>NW_012267264.1:9092558-9122200 GCF_000151885.1 Dipodomys ordii
CCATTTCCTAACAAATGGGGCAATGTCATTCTTTCTGATGGAGGCATAGAATTCCATTGTGTATATATACCACATTTTCTTGATCCATTCATCTACTGAGCGGCATCTGGGTTGGTTCCATGTCTTAGCTATGGTAAATAATGCTGCAATAAACATAGTTGTGCTGGTAGCTTTAGTATTGTCTTGTTTGTGGTCATTTGGGTAAATGCCCAGAAGTGGGATTGCTGGGTCATAGGGGAGCTCTGTGTGGAGTCTTTTGAGGAACATCCATACTGCTTTCCAAAGTGGTTGAACAAGTTTACACTCCCACCAACAATGCAGTAAGGTTCCCTTCTGGCCACATTCCCTCCAGCATCTGTCATTATTATTATTAATATTCCAAAATTCAGTCTCCGCCTAATAAAATCTTGATACAAATAAAATCAAGAGGGCTGGAGGCATGACTTAAGCATTAGAGCACTAGCCTAGCAAGTATAAAGCCCTGAGTTTGAATCCCAGTACTGCCAAAAAAACCCACCCCAAACTGATCATTTCCATGATTTTTGAATATATGTTTATCTTTTGGTTTGATGAGGCTGGCCTTGAACTCATGGGCTCAAGTGATCTCCTTCTCCTTGTCTTAGTTTTCCAATTAAGCTAGGATTGTAGATGATTTCCTGGTTGAAAATATGCAGTAAAGGGGCTTAGGTTCTCTTTTATGAAGAATAGCACTGTAATTCACATAACAAACAAGATTTAATCTGGGCATTCCCTAAGAAAAAAGCAAAATGGCCCAGTTGCCAGTGCTTACAACTATTATATTAACTACTCAGGTGGCTGAAATCAGAGAATCACAGATTGGAGCAAGTCCAGGCAGACTCATATCTCCATTTAACAGGCGAAAAGTTAGAACTAGAAGCATGACTCAAGCAGTAGAGCTCCAGGCATGAGTGAAAAAACAGAGGTCTAGAGTAAAAAACCCAGTACTGCTGCATGCATACAACAAAATGATAGTAATAAGAATATAGACTGTACATTTCATTAAGGAATGTCAAGAGACTGAAGCTGAGTAGGGAACAGACTTTGATGAAAACATGAATATTCATGATAATAAATGCCCTTAAATGAGCATGCTTCCTTTTTTTTATTGTGAAAATACCGTACAGAAGGGTTACAATTACATGGGCAAAATGAGCATGCTTTCTGTTTCCAATCTTTTAATTTACTAAAATGTTCTACATCATTCAAAGACACAGTAACTTAAGTCAGATAGCAAGCCCATTAATCTGTGAGGTCTTCAAAGCAAATACAAAGTGATGAAAAGTACCTACTCATGCTTATATGATTATGACTAAATGATTAAGATTCCCCACTGGAATAACAAGCCATATTTAGATCAAGATCATTGTACTCATAAACTAACACGTTGAATTGAAATCCTTGGTACAACTATTGAAAGATGATATTGATGATGATGATAATAATAATAATAATAATAATAACACACTTATTAGAATAGCTGGTTAAACTAATGGTTTGATGTGCAGGACTTTTTCTATTTCACAAACTAGGTGAGTTTACTAAGTCCCAAACAATTTTGTTGCCCGGAACGTGCCATTCTCATTTGTGCACTATTCAGAATAAGATGTGTACCGGGGCTGTCCAGTACTACTCACATCTGACTGACCAAAGACCTAATAACTCATTAAATGAGTACTAAGAATCAAATGCATGTGTGCATGTGTTTGCTTCAGTAGCACATATACTAAAATTGGAACGATACAGAAAAGATTAGCATGGCCCCTGCACAAGGATGACACACAAATTCGTGAAGTGTTCCGTATTTTAAATGTACTCATTACCTTGTCCATGTAATTGTAACCCCTCTGTACAGTATTTTCACAATAAAAAATAAATAAAAATTAAAAAAAGAAAGGGACTGGAGGGACTAGGGCTGGGGGTGTTACTTTAAGTGGTAGAGCTCTTGCCTAGAAACCACAGGGCCTTGGTAGTATCCCCCACCCCACCCCCTCCACAGAGAGAGAGAGGTTGGGAGTAGGGGAGACAGACTAGTTTGTGGCAGAAGCCTGAAGTTGTGGAGACAAGTAACAAGCAGTTTAGGCTGTATTGAGGAATCTGGACTGTGGGCTTTACTGTCAATGGAATAGAAAGCCATGAAGCTTTAAGCAAAAAAAATCTGATGTAATAGATCTAGTTACACACAACATCCTGTAATTATCATGTAAAAAATTTTATCCATTCACTGAGTTCTGATAAAACTACCGACAATAATGTTGGCCTCAGATTGCGAAGATGAAGTAAATAAATGGTCATTAGCTAAATCAAATGGGGGGAAAAATGTAAAAATGAATAGCATAAGCACTTCCTTCGCCCAGGATGCTTAGAAACTATTTAAATTGTCTCAGAAAAGGAAGTTTATGTTTTCCTCTGAAAATTAATCTTTTAAGAACATTTTGATGTTTGATGTTCATAATGATTTTGTGGGAGACTTTTCATACCTGAGACACTTTGCCTATTGGAATCGGAGTCCCCATTACTGGAGTTAGAATTGTTGGAAGAGTTATTGTCAACCCCTCCCAGAAGGGGGCGCAAGTGGCTTACTGAGACTTGTTCAATGAAAGATGTTCCATACTTGCGAAAATACCACCATTCAAATATCTAGAACAGAAAAAAAAATCACAATTACAGACCTTACCACTTATAATCTGCATACATATATTTGTCCATAAAATATATTTGGTAACTCTACTGACCTTCCAAAAAATGTTTAACAGTACAACATTTAAAGTTCTCAAAATGGTTTTCTCTGTTAAAGACTGGTGTTCAAAAACAGTATACAATCATGTATAAAAGAATATTCTGAAGAAAACTGAATTAATATAATATTCAAAACTCTACATCATCTTAGCTGAAAGACAACCCCATAAATGCATAAGCTAATTTTTAAAGAATAGCTTATGAAATATTTAGATTCTTGGCATTTTATATTTTTGTAAAAACATATCTGCATTAAATTGTAAGAAAAGCCGGATGCAGGCGGCTCATGCCTGCAATCCTACCTACTCAGGAGGCTGAGATCTAAGGATCATAGTTCAAAGCCAGCCTGGGCAGGAAAGTCCATGAAACATCTTATCTCCAGGTAACCACCAAAAGCTGGTAGAACACTACCCTTGAGCACAAAACTCAGGGACAGCACCCAGGCCCTCAGTTCAAGCCCTAGGACCAACACAAAGAAAATAGGACAATAGCTTTTAAAATTAAGATCTTCCTAGAGAGAAATGCCTGTTTAACAGAATAAAAGGATAAAAGGCAGCCAGACATAGAGCATGCCCACATAATGCTAGGCACTCCAGAGGTTAAGGCAGAAAGACCATTTCAGACCAAGTGTTCAAGGCCAGCCAGGTCAACATAGTAATATTCTGTCTCAAATACCCAACACACATTTCATGTGTGGCACAAAAGTGATGAGACTTAACAATGTCTTCTGGCTAAAAGAGTGCTTTATAAACACAATGATGTATAAATACTATTACATTCAACTATAACGTAGAAATGATGTTTATTGTTAATCTTCAAGAGTTCACAATTTTCATAGTAACCCTATGTGAAATATCTACTTGACTGCCCAGATGCATAGTTATTTCTCAAGGACAATAGCAAAGTCATCATGTACAATGATGTACATACCTCCAAGGTTGGTACACCTCATGTACTGCTATGAGGCATCCCTTGTTTGGCCAGCCAACAGTTCAAGCTAGTACCGCATCAGGTTATTAATTAATTATGACAAAGAGTATCCCTCACCACACAGTCCTGACCATGGTCCCGAGATTAATGGCTTTGCCATTAATGAAAGGCACCAAAGAATGTACTGGTCACAGATGTGGTAGTGGCTCTCAGACACTAGTGAAAATGAGTCTTCTTTGCCACAAGTTTTTGCTCTGCTTTCCATGTTCTGTTGTTGGGGCACCTGCCAGTTCCTCATTCTATCAAACAGCAGTGAGTCACAACAATCTGGCCACTGCTACTGTAAGTCCAAGCCATAGATCGATAATGCTTCTCAGAGATTGTTCCTGGTAAGCTGATCCTCTCCCCATCTTCTCCAGTCCTCCATCTACCACATATGCCCTTGAGGAACTGAGATCTCTCAGTTACTATAGTAGAATCAAATGGGACCTTAAAGGATTATGTGCAGAGTCTGTTTACATGAGGATTAAGGGACTATACATCAAGATGCACTGATGCTGACCAAAGGAACACAAGTTAAACAGTTGATTAGCCTTTAGCCACAGCTCTCTACCACTATTATACCAGGTCTTTTCATAATGCTTGCCCTTGCTTTGTATAAACAAAAATGAATAGATGTAGCCTTCATGTCACTCTATCATTTGACATTGTATGCTTATTTAGTTGTAAAAAACACAATCCAGAAATAGTCTATCAAATAGGGCTAGATAATTCATTCTAAAAGGCAAATGGCTCAAATTAACTGGACATTGGTGTTATAACAGAAGACAGCTCTTCCACTCGATTTTAATGCATGAATAACAGATAATTCATGCAGATGTTTTGGGGAGTGTAGTTGCATTAAAGCATGATCTTCTCAGCCTATCATGTCACATCAATACTTTAGTCACTGCTTTGTAAAGAGTTGTTAGTATAGAGAACCTTTATCTTTCCAATATGTATTGAATGAACAACTAGGAAAAGAAGAAAGGAAGAACTGGAAACCTACTGAAATTTCAAACCAAGTCTTCTAATTTAAGGTCTTAGTATAACAATATTTCCCTTGTCCTGGAACACATCAACACTTTGGGCAAACACCTATTTTTAATAGCGCTACACAGATACAAATGGGCAAATGATGTCACTAAATTGCATACATATCTGGTGTCACTTTGAATTCATTTTCCCCATGCATACTTACAAGGTAAACAGCAAAGCTTTCATAAACAAATTTGATTTAAAAGTTGTTCTGGAATGCATAGTAGCTTAGTGGGCCTGCCACAAGAATAAAACAATGTCTAATCTGCAAAATAATCAAAAAACTTAAAACATACATTTATGTGTTCCTTAGTTTCAATTTTTTAATTTTTCTAATGTTTTTCCCTATTCACACTCCATAGCAATAATAACACAGAACAAAGAAGGTAACTGAAAAGTGTCAATTGAGTTGGGCATTTAGGAAGCCAACAATGACCTACCAGCTAGTTTAAAAGCAAACACCCTTTTAAATAAGACACCTGGTTGAGTTATCTTAGCTAGTTCTCTTGTTTTTCTGGGTTAATTACTAATGTTGGATATAAGGTAAGATTAAGCACTTGGTTAATGCCAGTAAAGAGAGAAAGAGAGATGATTAGAAGACAGTATGGGCACATGATTGGAAGATGGAATGGATGGATAATGTATTAAGGACAGATACTCTGTATTTTCTGGGAATAAAGAAGGTGAGGATGGAATTAGGAATGTAAGGATTGAAGAAATAGTTTGTATCCACACCCTACAGAGATAACAGCTATACTCAGAGTTCAGACCACTGGCCAGTTACTCATGTTCAATGACCATCTTTATTACTACTGAAAAAATGTAGACGAATGACCAAGGAGCACTGGGCTTGGGGCAGAGATCTAGGTTTGCTGCTGGCCTGAGGTACAAATGTGTCTCATTTATACCTATACAAGAACACAAAAATCTGGGCCAGGGACATGAACAAGGCCCTTCCACCTACAGCAGATCATAAATTTAATTTTTGCCTGATGATGTGTAAAGTCTTCCCATATAACAAGACAACTTCTTTTGAGTTATATGTTGTATATATAGAACATTTTTCTTCATTAAGTCAGGGACTTTGCTAGACCCTATATTATACTTCCCCCAAAATGTTTTAGGACAGAACTTCATTAATTCTACATCAACATCTTCCAACCAGTGAAAAATAGAGAGATGCCAAAGCCTGAAGCTGGCTAAGAGGTTGCTAGGAATTAAAGTCAATAATAAAGCCACAGGAAGGTGGACACTATGATGGGAGAGATTACAGAGGAAATATGAAACTGTCTGGCAATCTATTCCCAGATAAAAAGACTGACAAAATTGCAACTTTTTCTAAGTCTTCAAAACTATATCTTTTGGCAAATTTTTAAATAAAATATATCATCTAAGTTAAATGAGATAAATATTGGCAATTGAAAAGTATTATATTTTTTTCTTTTGAATTTTTATGTATATCTTCCTCCATACCCTTGACCCTTTCAGTATCCCTCCCAATTTCTCTTGATAGATATCTTTTTTTTAAAGAAAAAAAAACACTTTGTTTCTGTATGTTTTGTTTAAGAATACTGAATAGCTAGAATGGGTCTTGACTTCCTGCTTCCTAAATCTCAGCCAACCCCTCCCTAGCCACTTGCTGCCCTGAATAGTCCTGGAGGCTGTGGGATGAACTGTCATTCATACCCTTCCATCTCTCTTACTGGACAGCTGTTGCAATGGCTTGAAAAGATTTTTTTAAAAAGGCAAACAAAACAGGTTTCAAGGTCTAAAGCCTACTGCAATATCTATATGTTTACAAGATGGCATTTTCTATTGTAGCATTAATAACTATGGTCTCGTAGAGAAGGTCATCCTCCTGTGGAGAAGCCACAGAAAAAGAATTGGAAGATGCTAAATTTTTCCCCAAGCCCCGCTAATTAATTGCTATGATAGCACCTATTTTCTAGAGATCCTTCTCTAGAATGAGGGACAGCCTGGCGCTGTCCCTCAGCTCTTCAGCTCAAAGTTAGCACTCTACCACTTGAGCCACAGCGCCACTTCTGGCTTTTTTTTGCTTGTGTGGTGCTGAGGAATCGAACCCAGGGCCTCATGCATGCAAGGCAAATGCTCTACCACTGAGCCACCTTCCCAGGTCCTAGAGATTTTTATTCAAGTAATGTTCAAAATCCATTATGTTAAACAAGCTCCCCAGATAATTCTAATACAATTAATTCATTCAGTCCTGAATCTTCTGTGTAGTCAACAAGTTATTCCTATGTAGCAAGGAAGAGAGCAAAAAATGTTCACACAAATAAAATAGAATTACAGATTATGTTTAATGTTGGTTCTTGTTCTAAATTGACCATATCTCACCTAATCCATTGCCAACCAGAAAAATAAAAAAAAAAGAAAATAACAAGTCTCTTCCTGAAACGCTTGTCATCTTCCTCTCTACCTCTTTACATTGTTTCTTCTTCCTTTTCTTTTCATTCCCTCTGCCTTTACTCCTCTCTTTCATATCTACCTGTGGGTCCATTAAGATGAAAATATCAAAAGGTTCAACTCTCTACTATCTGTCTCCCAAGTAGCAGCTTTAATGAGAGGCAGAATGATGTTATGATAAATCAATGTAAATTCTAGTCTTCACTCCATTTTTACCCAGCAAGGGACCCAAGCCTAGTCCTTAGGTTTTTTACTGGTGTAAATCAGGTTGCTTTGGGAGGTTAGTTGTTACCTCAGTCTTGCAATTACGTGTCTTAAAAGGTTATCAGTTTAATGCTACATCTGGTTGTCAATTAGATCTACTCAAATGCTCATATTCACATACTGTGACAATATCAACATACTCGCTTTGCCTGGCACTTGGTCTCCTGCAGAAGATCATTAATTTTCATGGTAAACCTAGAAGCTGTAATCTGATGAGGCTAAACGTGCCTCAGTTTCCTCCCATTGTCTTGAGGCTTCCCTGCCATCTGGCATCAACTCTCTCATCCTGCCTTCTAGAGCCCTGTGATAGGCTGCTTCATAACTGACCTGGTGTGACATTCATATGCTGCTCCCCACACCCTACAGCCTTTCTAATCAAGTTTCTCCAAGTCTTTTTCCTGTTAGCTTCAGAATTACCACATGAGTATCGAGTAAAATGCTACCTGAAATGCGGGTGAAATTCTTCAGATGAGTAAAAAAAAAGTTGCAAGACAACATATCAATCTTGTAGCCTCGATCCTGTATTTTTGAACAGGAGGGAAAGGTGGAAATAGAGAAATGATGATACAAATCTCACACCACTCATCTGCTCTATTGCCTTGCCAAGTTATTTATCCTTTGTAACTGATTATACCCAGCATAATAAAGGCAAGATAATACCTACTATGTGGAATTTCAGTGAAAAACTAAATGAAAAATGAGTGCTTAGTATACAGATGGAATGCAAAAAATAGACCTTTTGTTTCGGTTAATTTCTATGCAATTATCATCTCTTCTACTTTCCCCAAAACATTTTTATATCCAATCCATGAATTGTCTTGTTTACTATTTTGATTTTCTCTTATAATCTTGACTTACAAAATTTATGCCTTGGAAGGTGTCCCCCGCCACCCCCTCTTTCTCTCTCTCCTCTCCTCTCTCTCTTTCTCTCCCTCCTGGCTCTCTGTGTGTGTGTGTGTGTGTGTGTGTGTGTGTCTATGTGTGTATACAATGTAGGCAGAAGCACTAGGCACTGATGACTCAAGCCTGTATTCCTAACTACGAGGTGGCTGAGTTCTGAGCATCGTGGTTCCAGCCTAGGCAGGAAAGTTCATGAGACTCATCTCCAGTTAAGCACCAAAAAAGCCAGACTAGAGCTGTGACTCAAGTGTTAGAGTGCTGGTCTTGAGCTAAAAAGCTCAAGGATAGCACCCAGGCCCTGAGTACAACCCCTAGGGCTGAAACAAAAACCAAAACAAAATGTAGGCATAAGAACATATCTATATACAAGTTAGTTCAGATGCAGGGATCCATAGATGTCACTACAACATACTGAAACTGAAATTTCTCTACCTTACCAATATTTTGAGAAAATAAAGGGGAATATTCCTTCACATATTCACCCTTCCATACTTAAAGGACAATCCAAAACTTAGATATTTTCTCTTCTGAAATAAACATTGTCCAAAAGGCTATGTCAAGCAGATTGGACATGTTCTTGCTAGCAACTAAAAGACAAAATTGGCAGGTTTGGAGTTTGATGACAGGTGCAGTTCCCACTGTTGGAACTGGACCAGGACAGAAAAGCTCGTGCCAAGCACACAAAGAGCCACTTGAGATAAAGCAAGGGAGAAGGCTGACTGGATGGGTATTGTGGTAGGAACCAAAGAGAAGAGTAGAAACAATTCAATGCTAGTGTCAAACTTATCATGTTCGAGCTACCAGTGAGCTCTAAGAGGATATATTCCTATGTTAAAACACATTGGTATAAAAGACAGCAGCAATTGCCAAGGGAGTTTTACTTCTGTGCATATTTGTTTAGTTAATTGGCTTTTTCTTCAGAGAAAATATTGGGCTTTTAGTTTTGACCTTTCTTCCCCTTAGACATCAAATGGCATGATAATTTCAGTCGGCAGCACAGGAATCTGAAGGTTCCCAAATAGCCAATTTCCTTAGGGGCAGCCCTCTATTTTGAATGCTCATGGCAGGCTCTCAGAACATAGCTCAGGGGAATGCAGTTAGGTAATGGCCTCCCTCATGCCAGGAAACAAACCACTAATCATACTAAGCGTACAGCTCTTTTGCAAAGCACCTGATCCTTTACCTCACTGCTGCCTCTCCCTGAAATGTACTGAGCAGAATAATGATAGCTTAGAAACCTCATCCTGGGTTCATTTCAAAGCCTTGCTAAGCTGAGTCCCCAGAGGCTAAGTGAAACCAGTGTCAACAATTTCTAAGGCAGAGCTTAAAGCTATCAAGAATGATTATCACACACTGTAGTTACTCAGAACTGGCTTTGCAGTTCTGTGAAAGGTCTTTTAAAATCTTCCTCTAAGAGACACTTCTGCTTTCAGAGAAAGCTATAAGGCAAATGGACCATACGACAGTTCAGCAGTGACCATCCACTTTCAGCAGCTGCACTACAAATAAGAGAGGAAGCCACACCAGCCCAGATTCCAAAAGGAACATGACTCAGGGAAATCTCTTTTTTGAAGGGACTTTACCATCCCTGAGTTTGAATGGAAATGACCCCTGGGCCTGATTCACCAGAGTGAAGGGCAATAACCTACACTGTGGTAATTAATTTATGGCTTGCAAACCAACCCTAACACACTGCTGGAATAAAATCCAGACCTACCATTTGTTCAGCAGGCTAGAAAACCAGCTGGCAACTTCATCAGGAAGGCAGTGAAATGAGTGATAAGAGACTGACAGCCTGGGCTTCAATCCTGCTCTGCCCTCCACGAGCTGTTCGGTCGAAGGCAGTCTATGAACTTGCTGGTTCTATCTACGTAGCCAATTTCCTCGTAAAAATAGATACCAGCAATATCCTGATTGCCTTGCTGTGAAGAGTAATGTGAATAGCCTAGAAAGTGCTTTAGGTTGGTACCTGGCACATAGTGAACATCCCCTAAGTAGATGTCTCAAGTGAACATCTAGGGATGAGGAATGAAGGAAAACTGCCCTTTCCACACCTAAGGGAATTACTAGTTGTGGTGTGTGTGTTTTTTAAGTTCCCTTTTATTTTTATTTGTTTAATCCAAAAATATTTCAGAGATGTTTCAGAATAAAATGTTAAAATAATATTTCAAATACACATGATAACTATTAGATGTAGACTTGTAGTAATGCTCTACTAATCTTGAAAAGAATATATGCTAAAAGATTGCCTTTTTTCAGAACACTGTAAAGGTTTATCAAGCATGTGAAATCACTTGTCAAGTCTAGAGTTTCCTCAGTTCATTTAATAATTCTAAGGTAGGATCTGAAAGCATGGGTTCAAGGCTGGCCTGAAGCCTTTGCCACAAAGTAACCATATGAATTGGGCCCAAACCCTATTTGTAATAATAAAAATTAATGGCATATATTAATTGTACAAATGGGCTTCACTCTGATAGTTAACATGCATATAATGTATTTTGAATAAATTCACCTCAGTTACATTCATTACTCCTTCTCAATGCTCATTCTTTTTTTTTAAGTTTTTGGTGGGTTTCACTATGTTATTTTCATATTTGTGGATAATGTACTTTTATAATTCTCCTAAAACACTGTATTTTTATCCCTTAGGAAGCCTCCAATGTTTCTTCTGAAAAACAAAGGGTTTAGGTTGCACGACTTAAAAGTCCTAGAAAGTCAACTCTCCTTGGTTCTTCTACAGGATTGTCTTCCATCATTTCTCATTAAACTGACCCCCCTTCTATTATTTCCCTTCCCACTGGCTGTTATCCTCTGTCCTCTTCCGGATTATGTTCACTCTCCATACATAGTACAGTTTCTTTCTTTAAATAGTAGCATATTGTCTACTATTGAAAAATTTCTGCTTGACCAAGAAAGTTAGACGAATGAACCTCTCCTCTATCTTCAATATTCTGTTTTCTAGCAAAACAATTTTTCCCAGCTTTGGTCCACCAAATTCAATCTCAGATCTATTACCTGAGTCCCCAGAACGTTTTAGAGATTATGTAATTTTTTTCTCCATTCCTTATTCTCAAATATCTTTAAACTCAACTATTTGTGTTTTTCTCTTTTCTTTCTTTCTTCCTTCCTTCCTTCCTTTCTTTCTTTTTTTTGCACATTTTAGGGCTTAAATTCCGGGCTTGGACACTATCCCTGAGTTCTTTTGTTCAAGGCTAGCACTCTGACACTTGACTCACAGCACCACTTCCAACTTTTTCTGAGATTAGTTGGAGATAAGAGTCTCATGGACTTTCTTTTTTTTTTTTTTTTGTCTTTTCTTTTTTGGTACTGGGGATCGAACCCAGGACGTTGCGCTTGCTAGGCAAGCGCTTTGCCACTGAGCTACTTCCCAGCCCCTCATGGACTTTCTTGCCTGGCCTGGCTTTGAACTGTGTGCCAGGCTACTTTTTCTTTTTTAGACAACTTATGTTGTTCCTCCACCAGTTCAAATGAAGTAAATTCTTTAAGTTTTTGGTCTCTTAAGGCAGTGGTTCCCAGACGTTCAGATTTTATATTCTATGAAAATCTCTCATTTCCCCGTTCACCCTACCAAATTTGAAGATCAATGTGAGGTCGTTAAAGTTCTCTGCAAAGTAATTTTATTAAAATAACACCATTATTTCAAAAGGAAATCTCAACATAAAAAAAGTAGGAATGACAATAATTCCAAAATAAAATATAGTCCAGAAGAGGAATATTACGAACAACTTACAGTTTTAATCAACAACTCTTTAGGGGAGTCCTTATTTTTTTCCCTCAAGTCTTTATACAACAGGAAGACACTACAGAGACACAAGTGGGTAGTATTTAAGAGGCAACATGGTATAAACTGCCACCTTGTTTCAACTCATTTTAGGCTAAAGCTATAATATACTTCCCTCACTGTGGGCTGATTTTTGCAGCCAACACACAACTTTCTGTTTGGGAATTCCATCTTAGGCTATCAGCAGGAACTAATACTCTGCACATTTCTGGCTGTATACAACTAACTTTAAATATCTCACATAAACCATGTAATACAACAGAGTAAGGTGAACCTGGATATATCATCTCATTAAAAAAGTATATCCCCCTACACAACCATCTGTTTTCCCATTTCTGTCCTATATACCTTTCTGTCTTTTTACTTGAGCTCCTTATAAGCTCAATCTTCCAAAAGCTTCCATCATTCTAAATATTTATATTCTTTTCTCCACATATTTTGCAACGTTCTCCCCTACAACATTCATTTTTGTATTGATCATTTTTATATTAATTCTATAATGTTTTTCTTGTGCCTGTTTCTATAATAATTAGTAATTGCAAGAATATGCATACACATAAGCAAAATATTTCCAAAGCCCCTTTCTCCTTAAAGTCCATTTAATTATGCTAGGCTGAGTTTAGATGGTTCCCTTTTGTGATCATTAGAATAAACAACTTTAGGTATTACAATTTTACATTCCTGAGTATAAGGTATAAGGTAATGGATCCATAAGAACGGTAACTATAGTATTTTTTGTCTGGGATTTTTAAGAAAACAATAAAGAAATAAATATAAACATTGAGAGCATGCAAGATGCAATGGGAAATAGTTAAAATTGCTACAATCTATGGCGTATTTCTACAAAACTTGATGTCTAATAAGTTTTTATGACAGCATGAAAACAACTTTTAGATAAGCAAACACATTGATTTTACAGTATATTAGGCATTAGAAATTGATTAATTATTCTCATTTTCTATAATATTTATATTTGTCTTTCATTTCAACAAGTTAGTGTAAAAATCTTGTTTCAGATATTTCAGAAGGAAGCAACCTGAGTGGTGGAAAGTCTTAAGTGCCCTCTCCTGGCATGTTCACATGCACCAGACTATTACTGCAAAGTATTGACATACATTATTCCAGATTCTTCTCATATATATAGTAACATAAGTTAGAAAATCAACATTTTTTTGAATTAAAATGTTTCTACCACTTACCAAAATAAGCCCTGATATTAGTGAGGAAGTGCCTGTCAGGGCCACGTAGAACTTCGGTGTTAAAGTATTCAAAAACATACTCACTGTAAAAACAAGAAAGACAAAAGGAGAGCAATGTATGAGTATGACAGTGAAACCAACTCTTTCATTTTATTTCCTTCTAGCTAACTCATTAGTTTCTGATGACTAGAATTCTTAGAATCATAGAAGAGTCCCATTAAAAAGGTTAACCAAGCTAGGTGCCAATGGCTACATGCCTATAAGCAATCCTATCAGGAGGCTGAAATCTGAGGACCAAAGTTCAAGCTAGCCTAGACAGACAAATTCATGATACTCTTATCTCCAGTTTACCAGCAAAAAGCCAGAACTAGAGACATTCCTCAGTGAGGCCTTGAGTTCAAAAACCCAGTACAACAAAAAGGAAAGAAGGAAGGAAGAATAACAGGTAGGAGGGAGGAAAGGAGCAAAAACAAAACAGAACAGAACAAAAAGTGGTCTGTCAAAAAGGGAAGCAGCTTTTATACATATTTTGTAGGAACTGACATTAGAACCCTTGATGAGCCAATGACCAGTATTTCAACCTTACAACAAATGAAAAACAACAATACTAACTATACTGAGCAGTGGTTTTAATACTATGATTTCATTTTATTTTATTGTATTGTATTGTAAAGGTGATGTACAGAGAGGTTACAGTTACATAAATAAGGTAATGGATACATTTCTTGTTGATCACTGTTAGCCCCTCCCTCATTTTCTTCAATTTCCCCCCCACTCCCACCCCCCTGCACAAGTTGTAAAGTTCATTTCCAACAAAGTGTCTTGTGAGTATCTGTTGTATTGGTACACCCTTTGTCCTTTGTCTCACCATTTTGTTATTCCATTTTCCTTTCCCAAATCAGATAAATGTATAAACAGTATATTTTTGATACAAGGTATCAAAATCAAAACCAGGGGACAACAGGGGATAAACCAAAGGGAGAAAAAGGAAAAAAAAAAGAGAAATAACTTCACACAGTACATACAATGAGTATTTCCAAAACATCCATAGATTTAATAGATTTCTACAAGGATACTGACATTTCTTTTCAGATTTGTGAATAGGAGTCACATCCGGTTTGGTTTTAGGAGGTTATTACAAGTAGGATTTTGCTGAGCTCAACCCAGAAAACAAAGTGATACTACCAAAATGAATAAAGAATTTATGTTCACTCATTCAACAAACTTCTGTTTATGAATGAAACCACAGATAAAGAATGAATGGCTCAGGCACAGTTCCCACTCTCCCAGCAGAGCTAGGAAACACAGACATCAACAAGCAACTACCACGAAGTTTAGTAACTGCATAGACATTGTGTGCACAATAACTGCATAGACATTGTGTGCACAAGATATTATGAAAGCACAAAAGGAATGCACTCTGGGAAGGTCAGAGAAGATGTTCCAGAGAGGGCAACATCTAAACTGAGTTCTGAAGACTATGCAAAAGTGAAGTAGACCAAAGATCACAGGAAAGGGATAAGAGGACAATTTGGGCAAAGGATGGTAACAATAATGAAATAAAAAATAAAGAGGGGAGCTTGGCCTTTTTAAGAAGATGCAGTGTTAAGAAAGGAAGAATCTAGAATTACAATCCCTTTACAAAGACTAGATGCAAGAGGGTGCACTGATTTTGTTCATCCTTGCTATCTAGACTTCCCCACAACAAATCTTCCTCTCCCTGCACTCATTTTTTTTATTTTATTGTAAAGATGCTGTAACAGTTACATGAGGAAGGCAATGAGTACATCACTTGTTGATCATTGTTAGCCCTTCCCTTGTTGTTGTCCCACTATCCCTTCCCTCTCCCACCTCCCTCACTCCCCACCCCACCCTCACCCCCACTCAAAGTTGTAAAGTTCTTTTCCAATATACTGTCCTGTGGGTATTGTTGTTGCAATGGGTCATCCTGTGTCCTTGTTTCAGCGTTTTGTTATTCCCCTTCCCCAGATTAGACATATGTATATACAAGATGCAGGGTACCAAAATCAAGTACAGTGACAAGGGATATACCACAGGGGGAAGAACATACAAAGGAAAAAAATCACATAGTACATTTAAAACAACAACAACAAAGACAGACCTCTTGTGTCTATATCTTGGGGTTCATTTCACTTAGCACCATCTTATATGGATATATGTACATAGCTTTTGAGCTTTTCAGCTCATGTGATAAGATTATCCTATATGTATACTAATTATTTTCACTCCTAAGTAGCTTTGTTTGGCTGTCATCTGTTGTATTTTACAGTCACCAGCAACTGAACAGAGATTTGAGGAGGCTTTGTCTGGCCATTAAAGATAAATAGATAGATAGATAGACAGACAGACAGATAGATTTGTTATTTCTTCTGCAACAGTCAATGAGTGGAAGGAGCAAGTTTTCTAAAAGGAAGAAAAAATAAACACGTAGTGTCCTAGAGCTTGTAACTTCCAGCTGGAATCTGAGGTAACCAACATTCTCAAACCTTCCTCTCCAAACTAAAAATATTTCTACATTCACCATTATTTTTAGTCACCAAAACAGAATATTTGCTTGCTTTATTGTATTATAATTATGAACATATATACTTTTCAGTTGGTTTCTGAAAGGTTGAGCACAGCAGTCAATGAAATACATTTCTAAAAGAGGAACAGCTCTGAAGTAGAAGTACTTTAGTAGATGTGCTCTTAAGAGCACTCCTTAGTAAGGAACACATAAGGAAAGATTTAGTGAAATTCACTGATTCACTTGAGGTAAAGATACCAAAGTTTTTTGATAAATAAAAAATACTGTGTGTTTTATAAAGAGATTAAAAATATACACATTATACTCATTTGTTTTTATTTAGGACTGTACAATGGTCATAATTAATAAATAAAAGGTTTCTTTGTTATGAAAAGTTGACTGAAATTGATAATGGTATGCATTTAAAAAGACACACAAACAGAACAAGAACATCTGTATAGGGAGAGGTGCTCTTTAAATAACTTATTAGTATTATAGTCTTGTTGGATATTTTGGCTAAATCATTGGGCATCTTTACTCTCTTTCTCAGAATGACCCTGTGGCAGACAAACCCTAAGGTAATCCCAGTGATCACCCTCCTCCACCTGATAATTACACCATTAACCACTCTTTCCCTTGAGATTGGGACACAGGACTTGCTTCTAATTGATAACTATATAATATTTCACCTTCATAGCAGATACAGTAGGAACTCACTTTGTGAGCTTAATAAAGTAGTAATAAAAAGCCTGTATGGTAACAGAATGCAGGAAGCCTCTACAACTGACAGTAAGAAAATGAAGTCCTTAGATCTTATAGCAGTGATTTCTGCCAGCAGCCTCAAGAAGTCATAAAGAGGCTTCTTTCTTACCTGCCAGTTGGAATCACAGCACAGTAAACTCTTCAGAAACTCTTGTGCAACCCAGCTAAGTCACGCCAGGCCTGACTACTGACCCACAGAGAATCTGTGAGGTAATAACCCATTATGCAGCTATATGAAACTGACTCAATCAATGATACAACTCATGAAAATGAAACACACATTTGATAATGTTTGCCTATGGCAGTGTACCCAGAAATGACATAAGAATGGCCAAGTCTACATACACCAACAGCTTCTTTCTCAACATTTCATAATTGAAGTATAATTTCTACTTCTATCACCATGACATTACTCCATATTCTGATATGTAATGCTTCTTAAAAATATATGCTAATATTAAAGTAGTAGGTAAGAAGAAGATAGTGGTTTTTTTTTTTGGCGGGGGGGGGGTTGTTGTTTGTGTGTGTGTGTATGGTCCTAAGGTCGAAACACAGGACCTGGTGTTTGTTAGGCAGGTGCTCTATCACTGGAACAATGCCTCTCTCCTTGGTCACTTTAGTTATTTTTCAAATAGTCTCATATTTATTCCCAGGCCGGCCTTGACAGCAATCCTCCTATTGATGCTTCCTACATGGTGAGGGATGACAGGCATGTACACTATACCCAACTTTAATTAATTGAAATGGTGTTGTCTCCTTTTTGTCTAGACTGGACTCCAGCCACAATCCTCCTAATCTCTGTCTCCTGCTCTGCTCCTCACCCAAGTAGCTTGTATCAGAGGCATGAGCCACTGTACTCATTGGAGAATATTTTTTTAATATGGAAATAAAATGTCATCATAGTAAATAAGATTTTTTTCCTCTAGGTATATCTTAAATTTAAGATTTATAAGATCAATTTTACATGCAAGCATAGCATCTGTTCTATAAGGATTCAAAAGCACATGAAGGCACTTCTGCTTCTCCTCTCCTTGATCTTTTCCCTGGTCTCCTTGAGTTGATACAATCTCAAACATTATATATATATATATATATATATATATATATATATATATATATATATATATATCCCAATTCGTTAATAAATCCTGTAGCATTTATGTGTCAAAAAAAGCACATGGGAGTATATTTTTAGAATAGTTCCTATGGCAAAAAAAAAATCCTCATAAATCATTCTGTCTACTCTTCCCTCTACCCTTGATGTTGCCTTGGCAACTTTACAGGTATCTTGTTTCTGCATTGCTGGGCATCTGGTTCCACTGAGGAATGGAGCTGACCACATTTTTCCCCTTTTTTTCCTCTAATGTGGTCAAAGGAACTGACTGGAGCAGACTGTATAGGTGTGAACAACAAAGTGTTCAGTCTTCCCGTCACCTTCTCCCTTGCTGGAGGGAGACCATCTGTCAACCTCTCCTCCCATCATGAAGAACTACTGCTCTAAGTCTGGTTACATGAAAGCCTTAATAACCCTAAAGGAGAACTAAACCAAAATCTCATAGCATCTTTGCACTTTTATTTTCAATGAGGAAACACTATTTTGGTGACTAACAGGAGAAATGCCTGTCCAGGTCTTATTAGACATAGTACCTACCATCCCCCAAAGTAACTGGATAGTGAGATGCATGCTAAGTAGATACAGTGATGACTACTCACTCTCTGGGACTGTCAGTCCCAGATGTTATGCAATACAATGTAATAGCAAGATCTTGACTATGTAAAACCCTTAGAAATTCATTGTTTGGAATAGTTAGGGATTTATCGTATTAAACACCAGAGATATATTTTGTTTTTTGAAAAAAATGGGCAGAGAACTTGAATATAATTTTTATTTTACTTTTTACAAAAAGCATTTATGTTTTTTATTGTCAAGGTGATGTACAGAAGGGATATGGTTATATAAGGTAATAAGTACATTTCTTGTCAAACTTGCTACTCCTTCCCTCATATTTCTCCCACTTTCTCCCCTGCAAGTTGTCACTGTATTTGATTTTGGTACCCTGGTATTGTATATATGTTTATCTGAATTAGGGAAGGAAAGGGGAACAACAGAATGGTGAGACAAAGGTCAAGGAGGGAACCAATGCAACAACAATACTCACAATATGTTAGAAATTATCTGTACAGAGATTCATTTTGAAGAGCAAATTTATAAGGAAATCTTACCAAGATGTATTTATACAGTTGATTACACTCTTAAATAGAATGTTATAAATATATTTCAATGTTTCATTGTTAACTAATTCACCAACATGAACATAAATTCTAGTGCTGTGCTGATGTGCAGTTATGTTTTCAGAAATAGTTGCCACACCCTAGGTTATTTTCCTGTGAAACAGATGTGCTCTTTGAGTCTTCTTACACAATTTGGTTGTCATCTGACACAGTACTCAGGTATTATGTATCCTTATCTGCCTGCTTTCAACTGCCTTCTCTCTTTTTTAATGTACTACTTAAAATCTCTTGACTTCAGAGGAAAGTAACCAGCTCAAGAGTTCAGTAGATACATTTAACATATGTTAAATGCTAGGTTATGTATAAAATTTTGGGAGCTACAAAGATGTATGACACAGAATTTTATTCTCAAGGATCTCTAGGTTTCATAGGTAAAAGAGATCGGAGCACAATGAACAGGCAACTATAACTTTGAGTGTTGCTCAGAAATACAGAGGTAGTGCTTCTAACTCATTCTTGGGCTTGAGATGCAGAAAAAAAATGTGAAATCAAGGAATACTCCTTTAAGAAAGTTGATAAGTAATGCTCCAAATGGTATGCAGCAGGATCACGTTCATAGCAAAAATGAGGGACCCTCAGTAATCCTTTGATGTTCTTGGTAATTCTTATGTTCACAAAAAAAAGTCCTCAAAAAACATCAGCCAGGCAATAAGTGCTAGGATTTTTCTATCATCTTCAGAGATTTTGGTTTCTAACTTCTTATTTCCTTTCTTTTACTGAAAGTTAAACAGAAAAATGTTACAGAAACCTTCATAGTTGATTTAGAAAGGTTACATGCTACAAAGCTGCATGTAGTAACTCATTGCTCAATTTGCTGAAACAGAGATAAAAGAAAGCTCAAAATATTGGCAACAGTTACTTGCTTGGACAAATAAAGGTTGAGTATAAAACATATGGCAATAATTAGAAAAGGTAAGAAGGACATTAATAAAAATAGAACAACCATTTATATTCTAAAACATCTTTCAGTAGATGATCTACATTTGTTAATATTAGTTTACTCAATTATCCAAGCAGTACATAGGTTACAAAAAAGCATAAGACAGAACTAGAACAATGGTGGAATATAAGATGATAAGGAGATTGATTATTCCCTTGAGAGGGAAAAATAACGTGGCCACACAAATAACATAGGACATAATATGAAACATATTAGTGGAAGGTACAGATAAACCTAGGGGAAACAATACTGCTAGCTAGCTAGATTAGAGAAAACTAATGAGTGAAATGTCTTTGGTCTGGGTTATTAAAGAAAATTCAGCTTTAAAAAGAAAGATCAGCTTTGAACTTGAGACTAGAAAAGAAAAAATAAAGAGGGCCTAGAGCCCAGGTAGATTACATAGTAAACAGAAAGAGATTAGGCTACTGAATAGGGTGGATGAAAAGAGGCAGGAGAAGAGACTACTGGTTCAAATGCCAGGCCAAGAAAGGTAAATTCCCCACCCTACCCTCTCTGTACTTCTGAGCATCAAACCCAGGGCCTTGAAGGTGCTACCACTGAGGTACACCAAAAACCCCAAAGTGGATTTCATGTAGCAGGCAATGAGACAGAGCAGAACTATGACTAAGACATCTATGTTTGGTGGCAGTTTGGGGAATTATTTCAGAGGGAGATCTGTAATACCACTAAGGTAGAAATTGGGCATATCAGATGTTGCAGGGTAAATTCAACAGGATGCTACTCTTTTTTTGGGGGGGGGGAGTTGGCCATAGGGCTTGAACTCTGGGCTTAGGCACTGTCCCTCAGCTCTTCAGCTCAAGGCGAATGCTCTACCCCTTGAACCACAGAGCCACTTCCAGTTTTCTAGTGGTTTATTGGAGATAAAAGTCTCAAGGCCTTTCCTGCCCAGGCTGGCTTTGAACCATGATCTTCAGATCTCAGCCTCCTTGACAATATGAATTACAGGTTAATAGTCTGAGGAATTCTGGTAATATGGAACCAAAGGTCACAGTGACAGGTGAAGGAATTATCGGAATAAGTATAGAATATTTCTATAGGAAATCAGGTAGTAGAGAGAAAAGAAGTTTATCAGGATATTTAACTTATGTAAAAAGAAAAATAGCTAGGCATCTACTGAGTTGTCAACTGAATTAAAAATACAACACAAACTTTCCATCATAACAAAAATAAGTAGTACGTCTAAGAAATAGACTGCTAATTCATCCTCATACCAAACTTTGTGAGATATAGGATTCATCATTAGAAATATATACATCTTCTTAATAATTCTTTGATACATTTAAGAAAAAGTTACAACACAGTGAAGTACTCTAACTTGCTGTTGAGCTTGATAATTACACATATGTATATTCCTGTTTCAACAGATAGGATTATATGACAAAGTAGAACCTACTCTGTTCTGTTCTTTTTTTCAGAAAGGAAATTTTGTTTTTGGCATTCAACAAAGAAGTTTATGAATACAATTTCTTGGTCAATAACATCCCTTTCAAGATTCTCACCCATCCTTCCAACACAACCTTTCTTACTTTTCTTAATTTTGTAGAGTATGCATTGATTTTTTTTTACTGTATTCTTCCTGCCTTCTGCTCTTCATTTGTCTATCCCTTCTCCCCTTGGTCCCACCCCACCTTATTCCTACTTTTTATTTTACTAAACTTCATATTCTGTTCTATTCTGTTCATTCTAAATTTTTTCTGCCTATTAATTCACTTGTTTTGTTTTGAAACTCTCTGCTACCTTAGAATTGAAAAGTTTGCCTTAAAAAAACAATGACAATTCAGGCAGGGAGTATAAAACTCAAGTGTGATGCTATATTTGGTTTTTCTTCTCAATACATTCTCTAAAAGTTTGATGACTAATTTACTTCTCTTTTGAGGAAACTGCTGCCCCACAGAAGATGGACTGCTGGAAGGTGTGATAAACTGTCTCCCTCTGGGTAAAGGCCTATACACCAGAGATAAGAAGCCGCAGGAGAAACCACCAGACAAGCCAGTATTTTAGTGTTCAGCTGCTCCAATTGCCTGGTTGTCTGAAATAAGCTCTTTGCTTCATTATTTTTAATTCTAGTAACTACATTAAGCTTCATAGCAGCAAGTGGCAAGTTATTATTCTAGCAGACACCAAAATTAGCCCTCTGCCCTGGGATATGAGGCTGAAAGTGAAATTTAAGTAGTGCATCACAAATGTCTTCATGTGAGATGCAGAATGGAGCAGTGGTATTTTCAAATGTCAGTAAGCCAGGTTCTAAAAATGTCTATAAAAAGATACATCTAAACTCCACATAGTGGTTGTATTCCTAATGCAAATGTCATTTTTCTCTTTCAACTCTAGTTTTATTTTCTCAAATGATTTTCAGACATTGTCAATTTTTGAGTGATAATCACTTATTCATCTGAAATGCAAAAATTGTTTTATTTTGTTTGTTTTTGTTTTTTGTTTTGCCAGTCCTGGGGCTTGCCAGTCCTCTAGGCATAAGCACTGTCCCTGAGCTTCTTTTGCTCAATGTGAGTGCTCTACCATTTTAGCCACAGCACCACTTATGGCTTTTTTGAGTAGTTTATTGAAGATAAGAGTCTCACAGAGTTTCCTGCCTGGGCTGGCTTCAAGCTGCGATCTTCAGATCTCAGCCTCCTGAGTAGCAAGGATTACAAGCATGAGCCACTGGCTGGCTCCCGGCACAAATTGTGTCTTTTAATTAGTAATTGCCTAATGCCTAGAGCTGTAGAATCCAGGCGGATTTGGAGAAAATGAACTAATAAGCATAGTCTACAAAGTAAAAAATAGACACAATGGGATTACATCAAAACAAGCTTCTATACAGCAAAGAAAACAATCAACAATGAAGAGCCAAACTTGAGGAGATTTGTAAACTGGGCTAATATTTAGAATATATAAGGAACTCAGACAATTCAATAGCAAAAACAAAAAAATAGTTGAGTTAAAAATTGGGCAGCAGGCATTGTTGGCTCAAATTTATAATGCTAACTACTCAGAAGAATTATAGGTTTGCGAATCCAGGTTTGAAAGCTAGTCCAGGCAGACAAATCTCAGAGGTAAATAATCAATTAAAAAAGGGGGGAGGGACTGGGAATGTGGCTTAATGGTAGAGTGCACCTGGAGGCCCTCAGTACCACATAAAAACATAATTTTAAAATTTAAATTTAAAAAAAGCCAGAAGGGGAGGTTTGGCTGAAGTAGTAGGAGCACCAGCTATAAGTAAAAAAGCCAGGAGAGATGAATACACCCTGAGTTCAAGCTCCAGTACTAGCAATAAGAAACAAGCAAATAAACAATAAGAATAGTGAGGGAAGGAGTTGGTAAGGAAGGGATAGGTGAGAATGTTGAAAGGGGGTGACATTGATATATTGTGTTAATAATCTGCTTTGTTAAATGGCAACTCCTTTGTACAACTGCTTAAAGATAATAATAGTAATTATATGTCCAAACAAAATAAAAACAATGTGTTAAAAAAGGCATTTTTCACTCTTATGTTTATTGAAACACTATTTATAATAGCCATAGAATGGAATCAACCTGAGCATTTGTCAACTGATGAAGAGGTAAATAACATGTGTCATACATAACTTATACATAAAAAGAAATAAAATCCATTGTCAACGATATGGCTGAACCTAGTGGACATAATACCACATGGTCTTACTCTTATGTAGAATTGGGAAAGGGGCATTTTTAGAATTAGAGATTAGAATTAGCAGAGGCTGGAGAGGTAGGAGGAAGGGAGGAATGGGACAGCTTGGTCAAGGAGTCCTAAGATATAGTTAGAAATACAGAAATAAGTCTGGTGTTCTATTGTCTGTCACAGGTGACTACAAATAATAATGTACTATATATACCTTTTAAAACTAGATAAAAGGATAGTGAATATTTTTATCCCAAAGAAATGATATGTTACAGGAAATTGCAATACACAAGCAGATTTGAACATTACTCAACATATACATGAATAGAAATGTCACAAATTTCACAGACCAGTATATTTTATGTGTCTATTTTTAAAAGATAAAACAACTAAGTAAATTAAATTGTTTTAAATACCAGAAGGAGGTCAGGACTACTTTTCAAAGTTATTTCCCCCTACATTTGTGTGTGTGTGTGTGTTTGTGTGTGTGTGTGTGTGTGTGTGTGTGTGTGTGTCTATGTTGGGTGGGGGGTGAAGTTGCAGGTCCTAGGGCTTGAACTTCAGGACCAGGTGCTGTCCCTGAGCTTTCATTGCTCAAAGCTAGCATTCTACCACTTGAATCATAATTCCCTTCTTGCTTTTTAGTGGTTAATTGGAGATAAGAATCTCATAGGCTTTCTTGCCTGGGCTTGTTTCAACCATGATCCTCAGATCTCAGATTCCAGAGAAGCTAGGTTTACAGGCACGAGCCACCACTGCCCAACTTTTTCTACTAAACTTTTAAAATACAATTTTCCTTTAAATCATGCCTTTTACTTCCACCAAAAAATAAAATCAACAGACAGCACTGTCATAATAACCTTACAAATATTTGGTTAGATAAACTTGTACAAACTAGCAGAGGTAGAGACAACAGCCCAAAGAAATATTTAACATGACTTCTGAGAAGTATGATTTAGATCACAATCTGCAAAATGTCCAATGTCATTGTTAGGGAGACAAATAAAAGTCTACCAAGCAATACTCGTACATACTTAAATTCAACAAGTGCACACCACAGAGAGAAAACCTAACTAATATTTGTTGAGCGTCTACTGAATGTCAGTGTCAGGGTTGTGTTATATGGCTAACTCGTCATTTTTGCATATATTATGCAAAAACATTACATTTTATAATTTATATTTTTAACTAGAATTTTTCCTCCCTAGTTGTCTTTGATATAGAAAGTGGAAGGGACAATACTGAGTATCTTCTGACTTGCATAAAAGCAAAAAAAAAAAAAACCTACACAAAATACCCTGAATTTGACAGTACCCCAGGCAACTGCACAACAAATAATGATAACACAGGTGCAAGCCAGAAATACTGTTCACAAACAGAAGTGGGGCTAAAAGGAGACATGTCAGTACATGAGAAGACATACCCACTGGTGTAAATGCCTTCTGAATGGTTAAAAGCAAAGAGAAACAAAACACAGACACCATTAAAATGAGTTCTTTCTGAGACTTCATCACAGGCAAAACCAGATTTAGAAATGATGGGAATATAACAGGAAACAGATTGATAGCTGTAGAGAAAATCAAACAGAAACACACCTACTCAAAAGATATTTTCAGAACAAAAATTCATCTTCAGAATACAGAGGAAGTATGATTTTACCATAAAATCCACTGACATAAAACAACAAAGCACTAATGAGTTGATTGCTCTCTTTTTTTTTTTATTATTTTTCAGTTTGGAATTTCCCTTTGTCTCTTCATTTTCTTTTAGAGAGTCTTTCATTTCCTCTGTGTTTCTTAGGAACTGATGCTGCTGCTATGAATGAATGCATTACACAGAAAGGCACACCCAAATGACACAGAATAGGAACCTACTGTTCTAAATCTGAGAACGGGAGTGGAGTGATGACCTAAAATTGATTTGTTCCTATTTAGTAAAAACATAAAATTTATCCTTAGATCCACCAAATTACTAAAGAAAATAAAGCTTGTCTTGTTCCTAAAATGTATAAAACATTTCTTTATTTATTGGGGTTTGCACTCAAGACTGTGCTTCGTAGAAAAACAAAAGCATTCTACTAGTCTAAAGGCACAATTCTAAACCTATAAAACCTCTTACTGCAATTTTTAGAGGCTGAAATTCTTTTAATGGCACTGGAATTTGATGTAGTAGCAGTAGTAATAGTAGTAGTAGTAGTGGTGGTGGTAGTAGTAGTGGTAGTAATAAGAGCAAATATGTGTAAGAATTTTACAAACTAACCACCAATGGGTTCAATGGTTTCCATTCATTGTCTTACTTGATTTTCACAACTTTATAAGTGTCCATTTTTACAGCTAAAGAAATAAGAGTTAAAACTATCAAGTCACTTCTTGTTGCTCACAGGGATACTGTTGGAAAGTAGCAGATCTAGGATATAAATTTAGACACAACTGACTCTGAAGCCTGAGTTGCTAAACTTGATCTAAGGACTTCTTCTGGATGAATCCCATAGCAGCTCTCATCTGAGATTCATACAAATGCTGTACTCAATCAAGAAATTTTCCAAGCTGATAAACAGACATCCGGTAATTCCTTTCCTACTGTTCTACCCTCTATAGTCCAATCTTCCTTTCTCTCACCTGCACTGTCATACCACTAACCTATCTTCTCCAGGCCATGGCTCATCACTCAATATAACTCAGCTTTTATAATGCCACTCTAGTCATCTTTCTAACACATGGGATCTGTCCACTCCAGTTTACACATTACTAACAATCCATGCTGCATACACATGTATATAATCCTAGCATTCAAGACATGGAAGCAAGAGGATGGCAAGTTCAATGCTAGCCTGGGCCACATAGTGACACCCTCCAAAATAAGTAAAGAAATAAGATTACTAACATAAGCCATGCCTAAGATACCTAAGAATATAATTCCCCAAGATAGTGTTATTCCATGGGCTTATTTTCTATGAAACTAAAAAAATCTGGTTTCTAGTGTGTACCTGAATTGTAATTTATTACAGTGTTAGAACAGAAAGTGTCATTTCTTCTGCTCAATTTAAAATCTCAAAATCAAGTATTTGAATGCTGTTGTTTCCTTTTTTGAGTGTTGTTTATTTGTGCTAAGCAAGTCACTCTACCACTGAGCTACATCCCTAGTCTCAAATTATTTAGAAGTCTATGATGTTTTACCAAATTCCTTACGTCCTCTACATATATTCCCAAATAACTCTTCAGTTTCCTTTTTCCTTTGCTATTATTCTTTATTAATAAAGAGAAGATGGAGAAGGAAGCAAGGTCAGGTAGTTAGCATTCACCAGCTTGTTTCACAAAATGCCTCCAAATGCTTACAAAAAAATTGCACCTAGTCTATGTGCTGAGACAAAAACAGGCAGGAATACTTAATTTTTTTCTCCTTATTGAGAACTGAGGGAATATATATGTATATTCCTTTTATATATAATATTCATATTATAATATGAATTATATAATGTATATAATATTCATAATGTTAGACACTAATATATAATATCTAAGATATATATTATATAACTATTATTGGCTAAAAATTTCATATTTGTCTTATTCAATAGCAAAATTAGGAACTCTTGTACTTATTCTGCTATACTAAAAAGCAGATGTCATTTAACAAAGAGTTAATCAATTTCCAGCTTTACAATGATACTGAAGGAAATATACTATCATTAGATATGGAGCATATTAAGTACATAATGTATAACTATTTTAATCAACAGACCAGATACATCATTATCAAGGATCAGCAAACTCCCACCTAGATGCAAAATCCAATCCATTGCCTATTCTAGTAAACTAAATTTTTAATTTTTATTTTGTTTGATAGCAGACCTAGAATTCAGGGCCTTGTTGCTCTTTCACTAACAGCTGGCACTCTACCATGTAAGTCATCTTTCCATTTTGATGATTAATTGTCTATGGAGTCTCTCAGACTTTTCTACTTAATCAGGGTTTCCTTAGATCTCAGCCTCCTGAGTAGCTAAGATTACAGGCATGAGTCACCAGCACCAGAGTAAATAAAGTTTTATAAATACAGCTAGTTAGTTTACATATTGTCTATAGATATTTTCATTCTCAAACAAAGGAAATAAATAATATTGTGTTATGATTAGATACAAAGTATCCCTCAAAGTTCTTGTGTTGAAAGCCTGGTTCCCAGATGGTGGCTCTAGGTCTAGATGATGGAGGTATAAATGTCACTGATGGGCTATTAGGAACTAAGGTCTGTTGAAAGATCAGTGGTGGGTGTAACTTTGAAGGTTATATGTTGGCCTGGGCACCTTTTACTAAACTCTACCTGCTTCCTGGCTGCCATGAGGTAATCAACTTTGCTCATCCATACCCTTCCACCTTACTGCTCTGCTACACCTCACTCCATAAACAACAGCCATTGAATCATGAACTGAAATCAAAAACCATGAGCCAAAATAAATCTGTTGTCCTTTTAAAATAGTTTCTCCCAGGTATTTGTCATAGTTACAGAAAGTCTAACATATCGTGACTGAAACCATAAGCCCAGCAGAGGTAAAAGATATTCACCATCTAGCCTTCTGCAGAGTGTGTGATTAAAATCTCTGCTACAAGTTGTACCACTTCATATTTAAAGAATTTCTAGGGAAATGCTGACATCTAAAGAAAATAATAAACTGGGAAATAAATAAATAGTAGAAAGATTCCCCAAACTTCATTACTTCTAAAATATAAAAAGTTTGCATAATTTGAGAAGCATGTATGCCATCTATAGATTATTATCCAGAACTTAATGAGGATTACTAGAAATAAGAAGTGTTCAGATACTTACTAAATGGCACTGTCAGACACTCACTATACACTATCTACATAGCAGCTATTAGAATTTAAAATTATGAAGTTGTAATTGTATTCTTATACAGCTTCAATCAATATGTACAATAGTATTCTCTTGTATTTTTCAATTGTAAGTTTTTGCTTTTGTTCTGAAACATAATTAGCCAATATAATCTATTTTCTCATGTCAGAAAAATAAAGTGTTTTTGACAGAGAAAGGTAAAGCATCCCAGATACCATCATATCATCTCTTTCCCAAAGAAATCTACCTATGCTTGTCATTGAGTATTCTATAAAACCCATATTTCATTATGTCATTAACTATGGATTTGGATTTGGTGTGATATATTCAGTTCCACACACTGAACTGATATAAAACTTAGTGGCATATTCTAGATGTGGTGGCTTAGGCCTGTAGTCCTAGTTACTTGAGAGGTAGATATAAGAGGATTGTATTTCAAGGCCTCCTTAGACTTAATAAGACTCTACCTCAAAACTATCTCAAAAACCAAGCTGGGTGTGTTGGTATACTACTGTAATCCAAGCTAAACAAGGGGTAGAAGTAGGTGGATTGTGGTTTGATACCAGCCCAAGCAAAAACATGAGACCATATCTGAAAAAAAAAAATAGATTAAAGTCAAAAAGAATAAGAATGTGGGTAAGTGGTAGAGCTTTACCTCACAGGCATGAAGCCCTGGGTTCAATATCTAGTACCATAAAAACAAAACAAAAACAGTACAACAAGCTTATCTGCACAAATATATTTGTAATTACTATATTTGAATACTTAAATTGGACTGTTTAAGGCTAAACTATTACCATGACACCTTATTTAAAACAAAAGTCTTATGTTTAGAATTTTACATTTGTTACAGATTCTACAATTCAGATATCTTGCTTATCCAGTTATCAATCCCAGAAGTTTATATATGTAAATATACAAACATATTTCTGCTGTTTTTGTTAAATCACTATAGATCAGGAATCCATCTTAAAAAGTTAATAGTAAACTTGTACAAATATTTATCCTACATATCATTCAGCAAAATTCATATGTAAATATGTTATTGGTAAAAGCAAAAGTACACACCAAGGGAAAAAAAAAGCTAAATACCAAACAATAGAATGGTTAAATAATGCATATCTATATTATGAAGTAATATGCAAATATTAAAATCTAGTTAAAATCACAGAGGAAAATGATCACCCCATTTTGGTGTTTTTTTTTGGGTCCAGTCGTGGGGCCTGAACTCTGGGCCTAGGCACTGTCCCTCAGCTCTT
>NW_012267264.1:9124650-9201138 GCF_000151885.1 Dipodomys ordii
TTTGAGGTTTGCTTAAAATGAAGCAAATCGATGTACAGCCTCTAACAATTATCATCTCTTTCTACTGCATATTATCCATGATAAACACTATGAAAACCTTATGTGGAGCTATTATAACTTACATTATAATACCCTTTTAACACAATGCTTATAGCAGCATAAAAGCAAAGTTGAAAGATTCCTAAACATAATTCTGTTTCAGGTTCAAGATAGTCCTTTAGTGTCTTAAATAAACTTGTATGTTTTATACTTTTACTTTTCTCTAAGGAATGTTATTTAAAAAGTAAAGCAGCTGGGCGCTGGTGGCTCACGCCTGTAATCCTAGCTACTCAGGAGGCTGAGATCTGAGGATCGTGGTTCAAAGCCAGCCCGGGCAGGAGAGACCATGAGACTCCTATCTCCAATAAACCACCAGAAAACCGGAAGTGGCGCTGTAGCTCAAGTGGTAGAGCGCTCGCCTTGAGCTGAAGAGCTGAGGGACAGTGCCCAGGCCCAGAGTTCAAGCCCCACGACCCACAAAAAAAAAAAAAAGTAAAGCAATACTAAAAGTTACTCAGAATTCCAAATGAGAAATGTTTTGCTAATATTGAATTTGCATATAAAATTTAGCTAATATACAATAAGCTAAATTCTAAATCAAAATCTTCATTAGCAAAATTCTAAATTTATAATCTAGAAATGAAATTATCTTTACAGTTTGTGTGATGGATTTGTAAATGTTTTCTGTCTCTTAGTTTTACAAAGTATGTAACATATTTTAAAAGTGAGATGTGCTCTAGTCAGGCTCATGCCTGTAATTCTAACACTCAGGAGACTGAGATCTAAGGATCATGATTTGAAGCCAGCCTGGACAAAAAAAAAAAAAAGTCTATGACACTCCCATCTCCAATCTCCAATAAAAGAGCAGGGAGTAGAACTTTGGTTCAATTGGCAGAGCACTATCTTTGTGCACAAACGCTCAGGGATAGCACCCAGGTCCAGAGTTCAAGACCTAGCATCAGCACTGAAAATTTTTTCACTTCTACAGAAGATTAAAAGAATTTATTTCATTATAGGGATGCCCTACAATTCATGAAACAACTAACTCTTCCAGAAAGCTCTAGTGCCGGAAAATGAGAAAATGAGCCTTTTTCTCCAGCTTAGTGTTCACATAAAAGACAAGCTTTATCCTGGGTACAGAAGAAACTATGTTGTAGGGGAAAAGACAGAAACACACACTTTTCCTTCTCTGACTTCTTCCAGACCTCCAGGGATTGAACTTCAGAGAAACAACAGACTGCAGTGAGAGGTTGAATTCTTTTGTCTTCTAATTGGTCAAATGTCTTAATTCGGGAACAAAGAAACATTCAACCCCTCCATTAGCACATATTCAAGTCCATATCTGCCCACCTTCACCCTTTCATTCTGTAGGTATAACTTCTGCCATGGAACAAAGTACAAATTACCAACATGATAATTCAAATGGGCATATATGCTCAAAATAAAAAATTATGAACTGTGAACTAAGAGTGCTTACACTTAACCATTACGAAGGATACTCGTCTGTATAATTTTTTCATGAGTAGGATATATTTTAATACATTTGTAACATGTTTAAGAGTAATTATTTTCAGCTTTACTATCCAGAATTATTTTGACCTATTAGCATACTATTGGTATTATCTTCATCATGAAAAGATAATATTCATTTCCTTGGAAATAAACTGAAGAGAATAAACTAAATATATTCAAAAGTACTAAATTCACCAATAATCCAAATTGTAATGTCATCTCATAGTTCAGCTACAATGTTAATTCTAAACAACCCTAAGATATTGTACCTCTGTTCCAAAAAAGAAAGTATAATTTAACCACAGCCTCACTTCTTACTGGCAAACAAGCCCATCAGTTAACTACAACAATGTCTAAGGAGAAGCCACTCAAATCTAATTTTGCAGGAGTTTAGGTTAAAAACAAACAACAAAAAATATTGTCAATGTTATACAGAGCTGGTTTCCTTAATTTTACTTGATAACATTAGAAATATTAAGGAAGTCTAATCTCTCAATATCTTATTAAAAACAAAAGCCTATTTCTCTGCCTCATTATTTGAGGTCATAGTGTAACAAATGACTTTTTTTAAATGTTCTAGTGAAGTCTGAACATGACCAGATATTTGTAAATTTGCATTATCTCTCATTAAATTAGTCCATGGTATGTATGTGAGAGAGAGAAAGAGAGAAAGAAAGAGAGAGAGAGGGAGAAAGGGATAGGTAGACAGATTGGACATGGTTTAGTCTTCCTATCAAAGTACTATCTATAAGAGTGGAAAAAAGAACAAATTTCTACTAGATGCCAGATTAATTAAATATAAAATATTACAATGCATACCACTATACATTATCTATGTTCAAATGTATAGAAAACCAGGTTTAAAGTAGTTGCTTTTTTAATTTCAGAAGAAATAAGGTTTAGAAAGTCAATCCAGTTTTCTGTTGATATAATTTTAACTGTACTTTTCCATCGTTCTTGAAACAATTTTTCCAGCAGCAGAAAGATTTCATTTATTTTAATGTTTTATTATCTATAAGTAGTTATACAAAAGCATTTTAATTCAAATGTTAGTTTTATGAATACAATACTTCTTGATCAAGGTTACCCCTTCTATCATTCTCTTCCATTTCTCTCAGCTCGACCCATCCCCTCAAGTGATCTGGTTCCATTTTCACACAGGTATATTTAGTATTATGACTGTACTCACTCACCCTTCCTCTCCCATATATCTGTTTCTCTCCCTTCAGTCTCCCCTCACTTTGAAACAAAACTTTAAAAAATATGCAATAAGAGAATAACATCGACAGGAGATGAAAGAGAAGTCTGATGATAGTTCCTGGTTCTCTCAAACTGTGAAAGTGTGCGTTTTGTTCATTAATTTGTTTAACAAATACTTGGAGAGAGATGTTCTACATATCTGATAAACACTAAGGCCATTTAATCCTCAAAACTAGCCAATAAGGTAATTACTACTATTATCCGCATTCTACAGATGGGAACACAAACACAGAAAAGTTAGGAGGCTTACATGATGCCATACAAGTAGATAGTGATAGAAAGATTTAAATAGAGGTGACTAAGAGCCAGAGTTTACAACCATAACCACTCACATAGTGTATGCCATGTTATAAATTGCCTCCTTTCAGGACCAGAAGTGATATGTCATCAATATAGGTAGATATTATTCAATAATTGTGAGTATTCTGAGAAATAAAGGCAAAACAAAGTAAATAATGTGTCCACATGATATATATATATATGTATATGTATATATATATATCTATATATATATATGGTATTTGTCCCATGTACCTAAACAGTTCTGTTTTACCATGTCCCCAGGTTCATTTCTCTAAGATCAAACATCCCCCACTCCCACAAAGTCACATGTTACATAATATGCTATCATTAGCATTTTCATTTAATATAGCATGGATAGTTTTTCCATTTCAAAATCTATTTCATTAGTTTAATTAGATTGTGAAGAAATCTACAGATAAGGTTAAATAGCCTATTGATTTTTTCCCATTTTCATTACTGAGTTTTCCTTTCGCATGTCTCCTTCCAATAAATGGCTTCATTATCCCACCTCTATTACTTTCATTGTTCAGACACAAAAGCTCAGTCTCCATGCTTCCTGGTGAGTATTGGTATAGCCAAGGAATGGCTAAGAACTGCAAAGCCTATGACTATTAGCCCACATGCCCCCTTTTCTTTGTCACAAATTCACTCTCACTATGTCTCCATGTACTGTACCCCATGACTGGGCACTACTTTGGGACTCTGAGCTTGACTTGACACATTTACCTTCATCCATACTTGAAGATGGACTAACTATAATGGCTGCATCTCTTCCCAAATTTGGGATCCTGCCCACCAGCCTTGCTCTTCTAAAGAGAATTAGCTGTGCCTGGCCAAATCCCAAGAAGTGGCAAATCAAAAAGCTCAATAGGTGGTAATTAAACTGTTGGCTCAAAAACCGAGAATAGGTTGTCAATGGGATTTTCTCAGTAGATCCTTGTCACTAAGCAAAGATGCAGTGTTACATTCAGTTTTAAAACTTGAACTCTCTCCAGTAAGATTCTTAGAGAAAATAAATAAATGAAGAACTGAATGTTTTGTTCTCAGGGGAAAATGACAACGAGTATAAAATATGATCTGGGGAAAGCCTGCCATTTCTGAAATCAAAACATTTATTACCAAATGAGTCCTGACTACTTATCTCAGTTTTTAGCTGAAGTGAATAAAAACAGTAATTTTAAAATGATGTATGCCATTTTCCTTTTAAATGTTTTAGTTATTAGCATACATTAATTATACACAATAATGTGTTTCCGTGTGATTTTTGTATATACATATAGCATACTTTGAATATAGCCACCCTCTTTTCAAAGTCCTTTTTCTTTATCCTCCCCTTTGGATGTAAGACAATTTTAAAGCTAATCTATGATCTTGTTTTTCCTTTAGCCTAAAAGCGTTTAACGATTTATAAAATACAGAATCACACCAACTGAGACTGAGGGCTCAGTATGGCTTCAAAAAGAGGTATGCCACCGGGCACCAGTGGCTCACGCCTGTAATCCTAGCTACTCAGGAGGCTGAGATTAGAGGGTCATGAGAAGCCATGAGACCCTTATCTCCAATTAACTACTCAAAAACCAGAAGTGGAGCTGTGGTTCAAGTTGTAGAGCACTAGCTTTGAGCACAAACAGGCTCAGACCCTGAGTTCAAGCCCTACAACCAAAGAGAGAGAGACAGAGAAAGACAGAAAGAGGGGGGAAGAGAGAGAAAGAAAAAGAGAGAAAGAGAGAGAGACTGATTCAGTCTCACTCTTTGATTATACACATTATTTTGTTGATGGTACTAGTGATTGAACTCAGGGCCTCATACTTCTTAGGTAGGCCTTCAACCACGTAGCCCCTGCTCCTTTTTGCATTGGTTACTTAATTTTAATGTAGGGTCTCACTTTCTGCTTGGGCTTGCCTGAGCTGTGACACTCCTGCTCTACTTCTTGGCTGGGATGATGGGAAGGAAGTGAGCCACTTGTGTTTCACCTGTAGCTTGGTGGGACAGGTGTGTGTCCCTGTGCCCAGCCATTAACTGAGATGGAGTGTTGTAAATTTTTATGCCTAGGCTGATCTCAAACTATGATTCACTCTTCTCTCCCATCCCTGTCTCTCAAGTAGCTACGATTACAGGCTTGAGCCACCTCACCTAGCCATATTTTTTAAAAAAACAAGAATATGAAGCTGCTCTTCTCCCCATATCTAATCTGTATGAGTGTACCAAACAATTATTACTCTAGGAAATTGGAACTTGATTTTCAAAAATGCTTCCCTGGTTAAATGCAAATTATTTTTATTATGACATTATTACATGTGGCTTCACTCTAAACCTTGGAGGCTGTTGAATTAATCACTGCAGGGTATTAAACAGTGGAAGAAATTTCTCCTGAAAAGCTCATTTCTCACTGTCATACCACTAGGAATCTAGTTAGCTTAAGGACTGCTAATCATTACAGTTTATATATGATCGGGATAGTTTCCAGTTTAACTAAAGGGACAAGAAATTGTTGCCAAGGAAGAGTAAATAATACAGAGTTTAATATGTTCTGCATCTGATGACTTTCTCACAGGCCAAACATCCTCGCTGATAATGCTCCAAAAACAAAGGCATCTCTTAAAAGTTTCCTCAGCAATAAAGTTTTAAACATCTGATTGCCAGATCTTTAAAATACAGTTTGGTGATTTGATTCCAATTTCCATGCTGAGCCACTCTTTCTGTTTTCTACAGATACTATTTCTATATGTGTTATGATGTGAAAACAGTCAGGAAACCCTGAGCTAACTTTATCAAGCAGGTTATTTAAGTCTTACTCTGGCATAGTCCACATGGTATCTTTGAAATATGTTTGAACTGGAAAAGATCTTAGATTACTTCTTCTCAATGTGACAGATTAGAGGAAACCATGTGGGACAAGAGTTAAGCATTATTAGGGTACTGTTAAATAGTGATGAATCACTATTCATATTAAAGATAGATTTTATTTTAAGCACCCCTTCTAATATTTATTTCTCCTGTAAATAAGCTAAGATGTTGGAGCTGGGGTAATTAGACTGTCACCTGTTAGACCTTTCTCTCTCCCTCTCTGCTACTCAACTACCTCAAACAAAGGACTATCAGATCAGCAGTTGAACAACCCTCATGACAGGCTGGCTGCAGCTTTGAACACTCCCCAGACACCTTGTAGAATGTTCCCTGTAGTCATTGATATTTCAACCAATGCTGGACCAGATGACTCTACTTTCATTACAGCAGAAGGTCTCTGATTGATGTAAATATAAGCCCTCATCTGCATGAGGGACTGTGATATGATTGATGCAAACAAAATCCTTCATTTGCATGAGGTACTGAACCAAGACTGATCCACAGTCCTTCATTTGCATGAAGGTCTTCTAGGGCTGGTGCAAATGCCAGTGCCATACCCTGTTCATACATTGTTCTATGGTGCCCCATTCTGGCATTCTGTGATGCCTCCCTGGTAATAGGAATCACAGTTCAAAGCTAGCCTAGGGACAAAGTTCATGAGGCTCCATCTTAACGGAAAAGGCTAGATTCCATGGTATGTACATGTCAATCTTAGCTACAGCAGGAAGCATACATATGAGGATCATGGTCCAGAACATCCAGGATGGAAATTGAGTTCAAACACTAAACTAAAAGGAAAAAGCAAAGCTTCTCCCAAATGGCCTTTTCATTCCCACTTTTTATTTGTATTGTTAGTACACAGGATGAGTTGGTAACAAGGGCAGGAGCAGGATGATAGCAGAAGCAGTGACAATGACAAGAGGGCAGCTGCAGAACTCCAGGGGGCAGCTGGGGCAGAAACAAGGACATCAGAGACAAGGATCATGTCTTACAGAGAGACAGCAAAAGAAGGCAAAGAGCAAAGCTGGTGAAATATAGAGGATCCGGAGAAGAGAACCATGGGATCTGTTCCCTGGCCTGGTCCAAGATTCTCAGACATTTTCCAGCCAGTTTGAGAGCATGATGCTTGATACTTGCTGCTTGATGGCTGCAAGTATCAAGTAGTTAAGGCCCAGAGCAATAAGCCCCCAATTTGTGTCCCAAAGCTATGTCTTTAGCTGCTAAAGTCTGTAACAATAGAACCCTAATTCTCAGAGTTTAGAGTTACAAGCTTCTGGGTGTGCCAGTCTAGTCATGGGCCTAGATTGCCAGCATTAGAATAGTTTCTCTACATCTGCCCATGATTCCTATTCAGAATGAGCAAAAAGTCCTCAGCCAGATAGGACAATTGGTAACATCAAACGCAGTTCCTTGTATGAGATTTTAATTTTAAAGGGGCAGTTTGAGACACATTGGTTTAAAATTAAAATTATTTTTATAGTTCAGGATATCTCAGAGGTTTGGATGTGATGAATATACTATAATTCCAAAAGGAAGGTCTAAAATAAAACTTTTTTTTCTTTTTTTGTTAGTTATGGGGCTTGAACTCAGGTCTGGACACAGTCCCTGAGCTTTTTCACTCAAGGCTAGTGCTCTAGCAATTTGAGCCACAGTGCCACTTCTGGTTTCCTGGTGATTAATTGTAGATAAGAGTCTCTATTTCCTGCCCAAGCTGGCTTTAAACCACCATCCTCAGATCTCTGCCTTTGAGTAGATAAGATTACAGGCATGAGCCACCAGAGCTCCTGGCATAAAATAAAATTTGTATTTAAAATTGGAATCTTTAAACCATCTTTTTAAGTTTGTAGTAAAATGCACATAATATAAAAGTTAGCATCTTAATAATTTTTTGGGGGGGGTCCGGTTGTGGGGCCTGAACTCTGGGCCTAGGCACTGTCCCTCAGCTCTTCAGCTCAAGGCTAGCGCTCTACCACTTGAGCCACAGTCCACTTCTGGCTTTTTTTTCCTGCTTATGTGGTGCTGAGGAATAGAACCCAGGGCCTCATGCATGCAAGGCAAGCGCTCTACCACTGAGCCACCTTCCCAGCCCAACATCTTAATAATTATAAGTGTAGAGTTTAGTAGTGCTGAATAAGTTTATAACCAATCTCCAGAATTTTATCTTGCAAAATTGAAGCTCTATGTACATCAAACCACAACTTCCCCATTTCTCCCTCTATCCAGCCCTTTGGCAATCAGAATATCTGTTATATGTAATAATTCATAAAATACACTTTTAAAACTGTTTCTTTGTCCTTTATAGCCCATCCCATCATTTTACTGATGAGAAAATGGATCTGAAAATGTTAAGTAACTTGCTCAACATCACAAGTTAGGTCTGGAAAACAGACTATTAGACTTTCAGTCTGGTCTCTATTCACAACTCTAAGTGTTGAAAGCTGAAATAATCTGATTACCAAATTCAACCACCATATGTTTTGAAAGTACTGGATACTTACTCAAGTCCATGTCAAAGACAGGACTAAAGAAACTTTTTCCCAACCCATATTAAATCTATGATTCTCCGAAATGGAACATATGTAGCATCCAGAAGTCTCACATTAAATATGCCACACCTTCTTAGAGCAGCAATGTTATTGACTATAAAATGAAGTAATTTATACCAAAGTAATCATGGTTATATTACAAGATAGGCTACAATATCAACCTAATTTTAAAAGATTTCAAGGGGATCATGTTTCTGCAGTGAGATGCTTTGGCTGGTGGCTCTATCTGCCTAGGGTACACAATTCCCTATGATTAGCATGAGAAATGCTGAACACAGAGGAAAGGCCTAAAATCTACAGTAGGGCACAGCTCATAAAGGGCACCCTGGCAGCCCATGAACCAAACTGTGCTTTCATGTGCCTGGCTGGCTTGGAACAATTACTGAAGTTATCAAGACCCTGTTGTCTCTCTGTGACCACCCAAAGTCTCTAAGAAGGAACAAGGAAGGGGACTCTTCCACAATACTAGTTAATAAGAAGGACATAAAAGGCGATGGTATAATCTACAAGTTTAGGATGAAATAAGAGAATCAATAGAAAAGTAGAAGGGTTGAATTAAACTCCTATTCTGAAGGTCAACTGTGCAGCAGCATTAAATTTCAGTAGTTACTTTTCTTTCTAAAAAATCTACATCTCTGAAACTTAAAATAGTTGTGCTGTATGTCCATTTAAATTTATCTTTGCAACATGCTTATGAAAATTCAATTCTGTCTAATCATATAAGTAGTTAGAACATTTCCTTTGTCTTTTGAAAATTCTAAAAAAGGAAAGGCACCATTTTTTTAAATGATTCTGCAGAGGGAGGAAGACTCCTTTTAGATGGCTAAGCTTTTTCTTTTCATCTATAAGGTACTCTCAATAGTTTCTCTAAATTTTAGAAGTTACCAGCAAATTTTCAAATATAAAAAATAAATATTAATAATATTCTATTTATGCTTAAGCAGCTGGCTTGAGGCAGCTGGCAAACAGTGCAAAATGCAGCCAAATGAAGCCAAGGATCCCTTTGATGAGCATCACGTGCCATTGCAAGGTCTGCTTTGGTTCTACTTGGCACTTCCTTTTAACCTGTCTCAAAAGATGCCTTCTCAGAATGTTTGCATCAGTATGTTAATCCTGGCACTGGGTTCTGGGTATTCATTCTTCCCCAGCTGCTCTCTGTTTCATACCCTCTAAAATCGTGGTTTTACATTTCAAAATGAAAGCCAAAATGGCCCATTAATTAAATACATAGGGAATGAGCACCATGTATGGTAAGAAGCCTGTGCAATGCATATTAATGTAACCCAAGCAATTATAATCATTAGAATTCACTTCCTATGATAAATACACACACAACAGGAGCTGGTACATGTTAATTGCTCACTGCATAGGAAAGGCTTACAGTTGACCTTACTGAAGGTTAAGAAAGTCTGTTTTAGTTATTCAGAAGCCTTCATTTTCCTAATTGAGTACCAACTATAGATTCCCAACTCCCCAAGACAGCCAATTATTTCCAGGAGCATTGCTAAGTTCCCCAAATAAATTTGAATTTGCTCTAACTAAAGATTAATGCAACTGTGACAAATTGCAGGTGGGTGGTATAGAAAAAATACAAGATGAAACATTTTGTGAGAAAGTTAAAGTCATTCTTAGTGTTTGCTAGTTAATTTGAAAACAATCGACTTTGTACCTCACTAACTGGCATAAAAATAATAGGAACAAAAACATCTTAGTACTAGATCAGAGCCACTCCCCATGGAAGAATAGAAGGAAAGAAGAAAAGGGAAAGCAACACAAAAGGTGAGATAGGAAAATGAATAAGACTCAATTTATTTCAAATATGAATGTACAGTGGGAGGGACAATTTTTCTAAAGGAGATCATTTTCCTAAACTGTGAATCTTATAATGTATGATGTTGCCTTTTATTCTTTATACCATAAATGAGATTTCTGAAGAGGACCAAAGAATCAGACTTTCCAAATGTATTTATATAAAAATAAAAACTAGTAATAATAATACACTAATATATAAACATATATTAGGAAATAAATCAGCTTTACTAGACTTAAGCAAACACTTTACTTGTCATATGGCAGCTTAGCTAATACCATGTTGCTGGATGGGGAATGAATGTCACCGTGTAGAAGCCTCCTTGTTAAGACAAGTGTAGACAAGCACTGCCTAAATTGTTAGTTTTAGGTATGACTGAAAAATATTTCTTGACATTTAAGACTTCAAAAAGCTCTTCAAAATCCTCTTCTCAACTATGCCTCTACTTTTAGACATATGTTCATTGTATTTTAGCAAGAATCTTGTTAAATTAGTTTAATCACTGTCTTCCACCCTTGCTATTTAGTCAGCTTCCAGGTGGTAACTGCTGCTCTGGCCAGCTTTTATGAAGAATGCTAAAAGAAAGGTCAGTTCTCCCTAAGAGTCTGTTAATTCATTTGTAACTATTTGCATCCCACTCAAGGTGTTTAATTACAGATTTAAAGGCATATTCTAGCTACCACAAATGAGGGAAATCATGCAACCTTCGTTTCTCTGGGTTTGGCTTACATAACTTAATATGTTATCTTTCAAGTCTTTCCATTTCCATACAAATGGTACAATATCATTCTTTCTAATGGATGAGTAAAATTCAATTATGTATATATGCACATTTTCTCGATCCATTTTTTCCATTGAGGAGCATCTGGGCTGATTCCATATCTTGGCTATGGAAAGTTCAAATAGTATAATTTTTCAGAAAGACTAATAAGTCAAAGCCCAATCAAATAAGCACTAGGAAATAAGTACTTGCAAGCAAGTGGGGGCGGGTGATAACAGGTGGATGAAGGAGGGAAGGGGCAGAATGAAGTCAAGAATTCATTGTATATATCAAAAACTTAAGAGAAATAAGGGAAGGGGTAGGTGGAAGGAGGGTAAAAATGTTGAAGGGGGTGATACAGATCAAGATACATTGTATTCACAAAGTGCTTTGCTAACAGGCAAAAAATTCAATACACATACTGTAAAATTAAGAAAAGGGAGGGAAGGGTTGGATGGGGAGGGATGGGTGAGAATGTTTTAAGGGGTGACATTGATCAAGAAGCACTGTATTCATAAACTGCTTTGTTGAGTGGCAACTCCTCTGTACAACTAAGTAAAAATAATAAAAATATTTTAAAGTTGGTTCATCTTAGCTTCTTAGCAACCTTTGACCCAATAACCCCACTTCCTCCATCACACACAAACACACAGACACGTGTACATCTTTTTCCTCAGCTTTATAGCCCCACTTCTCTTTGTTGCATTCAAAATTGAAGCTAACCTTCACTGAGTCTCTTTCCCCCTATTATAATAGTACTGAATAGAATTTTTTTCACTGTTTTAAATATCTTTCATCTGTGGTTTTCTTAGTCATTTTGCCACTCTAAAACCCAGGTTGGCAATTCTTGAAAATGTTAAAAATAGAGCTAACACATGACCCAACAATTCCACTAGTTAGTCGGTATATATTCCAGAAAACAAAAAAAAAATTTACTCCCATACAGAAATTTGTATTAAAAATTTCTTGGAAATATTTATATAATCCAAAAAATAGAAACAACCAAAATTTCCCTCAGTTGATGAATAAAATATGGTGTATTCATGTAAGAGATTTTGGTAATAAAAGTAATGGGGCACCAGCACATGATACAACACAGGCCTTCAAAACATTATGCTAAATGAAAGAAGTCAGTCACAAAAAACCATATGTTTTATGATCCCATTTACATGAAATTTCTAGAATGCACAAATCCACAGAGACAAAGTAGATTAGTGGCTTCCAAAGTATGGAAAGAAAGGGAAATGGGAAGTGACTGTTAATAGTATAGGGTTTTCTTTGGGGATGATGAAAATTTTCTAAACTTAGATAGTGATGATGGTTGCACAAATGTAAATATCCTAAGCAGCACTGAATTGCACATTTTAGAGGGTAGGTTTTTACTACGTGTTAATCATACTTCAATAAAGATGTCATTTACAAAAGCTCACATCATTGCTATAAGTTCATTTGTTCATTATGTATCTGACTAGTATTTAGACCTACTCTCTGCATTCCCAGAGTTTATAGCCTTATGAAAGAAGCCTACAATGAATTCTTAATTCATCACTTGGTATAAAATTGGGAAAGTATTTTATTTCCTCATCAACAAACAAGTCTATAAGGGCATGTGACTGACATACTGGAAGAGGTTGTTAAATGTTACTATGCAATGAATATAAAGTCTAACTACAAATGCCAGCATCGAGAAAGAACATGAACAAGATACAAGGACTTAGAAGACAAAGTGTGAGAAAGTGTTTCTTCAGGAAATGGCATTTCATCTGAAATATGAAGGATGAGTTTATTAACCTTTGACAAGTTTTATTTCAACTGAACTCTGAAGGACTGAATGAACTCGAGGAATACCAAAAAAAAACATGCAAATGCAATGGTCCCATGGCAAGGAAAGACTGAAGTATTCCAGGAACTATGGTGAGATGATACAAGGAGAGATAAGCAAGAGTCAGGAAGACCTGGGAACAGTAGACAAAACAAGTATTTTGAATTTTTCCCAGTTCAATAAAAAAAAATCACAAAGTTATTAAGCAAAAAGATGACAGGATCCAAATATCAAGAAGAATACCAGTTATTGTGAGGATAAGAATGAGGCTTCCAAAGGCTATTACTATGTTGTAAGGAAGATTTCATAACCTTGACAGATATGCACACATAAGAATAAAAGATTGAAGCAGAATATCCTTCTCTGCTATATATAAAAAGCCTACACTGGATAAAACCCAAAAATATGAACTTGTAGAGAATTTAAACCAAAAATTTCAGAATTTGAAGTCCATTATTAACCATCTATGGGATCTTGGCACCTATTTCCCTTCTGGGTTTCATTTGGTTACTTGCCAATGTATACAATAACAGCTCTACCTCACAGACTTATTCTACGACCAAATTGTCTTCATATGATGACTACAGAGTTTTAAAAGTACACTTTACAAATATCAGTCTCCTGAAGGAATACCACAATAGAAAACCAGGAATGTCACAAAAGAATCTCCATATTAAGATTAGTTCTTCTCGCTTTTGAGATCAAAGTGTGCTTTATTTTTTTGTTCTATTGAGCATAATAAGCTTTTTCAACAGACTACAGAGAATATAGAAGAGCTATATCTATTTCTGCTTCAGGACAGAAAGCAGTTGTACAGGTGTTAAATGTTATATTTTCTTTTTTGTATATATATTTTATTGTAAAGATACTGTACAGGGGGGTTACAGTTACATGAGGAAGGTAATAAGTACATTTCCTATCCAGCATTGTTACCTCCTCCTTTGATATTCCCCTACCATCCCTTCCCTCCCCACCTCCCCAAATCTTCCCTTCCTCCCCCTCCTCTCTGCCACGGAAGTTGTAACATTCCTTTTCAACATAGTGTCTTGAACATCTCATTATTACAATGGGTCAAACTGTATCTTTATTTCAGTGTTTTGTTATTTCCCTTCATCTCCCCAAATTAGAAAAAAATGTATATAAAAGATGCAGGACACCAATATCAAATATAGTGAAAACAGGGTTATACCATGGGAGAAGAACATACAAAAGAAACCAAAAAAAGCAAATACTACATTGTAAATACATTAAAAACAAGAGCAAGAAAGATAAAAGTACTTGTGTCCCTATCTTGGGGTTCATTTCGCTTAGCATCATCTTATATAGTCATATGTACATAGCTTTTGACCTTTTCTGCTTGTCCTAGACATATACTAGTTATTGTAAATAAAGGAAACTAGGGGACCTGTGTTTCTTTGGGCCTGGCTTACTTCACTTAACATAATTTTTTCGAAGTCTTTCCATTTCCTAACAAATAGGGCAGTGTCATTCTTTCTGATGTAGGCATAGAATTCATCTATCTATTTATCTATGGATACATTTTCTTGATCCATTCATCTACTGAGGGGCATCTGGGTTGGTTCCATATCTTAGCTATGGTAAATAATGCTGCAATAAACATAGTTGTGCTGGTAGCTTTAGTATAGCCTTGTTTGTGATCGTTTGGATAAATGCCCATAAGTGGAATTGCTGGGTCAGAGGGGAGCTCTATGTGGAGTCTTTTGAGGAACCCCCATACTGCTTCCCAAAGTGGTTGTTTGGGGCTAAGCTCCTGCACTAGGCCTCAATAGACCAAGCTAAAAATTATATAGTGTTCCATTCAAATTCTAAGCTAAAACCTAGTTATATATATATTAGAAGTAACAACTAGATTTCCCAAACATGGCAGTTTCATTTGGCACAATGAAATGCTCTCTATTACTCTCACAAAAATGGTAGCTTGAAATAACCTGATGTTAACCAAGTTGTTTCTCTATTATTCTGTCTCCCTGTTTCTATCTCATAGGGAGAGTAAAGAAAGTAATTTTAAAATCACTAACCTATTTTTTAGTTGTTTGGTTTTTTTTAAATTTGTCTCTGCTTAATGCAGTCCTTCATTGTCTATAAAACCAACCGTTCGAGCAGGCCTCATTGGAGCATTTATTATATTTCATCAAATGGAAGGGCTGTCCAATTCAGGAATTGAAAGTGAAGCCAATTAAGATAATTAAGCCAAATTGCTATAATTCTGTCTTTTGACAGAGGGGGAAGGTTCTCTCCTTTAGCTATCTCTCTGGTATGCAAATTATATGGGTTAAAAAAATTCCCTGAAAAACCCAGGTCAGAGAATAAACAACTACAGAGAAAGTAAATCTTTGCTATCAAAGAGAGTTATGGGACAACTAACATAAGGGAAGGTATGGGAAAGGAAGGAGATAGGAGGAGGAGGAGGAAAGGGAGGAAGGAGGGAATTGGAACTGTATTTTACAATGCACATAAAATGCATAGCCATACTGCTAAAGGAACCTTATCACTTAGATTATCTAGCTAGCTAGCTAGCTAGCTAGCTAGCTGTCTGTCTCTCCTCCCTCTGTTCCCCTCCATCCTCCAACACTTTCTCTTTTCTCTCTCTTCCCTGTCTCCTCTGTCCTTCTACTCTCTTACCTCTCCTCTCCTCTCTTGCTTCTCTCTCTTCTCCCACCAAATGGTCTTGCTATGTAACTCAGGCTGACCTCATACCCAAATTTCTTTCTAATTTATTTGTCTCTAACCTCAAAATAAAACAGCAGAGAAAGAAAGAAGGAAAGAAAGAGGGAAGGAAGGAAAGAAAGAACGAAGGAAGGAAGGAAAGGAAAGAAAGAAAGAGGGTGATGGGGGAGGGAGGGAGGGAAGGAAGGAAAAAGGAGAAGAGAAAGACAAGAATAGTAAAGAAGAAAAGAGAAATGAAGGAATAAAGCAAACACTTAAGATACACTTTGCAATTATCTTGGCTTTGGAGTTTTTTTGTTTTTGTTTCATTTTAGGCTTTGGGAATTTATTCCAGGACCTTGTGCTAGCATGTTCTCTAACATTTAGCTTCCCCTCAGACCTGTCTTTAATTTTGAGATGTTTTTCTATCAGTGGTATAATATTTCAACCACAGTAGGCTTTTTAAAAATCAATATTTAAAAATATAAACATATTAGTATTTTAATATTGAATTAAAATTAAGTATTGATATTAAAATATCATATTGCTATTGAGACACTCAACAATGCGAAAAAAAGAAAATTCTTAAATAATTTTCTTCATCGTCACAGAAGATATATTAAAAAAAAGGTAGTGTTTTGTGGTCCATGGTATCTATTTATGCAAGAGATTAATGCAGCAATAATTTGAACCAAGAGGACAAGCCAGGTTCAAAATGTACCATTCGTTCCTTGTCCCTAATCCTGAAGTCTAGCCAATGCTTTATACACAGAGCATATAACCATAAATATTCACCCCTCCTTTTTTGGGGGTAGTACCTCTCACATGATTGGCAAGTCCTCTATCCCAGAGTTCCAACAGTAGACCAATATTCACTTCTTTCCTACTAAAAAGCTAAAATTAACTTATTGATGATAAAATATTGTAATTGTATTTTTTGAAGAGATCTTACAAATATATAAAAACCTAGAAAATTTGCTATACTAAATATATCAATGTTCTAGAAAATACATCAGTGATCTAGGAAAGGGGAAAAATAAACACAGAAACTGAATGGCAGTTATTTAACAATCGAACAGAAGACAGCTAGCTCAAATAGGCTTGTTGGTTGAATTTTAGATCACAGTGAACAAAATATGAACAAGCTACCGCTTCTAATCAAACAATGCTTTGATCTCCATGATAGCAAATGTGCTGCAACTAGAATGAGTTTTTAGCCTGGAAGACAGAGATGTAAAATACAGTTAACAAAATTACCATCTGCTATGGACTGAATCCTATATTGAAGTCCAAATCCTCATGCAATGATAATCAAAGATGGAACCTTTGGAAGACCATACAATTAGATGGGGGAGCTCGCAAGGAAGATGCCTTCAAGATTAGCACCCTTAAAAGAAGACATCAGATCCTTGGTTTCCTTTTGCAAGAGTTTTTATTTCTGTACCCTTTTCTTGTACATAAGATTTTATACAGGAGGGGGACTGGGAAGGTGGCTCAGTGGTAGAGTGATTGCCTTGCATGCCTGAAGCCCTGGGTTCAATTCCTCAGCACCACATAAGCAAAAAGAAAAAAAGCTGGAAGTGGCACTGTGGCTCAAGTGGTAGAGCGCTAGCCTTGAGCTGAAGAGCTCAGGGACAGCGCCCAGGCCCAGAGTTCAGGCCCCACAACCAAACCCAAAAAAAAAAAAAGATTTTATACAGGAGGGGAAAGGGAATCACAGAAAATGTAGGACAAAGGGCTGGGAGGTGGCTCAGTGGTAAAGTGCTTGCCTTGCATGCATGAGGCCCTGGATTTGATTCCTCAGCACCACATAAGCAAAAAAGAAAAAACCTGGAAGTGGTGCTGTGGCTCAAGGGGTAGAGTATTAGCCTTGAGCTGAAGAGCTGAGGGACAGCGCCCAGGCCCAGAATTCAAGCTCCATGACTGGACACCCCCCAAAAAAAAGAAAAGGTGGGACAAAGGGTAAACTAGTTCAGCAGGTATACTCACTAGACACTATGTAGAAAATGAACTTTACAATCTGGGGGCAGAGGGGTCGGGGGGGGGGAAGTGGGAAAAAATGAGGAGGGAGTAACTCTATTCAAAAAGAAATATACTCATTACCTGACTTATGCAACTGTAACCCCTCTGTACATCATTTTTACAATAAAATTTAAATTAAAAAAGACATCAGAGGATATATAAATGCCTGGGGATTTGTATATTGAATATATACATATATATATGGACTTTTGTTTTTCCATATTTAGCTGAAATCACAAGTAGTAGAGTAAAATTAGTTCCAGCAGCACAATTAGAAATCCTTCCTTTTTGGGCTGGGAAGTTGGCTCAGTGGTATAATGCTTTCCTTGCATGCCTGAGGCCCTGGGTTCAATTCCTCAACACCACATAAGCAAAAAGAAAAAAGCCAGAAGTGGTGCTGTGGCTCAAGTGATAGAGCCCTAGCCTTGAGCTGAAGAGCTGAAGGACAGCGCCCAGGCCCAGAGTTCAGGCCCCATGACTGGACCCCCCCCACCAAAAAAAAGAAATCCTTCCTTTTAAAACTTTTATAGTCATGAGCCAGTCTGATACTCTGCCTGCCTCTGCCTTGTCTGTCTGCATCTCCTGCTTCAACTGATATTGCAATGTTCAGAGGTTTTGACCTCCATGCATTATCCATAGGCTCTTATTGGTTCATCAGCCAGAATCTAGACTCCCTCATGACTGACCTTAAGACAAAACATTCTCTTTGTCCTAACTTTTACACCTAAGGATCTCACTGCACTGTGTCAAGTAGTTTAATAATGTTCAATTATGAAATTTCAATTTTTAAATAAATTCTAAAGATTAGTGGAAGCCTAAGACAGAATCAAAACTATATTAAAAGATAATTAAGACTTCGCTATTACATAAAAATTTGATTTAATTAACATCATGAAAATGGCAATAGAGCCAAAGGCTATCTGCAAATTCAATGCAATACCCAGCAATATTCCAACCTCATTCTTCAATGAAATAGAAGTAACCCAAAAATTCATGTGGAACAATAAAAGACTCCGAATAGCAAAAACGATCCTTAGCAAAAACAACCAACAGTGCTGGAGGAATATCAATACCAAATTTCAAACTCTACTACAAAGCTATAGTAGTCAAAACAGCTTGGTACTGGCACAGACCTGAGAACCAATGGAATAGTACTGAAGACCCAGAAATAAACCCACAGCTATAGCCACCTATTCTTCAAGAAGGGAGCTAAAAAAAATAGAATGGAAGAAAGACAGCCTCTTCAGTAAATGGGGCTGGCAAAATTGGTTAAACACCTATAGAAAACTAAAGCTAGATCCTTATATATTACCCAGCACCAAAATCAACTCCAAATGGATCAAAGACTTTGAAGTCAAAGCAGACACCCTGAAAACATTACAGGAAGGAATAGGAGAAACTCTAGGGCTCTTTGGCACAGGCTGAAATTTTCTTTAAAATGACCCAGAAACACAACAAATCAAAGAAAGGTTGGACAAATGGGATTGCATGAAACTGCAGAGCTTCTGCATGGCAAAGGACATAGCTAGAAAGATCAATAGAAGGCCCATGGATTGGGAGAAGTCTTCACTAGCCATACAATGAGCAAGGGTCTCATATCTAAAATATACCTGGAACTCAAAAAATTAAATTCCCCCAACAACAAATCCTCAAAGAAACAACTGCCTGATTAATAAGTGGGCTAAAGACTTAAAGAGAAACTTCTCTGAAGAGGAAATAAGAATGGCAATAGACACATGAAGAAATGCTCAACCTCTCTAGCCATAAAAGAAATGCAAATCAAGATAACATTGAGAGTCCACCTCACTCCAGTTAGAATGGCTATAATCAAGAACTCTAATAACAACAGATGCTGGAATGTGGTCAAAAGGGTACCCATACCCTATTGCATTGTTGGTGGGAGTGTAAACTTGTTCAACCACTTTGGAAAGTAGTATGGAGGTTCCTCAAAAGACTCCACATAGAGCTCCCCTATGACCCAGCAATTCCACTTATGGGCATTTACCCTAATGATCACAATCAAGGCCATACTAAAGCTATGCAGCATTATTTACCATAGCTAAGATATGGAACCAACCCAGATGCCCCTCAGCAGATGAATGGATCAAGAAAATGATGTGATTATATGTATATATATATATATATATATATATATGAATTCTATGCCTACATCAGAAAGAATGACACTGCCCTATTTGTTAGGAAATGGAAAGACTTCGAAAAAATTACATTAAGTAAACTAAGCCAGGCCCAAAGAAATACATGTCCCCTAGTTTCCCTTATTGCAATAACTTGTATATGCCTAGGACAAGCAGAAAAGGTCAAAAGCTATGTACATATGACCATATAAGATGATGCTAAGCAAAATGAACCTCAAGATAGGGACACAAGTAGTTTTATCTTTCTTGCTCTTGTTTTTAATGTATTTACAATGTACTATGTGCTTTTTTGTTTTTGTTTCTTTTGTATGTTCTTCCCCATGGATAACCCCTGTTTTCACTATATTTGACTTTGGTGCCCTGCATCTTATATGTACATTTTTCTAATTTGGGGAGGTGAAGGGGAATAACAAAATGCTGAAATAAAGATACAGTTTGACCCATTGTAATCATGAAATGTACAAGATACTTTGTTGAAAATGGACTTTACAACTTCTGTGGCAGGGGGGAGGGGGAGGAGGGGAGGAGTTGGGGAGGTGGGGAGGGATGGGATAGTAAGGGAAAAACAAAAGAGGAGGTAACAATGCTCGACAGGAAATGTACTTATTACCTTCCTCATGTAACTGTAACCACTCTGTACAGTATCTTTACAATAAAAATATATATATAAAGAAAAATAAAAAATAAAATAAAATAAATTGATTTAATGTCAAGAGTAAGACCCACAGTACTTCTTAGCTAAGTTACAAGTTTTATAAAGTGTTTCTAAAAAGCAGGGTGCTGGTGGCTCACACCTGTAGTCCTAGCTACTCAGGAGGCTGAGATCTGAGGATCATGGTTCAAAGCCAGCCTGGGCAGAAAGTCCATGAAACTCTTATCTCCAATTAATGACCAGGAGACTGAAAGTGGCACTATGGCTCAAGTGGTAGAGCATTATCCTTGAGCTCAAGAGCTCAGGGACACAACCTAGGCCCTGAGTTCAAGCCCCACGACTGACAGGAAAAAAAAAGTGACTAAAATAATAATATAATTCTCAACCGCAGGATAAGTTTACATCTATATGTCACAATTAACAGGAATTTCATATGCATACATTCATATGCTGAACAACCATTCATCTATGCATGAGTGAATGAATAAAATTTTTGGTTAATTTTTGTTCATTCTAGCCCATAAGACAAAGACGTATTACTTCCCGATCTAAAAAATATTTTCCTTTTAAGAAACAATTGATTGAAAAGTAGAAATTAAACTTGTTATGGTATCATTTAGTAGTTGTTGAACAAATCTGCCCAATCTGTTTAAGAGCTGTGTAAATTTTTTCTACCTTTATCTTTAAAAAACACAAAATGAACAGAAAAATAAGTTTTTAATTCTTAAGCATTTCCCTTTTTGACACTTGGCTTCCTCTTAAGAATTATACTCAAATTTACCTCAGTGAACTAAGCAATCAAGCAAATTCAGCCTTGAGGAAGCACAATGTGCCCCATGAAGAATAGATTAACATTAGCAACCATAAAAAAGATGTGCTATGACTGGTACTAAATAAAATGCACCTCATCTTTTTCAAATCAACTACTTTTTATGTGAATTGATACTTCATTTCTAAAGACCTTCAAAGCTGAAACAAGTCAAATTTTACATTTTAATGAGAAATACTAAAAATTAAAAATATCACCAAATAAATTTTATGGGAAATCACTGCTCTTATGCAAAAATGTGTTATTGATTTTTATTTGGATAGATGATATGACTGGCTAAAGGACAATCTATTCCCAAAAAGGAAAAGCAGATGTGCTTCTAATGACACATTCACACAAGTTGGTCAATATTCTTCATACTCTCAACACTCATTTGCAAAATAATAAAGGATTAAAAAGTAAAAAAAACTTGTGGAAAGGGAGTTGGCTTTCTAATAATATAGAAAATGCTGGAATCCACTGGCCACACCCAAGAAAATCTTCAATTGTAAATCAGGACATTTAAACCCATTGATGTTCTGTGAAACATCTCACATTAATAAGACTACTGTAGTAGCAGACTTTATAGGGAACCGCAAGACTCAAAAACTTTTAGAGGGCTGAGAATGTGGCTTAATGGTAGAGTGCTTGCCTAGCATGCATGAAGCCCTGTGTTTCATTCCTCAGTATCATGTAAACAGAAAACACTGGAAGTGGTGCTGTGGCTCATGTTGTAGAGTGCTAGCCTTGAGCAAAAGCTCAAGGACAGTGTCCGGGCCCTAAGTTCATGCCCCAGGACTGGCAAAAAAAAAAACCTTTGGAATGAAATCTTGATTTTAACTCTCTTACTTTAAAGTACAAATTGGCATCCCAAGGGATTAATATGAGAGACCCCAATTATAATATAAAATTCAGTGACAAAACTCATACCTTTTGAATCTTCTACTATATCACTCTTTCCAAACATCACTAAAGAAGCTTCTTGTAATATACTCAAATTTATTATTTAGTATGGGTCTTAAGTATTATAATTATCTGTCAGTGTTAGAGGACGTTAATTGGCTATATTGAGTTATTTGAAATCAATTAGCTAAATATGTACATGGTAGTACATAAGTCATTTTCCCATAAGGAAAAGCCCTAACTCAAAGCATGCAAATAATGCATACCTCCCTAAAATTTCATTCTTACCTTTTCAAAATTGCTCTCAAATCAATAATATGAAAACGGCATTAATTATATCTAAAACATAATGTTGAATGCTGTGTAGGAAGTAACATAGTAGAAGAAACAATTCCTAACCAAAGGAATTTCAAAAGCTTCAACATTCTATTTAAAATTATTTAATTTCTACTTTTATATTTTAAATTATGAAATAATCCAACTAGATTCTGCAAATTGTAATAAAATCTATCTATAGCTTCCATTTAAAAAAATAATCCAGCTATTACTTGGCCAAAAGACAGTCACCTGAGACCTTTAAAAATGAATGGAAAGCTATACAGGGTGTTTCCAGCGTGTAATCCTAACTACCTGGAAGGTGGAGACTGGAAGGTGATATCTACTAGTCGTCCCCAAAACAGGGAAAGCACAATGGCTGAGAGTTGTGATGGAAGCCTGTCATTTCCAGAAACAAAAGGAAATGCAATAGGAGGATTGAATGATTGTGTCAGAATAATCATTTGAAAACTGTCTAGGGGCTGGGAAGGTGGCTCAGTGGTAGAGCGCTTGCCTTGCATGCCAGAGGCCCTGGGTTCGATTCCTCAGCACCACATAAGCAAAAAGAAAAAAGCCAGAAGTGGTGCTGTGGCTCAAGTGGTAGAGCATTAGCCTTGAGCTGAAGAGCTGAGGGACAGCGCCCAGACCCAGAGTTCAAGCCCCACAACCGGACCCAAAACAAAAAAAGAAAGAAAGAAAATGAAAACTGTCTAGAGAACACAGTGATTTTATAAGTAATTTTTGTTTTAGTAAAAGATTCAGTTTCTTTTATGAAAACACTATGTTCTACAAGAAATGTCCATTTCCCCTTTAAACTTGAAAATTTTTCCACAAAGAACAGTAAGTAATCCAAATGCTTGACAACAGGAAAATAATTAACTACCCTATTTCACAGACTATTATATGGTCATTTACCATGTTAAGGGATTTTTTTTTTTTTTTATGCCAGTACCGGGGCTTGATCTCAGAGCCGTATTTTTGAACTCAGGGACTATCCCCTTAGCTTTTTCTGCTCAAGGCTAGCATTCTACTACTGGAGGTACAAACCTCCACTTCTGGCTTATTGTTGGTTAATTGGACAGTCTAATGGATTTGTCTGCTTAGGCTGGCTTCAAACTTCAATAATCAGATCTCATCCTCCTAAGTATCTGAGATTATATGTGTGAGCCACAAGCACTAGACTAGCATGTTGTGTCTGAATAATAGTTAATAACATATGGAAAAGTGTCCCAACAGAATCCTACCTGAAAAATGGGAGCTATATAACTTTATAAACAATATGAAGCATCATACTAATTAGATTTCTAAACACATGGAAGAAAGAACTACTTCTTGGTACTGGGATTACAAAAACCTGAAGGGAATAAAAGTGGCATGACAGGTAGTTGTATAACTTTCTGTACTTTCCACTTTTCTTGCAAATATATTTTATCTGTAACAACAAAATTGATCATTAAAAGAATAAGATGAGAATAATCACTTCCTCCAAAAGTAACTACCAATGTCAGGCCAAACGTTGCAAAACTGTACCTCCGACCTTCTTTCTAGTTGTGAAAATGACAGAAAGAAATCTGCTGCAAGTAAATGCAACATTCAACATGTGTAGTTTCCTATTAGTAGGTTAGAAATGCTGCTACACAGGTTTGAAAAACAAGTCTGATGTGACCCTTAGTATACCATTTAAATTGTACCATAATAATAAATGATAGAGTTGGGGGTTTTGTTTATGTATTTTATTTTGTTTTGTCTCACCAATCTTTTCTTTCATATTTGTCTTATGAAGTATTCTAGAAAACTAGATTAGAATCACAGGCCTTGGAATGAATGGTTTTATTCGAGGTTACTGCATAAATTACTGATGACACAGACAATGTACTGTGTTCAAAGAGTCAGCAGCAGATAAAAAAAAGCTTTTATTTTGGTAAAAAGAAAAAAAATGAGAATGGGAGTAAAAACATGTGGGTGGCTAGACTCTGCTTAATGCTGCCAGCCTTTAAATTTCTTTTGGTCTTTGTTGTATGTACTTCTGTAACTCCTTCAGATAATTTTCTGGGTTGATTAATGGTATGCCAGACTACATCCACACATTTCCTCATTTTAGAAACTGAGAAGTCATCCTTGACTTCTCTGTCTTCCTCACTGCTCACAGCCAAACACTCATGATAAACCGTGGGTCCTATACTAAAGAGTTGGCCCTCGCATGATCTTGCCTTGCCTGTCTTTCCAGTCTTTGCTCACCATTTCAGTCACAATGGTCTCCTTTTGGATAGACCCAGTCAAGACCTTCCTGTTCTGCAGAGCCCCTGCCTGAAACACTCTCCTATATAAAGAGCATGTAAATGGTATTTTTCTTGACTGATTTCCAAATGAGTGATATTATCAAACTGTTTTTGTTTAGAAAGACAAGATTTTTCCCTCCTTCTCTCTTCTATCCGTTCCTTAAAATCAGACATTCCAGGTGTAAATCAACACCTGAAGAATCACTTTCCCCTTCTTTATGAAGCCAAGGAAAAGTACATTTGAGATAGAAAAAAAAAGAGGAGTAAGAAAAAGAAAGCATACTCTAAAGAATCCCTCTTCAGAGTTGTTGCCATGATGACATTGTGGTTTCTATTACCCTCTGAAAACCACTAGATCCGTAACAAGTACAAATGTAATCAAGGAAGACTGGCCAAATATTTATGGAATAACTATCATCTGTATCCCTAGACAAAATATGCAAAAGTAAGCTAGAATCTGCAACTGGGAAAGGATACAATACTGTCTCACAGGGGTGTGGTGATAACATTTTACCAGTTTGGATTTTAAAACAAATACCATTAAACTGAAGAACTGAAGTTTAACATTTAAGAAATTTACTAAGCAACGTTACTAAATAGTAGTATGTATACATTCCAATCATGTAGACAATCACTTCCTCTTCTTAAAGAGATGAGGTTGGCTCCCTTCAGACCCTGCCATGACAAGCCTAAATTGGCTAAAGGCAATTAAACAATACAAGAAACGCCCTGCTTTCCTTTGGGGAATGTGTGGCAGATATCATAGAATAAACACATATTTAATCAAATCAACATTTTCTTGACCTGGCAATTTGTCTCTAGCCTACAACTTTTTCAAATAGCAGAACATAATTTTGCTAAGATACAATGGAAAAATTAAAAAAGAACACAAATTTTCTAGTAACAGATACCAATGTTTGCTTCATCAGTCATTATTTTTATCAACACCAATTTCAAACAATAAGTCTAAAAGCATAAGGCATAAATAACATCTTTATTCTTCTACTGGGAGACTAAGCTAATAAAAGGTTACTAAGCCTAAAATACATTTTCCTCCCTCAAACTGCTATAATCAAATATGAGAAAATAGAAAGCTACAAAACAGCAAGGTTTTCCAAGGTATTAATATGTGTTTTATAATAATTCAGTGAAAACTCATTTCCAAGTATATAGTTAATTCTTTATGAATGACATTTTTTATAATGCTGGAGATCTAACTCAGGGAATTACACATGAGTAGATACATTTTACCACTGAACTACATACCCCGCCACATAATAAATTAATCTAAAACAAAACGGTAAATGGTTTTATATGTTGAAATAAATGCTCAACATTTTTTATCCTGCCCCTAAACAGTCATATTAGAAGTTGTTTAAAAGGTCAGGTTCCTGGGGCTCACACTTGTAATCTTAGATATTCAGAAGGCTAAGATATGAGGGTTGTGATTTGAAGTAAGCCCCAACAGGAAAATTCATGAGACAGTTATCTCCAATACACTATCAAAAGAACTGGAAGTAGAGCTGTGTCTCAAATGATAGAGCACTAGTCTTGAGCAAAAGAAAATCAGGGACAGAACCTTAGCCCTGAATTCAAACCTCTAAGACCAGGAAAAAAAATTAAATTAAATTTAAAATTTAAAATACTGATCACTAATGAAACAATACAAAAAGAATAAAACTACTAAGCTAAAATATATTATTCATTTAATGATTTATAGCTTATGCCAAATCTTGTTTAAACAGTTAACTGAAGATTTTTGCTTCAAAAGAGAAAATAAATCCAACACTGGACCAAAGATTCAAAAATATAAAAGTACAAAAATAGCAAAAGTTACTATAGAAGGTTTGTATGTTTTAATCTTGGAGAAAAGGACTTTGACAGTAAAATACAAAGCAAAAGCTACTGATAAAAAAAAATCCTGAATACATAAATATTAAAATGCCTGCAAGCAAGAAGTGACATAAAGATAAAATATAAATGATGAGCTTTACAAGTATATTTACAAAATATATAGTAGGAAAAAAATCTTCTTAATGAGCAGTAAGCTATGCTATACTGTCCAGTCTTTCTATGAGGTACTGCCTTTCCATAGGCCCAGAACACTGAGACAAACAGTCAATGAACTGAAACTTCCTAAAGCATAAGCCAAAATAAGCCTTTCCTTTTTTTAAGAGTAAATATTTAAGAACAATTACACACCAATAAAAACAATTTTAAAATAGAACTATGTCACTAAAGAAACTTTAAAATATTAACTAATCAACCTAATTTCTAGTTTAAAAAAACAAGTTGAAATCTTATTTTCACCCATCAATTTAAAGAAAATACAACAGTGTATCATTTTTACTGTATACTGTTATCTTCAGTTTATAGGTGAGAAAGCTTTCTAACATAGCCAGAAAAATCACATAGCCATCATTCCTTAAAAAGTCTGTTGACTCACAGCACTGCTAAAAGTGAGGTAAAGCAATAATGTCAGACATTATTGCTAGTAATTTTTATCAGAGAGTCTTGGGGGAAATGTAATAGGGAACTCAAGGGACCTGAAAGTACTACATGATTTTTTCCTGATCCTGAAAGTACCATCTTATATGCTGTTGAAAAAACAAGATAAAACTGTCTTGTGCCCTTCTAGAAACAAGCTACATGTTTCCAAAACAAAACCACATGCATAAATCATTCACAGGTAAGTATTGTGTTTCTATGTACAGCTGTATGCCAAAACAAGGTAAAAGATCAGGCGCAGGTCATGAGGTTCCGGTCCCTCCCCTTATGACAGCACAGACATCTACAAAAAGCAGACCGCAGGACTTGGCAGAGCTCCCATAAGCACTCTTATCACTGCCAAAGGAACCATATGGTTTCTAAGACCTAGATCAGTTGGACAACTGAAGAATCTCTTCTGGCAATCATACCACCGTAGTTGTTCTTATGTTTAATAGTGGATAAGGACAGATCTGTAGTCTCTGTGTCTTGGGGTCATATACTTTTGTCTTTATTCTACAAAAAAAGGTACAATCTAGCCCAGACATAGACTATTAAATATTATAAATTAGATAACTTCTTCAGCAATATTTATTAAAACTCTAAATTCATAAACTAATTTATAAGCTCCATGGAAACAATTATATTTGTATATATTCTCAACAATTTGTAATACCTAAACTAGAAACAATTATATAGTCCATCAAGACTACATCTGAAATAAATTGCAGTCACATGAATAACTACCACAAGCTTAAAAAAAAAAAAACTACCACAAGCTATCTTTTTAGAATACAATCAGCCAGCAGTGGTGGTATGTGTCTGAAATCTTAGCCTCTCTGAAGGCAGAGAAATGAAGGATCATAATTTGAGACCAGCCTATTCAAAAGTTAGACTATGTCAAAGTCAAAAGTGGATGTGATGGCCTGTAATCCCAGTGAGTCAGGAGGCAGAGTGTGTGGTGGTAGGTGTCAGAAGATTAGATTTTTCTGAAAAATAAACCAAAAAGGCCTGGGGGACATGGCTCTAGTGTTAGAGGATTTGCAACCGAGCACAAGAGCACAAGGATCTGAGTTCAATCCCTAATCCACCAAAAGAGGAGGAGAAGAAAAGAGAAAAGCGTATGATCGATCTAAAGGGTAGACTCTATGTTTTTTAAATACATGATTAAGAAATCAAAAACTCAAAGGTGTGGAATGCAAATTCTCATTTAGATAAAAGCAAGTAAGAAGATAAAATATATACAAGTATGTATTATGCAAGAACACACGTCTAGAAGGTTATATAGGGTCACTTATATTCCTTGGCTAATGATCCTTTTCCTCCACCTGTCAAAGCCATTTCTTACATTACTGTGATTTTTCTTTCTCTCTTAAACTTTCAAGAATGCTTCTGATTATACTGAGCCTACCCATGGTCTGTGATAACCTTAATTCTATTTGGTTCAGTTTTTCAATTTTCAATGTAACATACCCATGTGTCCCAAGGATAAAGACAGGGACATCTTTGGGGACTGCTGTGATTTGAATATCCCCTCTAAAACACAAATTGAAATTTGATAGCAATTGCAACAGTGCTTAGAGACAGGACCTTTTAAAAGGTGGTTAGGTCTTAAGGGCTCTGCTCTGATGAATGGATAAATGCCTTGATCACATTATCACAGCAGTTTGTTTGTTATCTTGTGAGATCCAGATAAAAGCATAAGCTCCATCCCCCATTCTCTTTTTGTTTCTATGACTCACTTGCCCTTCTCACTTAAGACTTCTTCTCCCGTATGATGATATACCACCCAGGCTTTCACCAGGTGAGACACCCTCACCCCCACCATCTTGGACTTCCCAGCTTCCAGAGCCAAAAAAAAACCTTTATTGCTTATAATTTTGTAAATGATGCTGTTGTCATAGCATCAGAAAGTGAACTAAGAACAGAAGCAGTATTTTGTTTATGACAGATTATTTGAATAAGCAATTTAGTAAGCAATAACTTTGAGTGAGCGATAACTTTTACTTTTTTTAAGCAAAATATGCTTTATTAAAATATCCTATACAGGTATTTTAGGAAAATAGGAATAATTATATGCAAAGAGCAGGAGTATTTGTGTGTGAAAGTAATTTTACAAGGTAATTATTCAGTGAGAACCTATGGAAAAACATACAGAAATGAAGGAAACAGTCCAATCAAATAATTGCTCCCAGTAGCAATCATTTTGCAGACTGTCATCCTCTGCTAAGAGTTAACTGTTTAAAAGTATTCATACTAGGGTATTCAAACTAGCTGTTTTGAAAACATTGTTTCTTTGTTAATTTAGTTGCCATAATAAGATTCTGTGGCATATAGACATCTCTAGGCCTCACTGGAGAAGAAAGTATAACATTATAGTGGTAGCAGAATTTATCATAAATAGCCAGTCAAAGGACATTCTACTAAAATTATATTTATTCTCAATGTAAAAGATGAATATGCAGCCAAGATTCAGCACTTCAGGATAACACCTTACCAACCTCCATAATAGGAAACCAGCTAATACCTTTGCATGGACATCCCCAGGCTTTCCTGTTCACATTTAGTCTTCACATCTTATATTGGATACAATTCATGAGAGCTATTCCCCAGAGAAATCCTTGAGCATTCTAGAAAGCAGAAAGCATCTACTACTAATGGAAACTGTGAGTCAACAAAAAAAAAAGGAAGAACTAGAGTAAAGGGAGCAGGAAAGAAAGACACAAGAAGGAAAAGGGAGATAAGGTCTGATGGTGTATGTACATGTATAAGACTATGGAATAAATTTTAATGAGAATAAAATTGGAGAATATATTTCTTAAGACATTAGATTAATTCAGAATATATTAGCTACTTTTTCTATGAGTGATTGTTTTTCTCATAAGGAAAGGGCACAAGTCAGTACTCCATAGAGACAAACATGCCCATCCTCACTGGTAAAGAAAAATACTATAGCTAGGGCATGGTTGTATATGCCTTTAATTGTAGCTAGCACTTGGAAGACTGAGTCAGGAGAGTCTCTTGTTCCAAGACAACCAATGATATAAACAGAAAGTTCCTACCTCAAAAGAAGAGACAAGAGAGGAGAGAGCTGAGGAAAGATATAGGCAAGGAGGAGGAGGACAAGGAAAATTAGCTTAAGATTCCACTATCAGTGTGTCTCCCAAAGATGATATTTACATATATAGAGTAAATACATACAATTTGATAGTGTGTAGGTCTCAAAATGAGTTGTTTATGTGAAGCTTGTTCCTGATGTACCTTCTTGAGTTCTTCTAGCCCATTATTTCTGTCCAAGATTTACAAGATCATTGGTTAGCTGAGGGAGTAAAACTACAAAGGAGGTACTACTTGCCAAGCACCAGTAGCTCATGTGTGTAATCCTAACTACTCAGGAGACTAAGATCTGAGGAATACAGTTCAAAGCCAGCCCAGGGTGGGAAGTCCATGAGACTTTTATCTTCAACTAACAACCAAAAAGCCAGGAGAGGAAGAGTACTATCCTTGAACAAAAAGCTCAGGAACAGCTAGGAAGGAAAAGAAGAGAGAGAGAGAGGAAAGAAAGAATGAAAGAAAGAAAGATAGAAAGAAAGAGAAAGGGAGGAAGAAAGGAGAGGAGAGGGAAGAAAACAGAGGTACTAATACAAAAGAGAGAGAACTGCCTTAGAGAGAATGAAAATGGAATTCACCAGGATCACAATCAACCACAGATTCCAACTTTCCCCTTCAGAACTTCCCAGATACAAAGTGGAGAGATGGAATTCATTTTCAGGTACCTTTACACAAGAACACAAAGTTTTTAAAATAAAACTTTTCCTAAAATGGAGAAGGTAACTAAATTCTTATAAGTTCTCCCAAGTCCTTAACCACTTCTGGATTTTTACACAAATGTATTTTTAAGATATACAGCAAGTCAGGTACTGGTGGCTCACATCTGTAATCCTAGCTACTCAGGAGACTGAGATCTGAGGATCATAGTTTGAAGCCAGCCTGGACAGGAAAGTCTGTCAGACTCTTATCTCCAATGAACCACCAGAAAACCGGAAGTGGAGCGGTGGCTCAAAGTGATAGAGCACTAGCCTTGAACAGAAGAGCTCAGGGACAGTACTCAGGTCCTGAGTTCAAGCCCCATGACCAACCAAAAAAAAAAAAAATCCCAGTATGTTAACTGGAACCAATTATTCTAAACATCTACATGCCTTTTTTTTCCTGAAATTCTGCTTCCACAAGTTTAACCTTAAAACATGGAATGGTGGACTGGAAGTGTAGTTCAAGTGGTAGAGTGTCAGCCATAAACAAGAAAGCCAAGCAAGAGCTTGAAGGTCTGATTTCAAACACTACAACCAGTACCAAAAAAAAATAAAAAAAAATTAACTTCTAGATGCAAAGAATTCAATAACAAGAATGCTTGTCATATGTATTCATAAAAGAATTTTTAAGAGGGCTGGGAAGGTGGCTCAGTGGTAGAGTGCTTGCCTTGCATGCATGAGGTCCTGAGTTCAATTCCTCAGCACCACATAAACAGAAAAAGCCGGAAGTGGCGCTGTGACTCAAATGGTACCTGAGGGATAGCATCCAGGCCCAGAGTTGAGGCCCTACAACTGCCAAAAAAGAAAAAAAGAATTTTTAAGAAACACTATTAGTAAATAATTAGCTAAATAAAAGGTTTCAACCTACAAAATACTCTGTGATTATTAAATTCAGTATTGTGGCAAAATATTCACAAAATATTCTTAAATAACATAAAGATTAAAAATAACACAGTTTTAGGACTGGGAAAGTGGCTCAGTGGTAGAGTGCTTACCTTGCATGCTTGAGGCCCTGGGTTTGATTCCTCAGCACCACATAAGCAAAAAAGAAAAAAGCTGGAAGTGGTGCTGTGACTCAAGTGGTAGAGCGCTAGCCTTGAGCTGAAGAGCTGAGGGACAGCACCCAGGCCCAGAGTTCAGGTCCCACGACCAGACCCCAAAACAAAAACAAAAACAAAAACACGGTTTTATACTTTTATACAAACTATTCAAAGTCTATTTAAAGACATACTAAAGAGAATTTATCACTGAATTTGGGATGTTATTAAAAATTATACAATCTTCTTGACTAGGTCACTCTGCTTTACAGAAAAAGCTACAGATGCTCACATATATCTATATATTTGTATATACATATATTTGTATATCTTTGCATGGCACAGATCCTTTAGTGTTACACTTTTCCTTTGAAATACTCAGTATGTGTTTATTCACTTATATAACTCATGTGGAAAACCAGGATAAGTAACGCACACTACCTCATTCATTCATTTTGTTGTTGTTGTTCTTGCTGGTCCTGGGGCTTGAACTCAAGGCCTTGGGAGCTGTCCCTGAGCTTCTTTTTGCTCAAGGTTTGTTCTCTACCCCTTTAGCCACAGCCCCACTTCTGGCTTTTTCTAAGTAGTTTATTGGCTATAAGTCCCATGGACATTCCTGCCTGGGATGGCTTCAAACCATGATCCTAAGAACTCAGCCTCCTGAGTAGCTAAGATTACAAGTGTGAGCACCTGGCTTCATTCCTATATCATTCTTTTAACTAAGTCCTTCTCAATCAAAATATTAAGTTAATGGCCAACTATCAATAGCCCAGTAAAGGACAGGACCAAGATTCAATTCCAAGTCTGTCTGGCTGCAAAACTCTTAGCCATCTTTTTCTTCTCTTTTCTCTTTTTTAAAAAAATGTACATTATTAAGGCACTCTACAAGGAAAATAAACTCTTATATGTTAATAAAACAATACATCATTTTATGTATACACTAGAATTTTAAATAGTTTGTGATCTCAAGAATAGGTCTCACTAGCATTAATAAATGAAAATGTCATTAGGGACTAAATAATACCTAATTGGGGGGAGGGGAAGTAGTATTAAAAGTGTTAAAAGAATAGTGAAACTAGTCTAATGCAGGAAATAAGATCAAAAACTTTCTTTCAAAGAAGCTTAGGGATGATCATTATCAATGATAATGACTCTAGGTATATTACAAAAAATTATTCTCTAAAAAGTTATAGTAAATCTAGTTGAGTTTTTGCTTGTATTTCAATGTCAAACATCCATCATCACATATTTTTCATTTAAGGCTATGGCCCACCTCTTTTTTCTATTGGTCCTGCTTAATGACAAAGCCTACTCTCAATATCTCTGCACCCTAAGCACAATGACTGAAACAACGATGGAGATTTGTTTTGTAACTAGTGGGGCCCTTATAGACTAACAAATATTTTCTGGAAACCAACTTCTGTAAATTATATCCCAAAACATACATTTGCCATTGAGTAGAGATTAAGCAAGCCATATCATGCAGTGGATTTAATCCTACCCACAAACAATTTCAAGATGATACTATTTGCCATATAATTAAATTCCAATTGAAGATCTCCTCATACAATCAGAATACCAGTCTAGCAGTAAAAGCCATATGCGATTATAAAAATAATTGACACAATATGCTAAATATATAAAGAATAATTTTAATAGCTTTGTGTGAACTAAGTAAAATCATATCCCAGTAGGAGAGTTTGCAAAAAAAAATCATACTACTTAACCTTGATTGCAAAAGAAAATATCTATTCTTAATTTAAGTAATTGGAGGTACTTTTTGTGGCAGTATTTGTCATTGGCTCATGCTAATCTTCATTTGAGAACCTTTTCAGTTTAAAATGGCATCATAAAATATTTCCTTCTTCAGCTTGAAACTGACTCTCCTCAGGAAGCTTTTGCAATAGAACTAGGCCTTAAGGGACTAAGATTTAAAAAAAGCAATGCTACACATTTGCATATAAAGTACAAAGTCACAGGACTTTACTGCCAAATGCCAAAATTCTCCAAATCACCAGTCTAAAATAGGGTGGGGTGGGTAGGAAGGCTGTCTCACAACATACCGCACAGGTGACTTCCGGGTCAGATGGCAAGGGCAGAATTGCTCACAATATTTTCATTGAAACCTTAGTGCCACATTGCTCAGATCAGTAGTTTTTTGAGCCCAATTGCTCAATAGTTTTTAAATTCTGTTATAAGAAGGAGACTTATCAAGTGACATGTTTAATCTTGTAAGAATGAAAAACAGGACTTCAGGCTAAAGTGCTAAAAAGAAAAGTCTAACTTTCTTATTTTTTTTATTGTGAAAATACTGCACAGAGGGGTTACAATTACATGGTCAAGATAATGAGTACATTTCTTATCAAGCATTATTGCTCTTTGTTTCCCCCTTCCATCCCTTCCCATCTTCCCCCCTTCCCCCTACCCCTTTACCTCCCTCCCACAACCCCCCACCTCGTGCCCCCGCCCCAAGTTGTAAAGTTCGTTTTTCCACATAAAGTCTTATTATACTCATATCCCTAGGAAGAGACTTGGGAAATTCAAGCAATTGGGGCTTTTCTACCAAATACAGGGCATTTTATTCAATTATTATGTCAAGACACAAAACAGGCTGCCAAAGCAAAAAGTATATGACTATTACATACAGTTGGCCAGGGATAGGCAATCCTATTAAATGCTCTTGCTCCTACCCTCCTCTATGCAAAACAGTTCTCCGAGAAAGTAGCTTATTATGGTTATGGCTTGTTTGTGCAGAAGAGTGACTGGACAGGAAACAGTACAGAGTCTAGCACAGCTGCTACTCAGAAATTCCTACTATCAATACTCAAAAGCAAACAGAAGTCCAACTAGCCAAGTGAGGAAAACACAGAAGAATTTCCTGTCTAGATTAACAAGTTCCATTGATGTGTAGTAGGTGGTGTATGTTATGTGTTCACATGTGGAATGAGAGTGGGGATGGTTAATAGAATATTTGGGGATGATTATGATTAAAGTGCATTATATACATGTATAGAAATAGAATAATGAGAGCCAATAAAAATGTAAATTGTATATAATAATGCAGGAAGTGGGTCAGAAAAGAGAAACAGAGAGGGTAAATTCAACTAAAATCCATTATATGCATGCAAAATAATTAGCTTTTCAAATAGTAATAAACAGTTCCCAGGAAAACCTTTTAAAAAAACAAGTCCAAGACTTGTTAAGTCTTGGACCTCCACAAATGTACACCAGGTCAGAAAAAGACAAATCAGTACCACAGATTATAATGCTAATATCCAAAGAAAACATCAGAATGGACAATAAGTATAAAGCTATAAATATAGATATTACTTGAACACATTCAAGAATTCCCAAACAGCTGTTTTTTGATTGTTAATTAGTAGCAAATATTGATTAAAAAATTAAAATACCTGAAAAGGACTTTAAATAATCAAATGGTACTGAAAAGGTAGAAACTAAGAAATTGACTCAATTTAAATGATAGGAATGTGTTTGATTTTAAGCAAATGAGATGTAACACATAAAATTTGAATTTGCAGATGATTTGCTTTATAAGAAGTCTGCATTCTCCTCTCCCAACTCTCAAAACAAATCACCTAAACTAAAAATAGAAAATGTTGCTTTCATTATTTTGAAATGGTCTAAAGACAAAAGAAATCAATGTACAATATCAGGAAAAAAGTGAGACATACTCTGCATGCCTGAATTATTGTTCCATTCTGATACTACACACAGCTGGTGTTATGCAGAGCCCAACTTCCTCAACAAGAGAAGCTGCAAAAGGTCAATTTAACATTGAAAGCAGACTATAGTAAGGTTTGTGGCTGATAATTTCTCAGCAGATGAAAACACAAATTCTCAGAGTGCTAATATTTTATGTCTAGAAAATAATAGCAATAAAAATATCATACTCATCAAGTGTAAACACCCATCTTTGTTTCATGAAAGCTTTAAGAGATACTAGCTATGCTCTAACACCACAGTACTATATATATTTTCATAATTCACAAATACCAAAGAGTGCAGCAATGCTGTTGACTATACCCCTGGTACAGGGGGAAATATCTCTGAAGCATGCTAGTATAAATCCTAAACAAACAACAAAGAATAAACTCATATGTGTTTTCATTTCCTCCTCACAATGTGATAACTCTATCTCTCCCAATTTAAAAAAAAATAAAAGTTATTAAATCCCTTGAAGAAAAAATGCTAACCATCTAAATTTAGAGTAAGCAATGCTACTATGAAATCTATATAAAATTTCATAAATCTGTTAAAATGATATATACATGACTAAGGAAATCTAACAACACATAAATAAAATATTAACATACAAATACAAGTAATAATCAGTGGTTATTAGCATTTAGAAAGATTCTCTTAAATGTCAGAGTTGACATAAGTTAGTGAGTTAAAACGATACAATAATAAAGTATGTAGAGAGCTACGTAATTTATTTAAGGAAAAAAATTCAAATTAAAATCATAATAGACCGCTATATGACCACTAAATTGCAAACATTAAAATATCTAACAATAGAAAGTGTTGATAGATATATAAAACAATTGAATGACCATATGCTGCTGGTATAACCACTAGGGAAAATGATTACATAACTAAAAATGTAATTGTTGAGAAAGAGAAATGAAAACATGAGGACTGGTATATAGCTTATTCGTAGAGTACCTGCCCACCATGTCTGAGACCCTGGGTTCAATCCCCAGCACTAGAAAATACTAATCAGGCTTAATACTGCCCAAAATATGACATTAAAAAAATCTGGATCTTAACAGTCTGAAACCCTTACAAAGAAATGAAGTGGGGGGGATTCTTACTACACTAGGACTGCAAACTATTCTGTTTTCATGCAGTAAAAACATTAATGATTATTTTAACTTATTATTGTGACTTAATAATTTTTGAAATGGCAATATGCCTTCTATCAGGCATAGTCAAATAATCAATATGCGGAAATTATCAATATGTTGATGTTTATCCACTAACAAAATTTGGGCTTAGTAAAAAACATTCTCATGACTTTATTCTGTGTATAACACTTGCTCCTGTAGTGAGGGAAGACAAATTGTTTTCTAACTTGATTCTGACACTACAATGTAAAAAATTCTTAGCCTAGAAAATTGTATGGAACCTTGTATCAACCCCCTTCATACTGCCATATTCCATAGCATTTAATTTTTAAATATTAGTGTTTGATATATGCCAGGTATCTGCCAACTCTGGGCATATATCTTAAATTAGTAGAAAGTTTATTCAAGAAACATGTGGTGGTTCTGGCTCATTAACTCACCAACATTACTGAACACCATAATGTGACATATATTGTTTATATCTCCAAGTACATTTCTTGAACATTAAAGGTTCTTATTTTTCCTTAACTAAGTGTGCTGAAGGATTCATTTATGTGACTAGTACATTCACTTAAAACATACACATGATAAAGTATTTCAGGTGGAAAATAATCTAAATTTTAGTGGCTTAAGCCATTTCTGCAATAGTGATGTCTGCCTCAAGAGTGACTAGAAGTGACAAATATGCTTGGTGTTTTTCCAAATCTGATCCATTGCATTCAGTTCCATGCAGTCTCTTCTCAAAGATCCCTTCTAGTCTGCTACCAGATCTTAGGAGGTGATAGCCCCCTTTTTTCTCCTAGTCTTTTCCATGGCTAGAAACTATATTCCACCAATACTTCACTGATGCCCCTGGGTAAGCACTCCTGTAATGCAGATGCCCTGGCCCCAAAAGCTCAATTCCCCTAACACTGAAAGTTCAGTCAATTAGCCATACTTGGGCCATAGATGATAGATAGATAAGCCCTAGGAGGACATGGTAGAAACCATGGTTTAAAACCAGGCAACTGGCAGCCAGAATCTCTGTACCTAGTTGTGCACTCACTCTCTCCTCTCTCTCTCTCTCTCTCTCTCTCTCTCTGGCATGTGATTGCTGTCCTTCTACAGGACAAATTAAACTGAATACTCTTTTTTTCCATTCGTAATTATCTGGATCTGTGTTTAATGCAAATAACTATAGTTTTTTATATATATATATATATGTATATGACTTCTAGCTAATACAAAGTTTATGTGTTTCTAGTTGAAAACATATAACAAGAAGTATACTTGTCCCAGGGCCCGAATGAAGGCCCTGCAATGGAAAAACTATTTCTATACATGTGTAATATATGAAAGATACTTACATATGTATGTTTATTACATATTATGATTACTATTAAAAAAAGAAGTATACTTGTTAGTGCTTTATACTCATCAAGAAAAAAGTGGAATGAAATCAATACTCTTCAAGGAAATGACAATACAATTTATATTTTAGTGTCCCATACAGTTTCACATTAGAAGCTTAAATAGTATAAACAGAATTCAATGCAGTGACTATTATTAATGTTTAAAAAATCCATATGACAAGTGACTTTTCTAGCTCAGAACCCATAACAACAGTAAGTCCTATTCATATCCTGTGTAACTCCAGGGGGATTCTATGTGGAACGTTTCCATATATGGCAATTTTCCCTGATTGACTCCCCACAGATTAAACAGGATATGAACCTAGTCCAGTGTAACAGTGCAAACAGCAAATCACTAAAAAGTCACATATAACTTGACTGAACTAACTACAGACTGACAATTAGGGAAACCAATACTGAATTGAAAATGAGAAACCACTGGATATTTTTATGACATGTTAGTACCAGTGAAATAAGCATATAAACACCCAAAAAGAAAAAAATCTCTGAGTTTAAAATATGCCTTTGATTCTCAAAATTGCAATGTCAATGAGAAACCCACAAGGAAGTTTCACCTCAGAACTTACACTGTCAGAATGATACAGTGAGGTAAATCAAAAGTGAGGAGGTGGGAGAGAAGGGATGGTAGGGGAAAAACAAAGGCGGAGGCCACAATGCTTGATAAGAAATGTACTCATTACCTTGCTCAAATAACTGTAACCCCTCTGTACAGTATTTTCACAACAAAAAAAACTTATTAATAAAAAATGTAAACAGACTTCACTTTCCCAACAAAAATGCCTGTAACATATAATAATTTCTTCATACTAGTGACTTTAGCAGTCCGTGGTACTCTAGTTATCTAAAGTCATATGATGATAATAAGATTTTTCTTTTATATAGAATGCTTAAGTACAGACTTTGTGGCAAGTTTCTATAATGCACATAAATACTTCTAGTTTTAAGTCAGAAGAAAACATCTAAAATCCAAGATAGCTTAATATTAGCAGCCAACTGTAAGAAAGAAGTTGTAAGAAATAGTTTTAAGAAAATGACTAGTTGTTTCTAAATTACCTAGACCCATACTACCAAACATACTAACAGCTTAAAAATCAGTCTCTAACACAATTATTTAATAATAATAACTAGGAGCTTATTTGAAACATGGTCCCATTGTGACAATCATTTTTGAATAACCACAATCATTATGTACACCCCAAAAGTGATTCACAGACATTACATCAAAACATCCAAATTTAATCCCAATATGACACCAATGCTCAAGGAAGACCCTGGAATGCACCTAAAAGTGTGGCTCCTTCAAATATAGTTGTTATATTCAATGTACATTATGTAAAACTTTAATTATGTAGATTGAAGGTAGGCACAGGGGGTGGGGAATAGGGGAATATGAAGGAAGGGGTGACATTGACCCAGAACCACTGTATTCACAACCTGACTTACAACTACTTAATAACTCAAGAAGGTGGTGAAAGGAAGAGGAAGTGGGGAAGGAAGAGAAGGAAGAAGAAGAGAAGGAGGAGGAGAAGAAAGAGGAAGGAGAAGATCACTAAGTGAAATTTAATTATTTACATACATACAAGTGTAACTCTTTATTACTTTATCAAAGAAATACCTATTTATTTACTATATTTGAAAACCTAATGTTGCTAGCATATATTCACTGAATATCTCTCTAATAATTGGACTCAAATTTGAAATAATTATGCTGTTCTTGGTAAAAGGATAACATGCCATCCATTAAAATTGAGAAGCTGTCAGTTCCAACTAAATGCACTTATCATTAATGAGAATAAAATGAAATAAACAGCTGAACTTCTGGAGCCTAACACAGATAAATCATCTTGAGTATGTACCTCAAGTTCTTCCCAGATTCTACCTACCTAATCAATGTGACATGAGTATACTAAAGTTAGAGATGATATCCCCATCTCCCCTAGGCCCAAATAGGTAGGTCTTACCAAGTAGCTCCACTTTACTGGTATTTTGGTGATCTTTTCCCATCTCCCCTCACACACACCTTCAAAGTGCTCTAGATATTCTCTTTATTACATGAAAAGAAAATGTTCAGAAATGAAATTAAATTCTACTGTTTTTCCCCCAGGGTCTCCCTGTTTCAAAAGGTTACCTGTCTCAGCAGGTAAGGTTCAGCTCTAATAAAGCAGGTGCTTTGGGGGATAAATTAATGTATTAGACAAGGATAGAATTCCCACCAACCTTCAATGGCACCCTTGAGAAATGAAAATGTTAAACATAGAAAAAGAGGACTGAGTCTATTCACTGCTAATTGAACAGATGCTCCTCATACTCATTCTGGTTATTTTTTAAGAAAGTAACCAGCACTATAAGGAAGGATATAACCAAAAGTCAGTAATGCAAACCAGTTTTCCTTACCCCATAAAAAGATGAATACTTTTTTTCTCCCTTCATCAGTTTACTGCATAAATAGATAAACAAACATGTTTTCCTCTTAAAACTTTTAAGAAGGGGGGCTGGGAAGGTGGCTCAGTAGTAGAGCGCTTGCCTTGCATGCATGAGGCCCTGGGTTCGATTCCTCAGCACCACATAAGCAAAAAGAAAAAAAAGCTGGAAATGGTGCTGTGACTAAAGTGGTAGAGTGCTAGCCTTGAGCTGAAGAGCTGAGGGACAGCGCCCAGGCCCAGAGTTCAGGCCCCATGACCGACCCAAAAAAAAAAAATTTTAAGAAGGAAATAATTTTTAATTTGGCAGAATATAATTGATTTTAAAACATAAACAATCACTAAAGCAAATTAAGTACTTCAAATATGCATTTGATAATTATTTTCCTCAAAAATTTTCCTGGTAGAAATTTCTTCTTAACCTAACTAAACATATTCTGAACCCAAGAAATAAAATAGCATTTCCTCAAGGCAAATAAAGAGTATATATGTCCATTTTCAGACATGGGAAATTTCAATAAAGAAAAAGCTACACATAAGGATGGTAACAAATTTACAGAACACTGGAGAGTCAGTGCACTTCCCACTTTGTAACAATTAGTCTACAAACACTAAGGAAAACTTCTATCTCAAAGGGGGCCTAGAGGATTATGGCCAAGATACACAACTATGTAGATGCAGGTCCAGCTAGATGAAATATGTACTATTGGGAAGAGTGCCTAAATAATGTTAGATATATTCTTTTACCACCATTATGTAATTCTTATACTCTGATAAAATGTATTCTTTCAGGTAAATCTTTTGTCAAAGGCTTTACTTTAAATCATATTTTTTGTTGTTTTGACAGGATTTTATTCAGTATCATTTCAGTAAGACAGAAAATATTGTAATGTGATACTCAGGCTACTATAAAATTCTGGCCATAAAAGTCTGGAAAATAAAGTCAACTTAGTTCAATACTTGAAAATGAAGATATTCTTCCTCATATAGGCAGAGGATACGTCGGAAATAAAGTTTTAAAAAGCCATTAACAACATTAATCTATGAGGTAAAAAGTCAGAATGGTGGTTAGTTTTTGGCAAAGAGAGGGAAACAATATTGAGTGAGAAGGGCCACAAGAAAACTTTCTGAGGAAGTAGAAATGCTTTGCATTTTGATCTGGTGAGTGGTTCCGCAGGTGCAAACAAAGACAAAATAGCAGAGCTGTACACATAGACATACATTTTACGATATATAAATCATTTTAGTGTACATAAATCAATTTTAAAAAGTAAAAACAACACAAGTGTTACAATCAAAAATCAAGGATAAGAAACATCAAATCTTTGGAAATAAATAACCTTATGTAGGACCTATACGGCATTACACACGGGTAAATAATTAAGACATTATTTTTTAAGTAAGTTCAGCAAGAACACCATAAGTGGTTAGAAAGACTCCTACTAAATACTAAATACATTAAAATTTCAAGTGTAACTTTTTCTACAAATTCTAAATATAGTCTTACATCCATAAAATAACCTCTAAATTTGAAAATCAAATCTTTCCAACATAAAACCTACTTAAGTCTGAAAGGAAACGGGCTATCTATCTCCTTAGCTAAAGAAAGCAGTCCATTCCCACCTTCTCACCCCTATAATATGAATCTATCCATGAACTTCCAGTGACAAGCAAGAAATAAAAATACTCATTAAAAGCAAAAAAAAAAAAATAGCAAAAACCTGCAGACAGTGTTCTGTCTTCTGAATGGCATTCTGTTCTGTTCAGTTATCTGGTAGCCATGGAGACTAGCAACAACCAGCAGTTTTCAAACATGCCATGTAGTACATGGGTGATATTATCAAAAGATAGGAATTAATGATCAAGAAAGATAAAACAGGCCAGGCAGTAGAAAAATCCTTAGTTCAAGAATCCAGATTCCCCACATTGAATTTTAATTCTCGTCTTCAGCTAAACAAAATAATGGGACCAATTTTTCTTTAGTATACAGTATAAATATTTGGTCTATACCATGGGTCCTACATAAAATTCTGTAACAGGAGAAACTACTATTCAAGTTAATGATCTATTCTATCTCATGGGTGACAATAATTCCAAATGGACTACTAAGTAAAATCAATAATTATTATTTTTAAGTTATCAATAAACAACAGTTACTTGCTGAGTGAGACATTACACTCATTATTACTCTATCTTGAGCTTCATTAGAAAAATGCAACCATTACAGAGATGGAAAGAGTCCACCATGAAACAATAGAAATAGCTTTTAAAAAGCCAACTAAGAAACAAAAGAAACAAGGATTAATAGCTCTCTTGACATGCTACCATGCTACAATAATCATCAGCTATGCAAACATCACAGTGACACCTGAGATCACAAAGTAAAGGTAAAATTACAAATTCATATGAAATACATTTCCTAAATTCCTTGCTCTAAGTCCCTTGTCCATTGTAAAGATAGTATGATGCTGCACTCTCATGCTCTAAGGCCAGCAGGTCAAGTCCCTCCAGAAATTCTTATCTGTCATCCTCACTTAGAGATGATGACAAAATAGTCTGAAAAGCTTATACAATTGCATTAGCAAATTACCTTATTCTATACCTAACATTAAATAATTCTCAATTAGGTTAGTTATCATTTTTCTAGATATAAGCTTAAGGTATCTACAACTGCTCAGTCCATTGTACAGGGCCTGCTCTGCACCAAAGCAATTTCATTGTATAAGTTTTAAGACATACACAATGATGCTTAACAGTGATGCTAGTCAAGATGCTGAAACTGAACCCATTGTGAAAAACAATCCATCTTAAAAAATAAATATATTTCACATTCTTTTTAAATCTACATATAACATTCTGTTTTTGTGAAAATACAGAGAATGGTATGTAATGATATTCTCCTTAGATGAAAAACAAAATCTTTCTTTTCTTTCATATAAACACTATCACATCTCAGATACTCCCAGCATCTATTTTAAGGCCTAAGCACCATTATGAGCCCCCAACAATGGAGAAGTGACAGTCATGATCGCATCAATTATCATCATGTTCTAGGGAGGGTGCCTGGATCTTGTCTTCTTATCTCCCTCATGGAGGCCTGAGAGGACCACACTGACATCCCTCCCTTAAGAATGAAAAACAGAGTTGGGTGAAGTCCTTTCATGAGACCAATTCCTCTAAAATTAAAGCCAAAGCACAAATATTGTTAAAGACCTAAGGCAAAGTGATATGAACTCCAAGTCAATGAAATCATGACAGTGAGCAGATTTCTAAATAGCAGAGAAGTGGGATCCATTTACTTACATGAAGATTCAGTGCCAAACATGGCTGGCTCCAGAAGCTGCTTTTTAAAAAATTAGAAGGAAAAAAAGGAGGGGTGGGGGTGGGGGAGAGCAAGGAAAGTGTGTGCGTGTGAGAGTGAAGAGATGAGCTGGCTACACAGCAGGGGTCATGAAGCCAGACAATGCAGTCCGAGCTGTGTCCAGCTGCCAGATTCTCCTCTTACGAGCTCCAGTTTTCTCCCGTGTGAGTGAAAGGCAAGATCTCCTACAGCCCCCCCTAAACCGAGGGCTGTTTTTGAAAATCCACTGGGCCAAGGAAGGCCAACGTGGCTTTCCTAGGATGCAGTAAGACAGGACCAGGTAGCAGCAGGGGCAGGACTGAAGGCAGCAGCAACAGCGGATACTGCAATCCTCAGCCCTGCTGTAGCAGTAAGACAATAGCCGGGCTTATGCATACGCTGGATGACGTCAGGGACACTGCACAGACTGACTGCGCTGCTTGAGCCACAAGCTCCTAAGGCTGCAGGAGAGTAGCCAGATTCAAAGGGGAATTCCTTTTTCACAAAATGCACAAAACCGAAAACCACATATAAGTTCCCCTCCTGGAGAGCTCTTCATCCTGTGATATGCATGGTAAGAGAGCTCAGAGAATTTTAAATGCTGGCCTTATACCAACTAATCACAAAGATACACAGATCAGGATGCTGTATTTTAATGCAGCAAATAGATCGTTGCAAGGGAATTAAGAATATCTGAAATGAGAAAAAATAATCTACTTGTAAAAGTGTTACCAGAAGAGGTCAAAATTATTTCCTAGTGGCAGACTGACAGATCAAAGGATGGATAGTCACTTACAAATAGATGAAAGGATGTGTACTACTGTATACACCCTGGAAATTTACATCACATAAACCATATTAGTAATGTAAGAGTGTGAGCTCAGGCAGCACTGCTTGGCACACAGTGAGCTCTCAAATGTTAGAAATTACAGTCTTAGTTATTTTGTAAGTATTCAAATGTGAAAACACTGCTTAAGGAATATATTTATGCATATCGATTGCTCCTACATTATTCTTTATTTATTTTTCTTCATTTTGCCATTTGAGAATTTCATTAGTTCCAGAGTAACTTACAAAAGTTTAAGATGCCTTAAAGCTTTGTTGGCATACTTATTTGTGTACTCCTATGGATAAATAACTAACATTATTTTTTTAATCTGCCCTACAAAGAAATAATTGAAGATTTTAACAACTTGTCTCTTGAGTCACTAGATAAATACAAGTGTTACCTAATGGTTAGAAATCTGGTTTTAAAATATAGACAGACACACACACACACACACTAGTGTCCAGTCAAGTGTGGTCACACACACCTGTAATTCCAGCTATTCATGAAGTAGAATTACAAAAGATAGAGGTTTGAGCCTATCCCAGACAAAAAGTTAGTAAGTCCTTATCTCAACTAACAAGACATTCATAGTGATCACACCTGTTATGCCAGCTACATGGAAAGCATAGGTAAGAAGATAGCAGTCCAAAGTCAATTCCCTGCAATAATGCAAGACTCTATCTAAAACATAACTAAGGCCAAAAAAAGGGGGGGGGCAGGGATGGGGCATTTTCAAGTGACAGCACTTGCCTAAGTGCAAGGTCTCCCACATCACCAAACACACACAATATTCTCTCTCTCTCTCTCTCTCTCTAATTTTCATTGCAATACAAAACCAAAGCAATGTAATGCTTTAAAAATATACAATGTCCTTAAACACACACAAAAAAAACAAAGCAAGAGCATGAGACCTTGAGTTTAAGCTCTAGCACTGACACACACACAAAGAAAAGAAGGAAGGAAGGAAGGAAGGAAGGAAGGAAGGAAGGAAGGAAGGAAGGAAGGAAGGAAGGAAGGGAGGGAGGGAGGGAGGGAGGGAGGGAAGAGGGAGGAAAGGGGGGGGGGAATATTTGGAAATGAAGAAATGGTGGAAGGGCTCAAGTGGTAGAGCCCCAGCCTTTAGCACAAGGCTCTGAGTTCCTGAGTTCATGAGTCCAATCCCCAGCATTGGTACCAAAAAAGAGAGAGAGACAGACAGACAGAGAGAGAGAGAAAGAAAGAAAGAGAGAGAAAGAAAGAAAGACAGACAGACAGACAGACAGACAGACAGAAAGAAAGAAAGAAAGAAAGAAAGAAAGAAAGAAAGAAAGAAAGAAAGAAAGAAAAAAGAAAGAGGGAAAGAAATTATTTTGTCCAGACACTGGTGATTACACCTGTAATCCTAGCTATTCAGGAGGCTGAGATCTGAAGATCATGGTTCCAAGGGGCCAGAGTAGGAAAGCCCATGAGTCTAATCTCCAATTAATCAGCAAAGAACTAGAACTAAAGGTTTGGCTCAAGTGGTAGAGTGACCAGCCATGAGTAAAAGCACAAGGCCCTGGCACAAGCCCCAATGCTGGTGAAGAAGTAAATAAATAAATTTAAATAAATATTAAATGCATAAAACCTGCCTGAAGGACCCTATAATCCTACAGTGTAAAAATCTCATATAGTTAGATGTTCAAGTCTCCTCTCCACCCATCCATACTAGATATATACCTTTTTCTAGTAATTTATATATATATATATATATATATATATAATTTTTAAACAATGAAATGTGATATACATATATATGGTACTATATTACTACATATCTAAAATATCATTAATAATTTAAGTAGATTTTAAGTAGATCTTTAAGTTTAAGTAGGTCTGTCTCTATTTCTTTTTCCTCAGTCTGGCCTCAAACTCACAACCCTCCTATCTGAGCGTCTTAAATGTTGGGATTACAGGGTGTGCCACTAGGCAGGGCTCTTTTGTTACTTTAATGGATGTGCAGTAATCCTTTGTATGAGTGTACCACAATTTATTCAAAGTAGCATGACTTTCAGCTTCTTGAAATGTTGAACCACTATGAAGAAATTGATGTTACTACATAAGACACAGAACAAATCTTTTGCTACAGAAAAGAATAACAACAGCTAACATTCACTATTTACCATGTGCTGGGCCCTATTCTAGGACTTTACATGTTTTATCTCATTTAATCTTGATATCAACCCTATGAGGTGGATTCCATTATTCTCCCCATTTGACAGATGGTTAAATAATTGTCTAAGGTAGTAAACATTATGCTGAGCTTCAAACCTAGGCAGTGTGGCTCCAAACCAATGCTCTTAACCACTTTATTTTTTTTAACATTGGGAAAGATCTATTTTAAGTGATATAGAAGATGTTGTAGTCTCCCAAAAGATGGATATCGTCACCAGAATAAGAAAATGGTCCCTGAACTGGGCCTGGTGGTGTATGTAATCCCAGTTATTTAGGAGGCAAAGGAAAGAGAATTACAAGTTTGAGGGAAGCTCAAGAAAAGTCAGAAATATCCTATGCAGAAACAAAATATAAGCAAAAGGCCTGGAGATGTGGCTCAGGAGATAGAGTGCTTGCCTGGTATTCATGCAAGAGACCATGTGATCAATCCCAGTAAAGGTATTTTCTAAAGGAGGCAATAATCTCTATGTAGTAACTGCTTTACCTAGTCACTTAGATTACTCCCTTACTTAGCTCACACATGACAGTGTATATGTACCTGAATGTATATTTTCCAGTTTTCTAAGAATAAGTAAACAGCTGTAATTTTTTTCAAGTAGTCTATTTTGATAGCTTTAATGGAATCCGTATGCTAAAACATTATATAACTGATATGCCAAAAAAAAACTGGTCATAAATCACGCTGTCTGACTCCAGTGAAGCCTCTGTAACCAGGAGGCTCTGGATGTCTAAATGCTTTAGTAAAGCTTGATTCCCATAGCTATAGACCCAGAATTGACAAAAGTTTAGTTTGCTCTGGTTCTCTCTAGTTAGCTCAAAGAATGAACACAAATTTAATGTGTTGCCTAAGGAAAATTCAATGAAGGAAATGATGAAAGAATAGGACTTATTTGAAGTCCCTCAAACACCCCCTCTCCAAAATAAAAAAGTCACATAATACTTTCCAAAAAAAAGTAATGAAATACATTCCCAAATCAAAGCAATCTTTGTATCCATTCTGTCTAATTCTCTTCATTTGTAACTTTGCCATCCCATTCATAAAGATAATATAAACTTCAGGATAAAATTACCAATAAAAGATAAAAAGCAATATTCAAAATAATTTAGTCAAAGTTATAATAAAATTAGAAACCTACTGATAAACATAGCCAGCTTAAGGGAGATCAATATTTACTTTTTAAGGAAACCACATCTGGCCAGGTGCAGTGGCTCACAACTGTAATCCTAGCTACTCAGAAGGCTCAGATCTGAAAAACACAGTTCAAAGCTAGCCTGGGCAGGAAAGTCTGTGAGACTTTCACCTCCAATGAACTAGCAAAAAACTGAAAGTGGAGCTGTAGCTCAAGTGCTACAGCCCTAGCCTTGAGCGAAAAAGCTAAGGGACAGCACCCAAGCCCTGAGTTCAAGTTTCCTTGCCAAAAATAAAAGAAACTGGAAGAAAAAAAAAGCAAAACCACATAAATAATACTAAACCTCTGAAGAAGGAAGCATATGACAAACAGGAATGTTTGGGGCCTTTAATTCTTTTTTACAGTAATTATTCTTGAATCATCAGGTATCAGATTTCTATTGGAAAATATCTGCTTCCATGCTGAGATGATGCCATTAGTACAAGACAGGTCATACTGAATTGTGCACAATAAATTTTCTAATCCCATATCATTCACTGTCTAGGGAATGAAAAATATAAGTTGCTCTCTTTAAAGTTTACATACCAAATAAACCTTTATTTTAAAATGTGTAAATGTCTGTAAAATCGCTATAGAAAACATATTCAAACAGCAAGCCACTGCATCAGACAACTGATTTAATGTATCTATTAATGGGGCAAAAATATAGCAGTGTATTCTCTCTATAGCATACACAACAAATTTTGAAAGTATGATAACTGAGTTTCTACTTCCTCTGTTCTGATATAAATTTTATTTTCTTAGTACTCTTTATATCCATTTAGGAGAATTTTTAAATAGCTTAGAATATACATATGTATTATATACTTAAAATCAATGGAGAGGGTTTTAATGATAATATCTAAGCAAAGGAAAATGAGAAAATTAATGCTTTTGTTATTGGAAGTGGGAAGGTAGGAATTTATTATTAAAAGCAGACTTTTAAAAAAAGTGGACTTTTAAGAAGGCTCATCCAGTAGAATTTTATGTATTTAATTACATTTCATTGGCTTATCAAGTGTGTTCTTTCCCACCTTCAGCATAGCATCATACATACATCATATGGGTAAAGTTAATCATCCCTAATAGATTTGTTCTACAGTATCTAAAAGGTTTTTTAAAAGCAAATACAACTGAGAGAGAGAGAGAGAGAGAGAGAGAGAGAGAGAGAGATTGTGTGATGTGTCTATATTCTTTTCCTCGTAAGATTAGTATTTTAGAATTTTTGTTCCAGAGCTTTGAAATAAAATTTATTCTATCTGTATTTGATTCTGCGTACAGCATAACCTAAACTCAGATGTTTGTACTTTAAACAGTTTGGCCCAAAGGGGATAAGCATGGGTTGGTGACTGATTGTGGTTTAAGTCTATATGTGTATGACCCACACTAAATAGAAGAAACAACAAGGGTTACGTCTAAAAAAAAAATCCCTTTAAGTTTTTATCCTCATTTAATCACAATTTACATATAGCAAATTTAGGTATAGAAAGGAATATAGTGACATATATTTTTTAAAAAATTTCCATTTAAATTCAATTCTTATATTTTAAGTAATTCTATATAGCCTAAATATATTTTAAATTTAATTTTACCTGTATAATCCATAATGAAGCAATAAGCAGGAAACTGGGCATTTCCCAAACTTCAACTCTACCACCCATAACCTGAAATGGCTCCCTGGACAATCAAACTGCCCCAAGGAAGCCTCCTGCCATGTGACATTACCCACCCACACACTTCTGCTTATCTCCACTCAGCAGCAAACACTGTGGCTCTCCTCTCTCTAACTGTTCTTCTACAGTCATCCTTAGAAAATACTGTCTCTCATCTGTTCCCATTTCATTCCTGTACTATTTGGTTTAAATTTTGAGGGAAGAAATGTCTTATTTCTGTAAGTGGAAAGAACATATGATATTTCATTTTACTTCCTGGTATCATAAAGGCATATAATCTGAAAGGGGTATGTATATTCATTTCAAAACATATTATACATATTTAATCCACGTGAAAAACTCTTGATGACTTACCTGATTTAAAGTGAAAGAAATATATTTTTTTGCGATTCATGAATTTTTTACTATGAAAATACCATACAGAGGGGTTACAATTACATGGGCAAGATAAAGAGTACATTTCTTATCAAGCATTGTTGCCTCCTCCTTTGTTTTCCCTTCCCTTCCCTTCCCATACCCCCCAGCCCCCTAACCTTTCTAACATATTTATAAGATGATTTCTTTGTTGCTTTGTATGTACCTCCCCCACAGTATAGCCCCTGTTTTCACTGTATTTGATGTTGGTATAATTTGTGGAGGGGAAGGGCAAAACAAATCATTTAAAGAGGGATATAGGTGGACCCACTGCAACAATGAGATGTACAAGTCGTAATGCTGAAAAACGAACTTTACAACTTTGGTGGGGAGGGGGGAGGATCGGGTAAGAAATATCTTTTAAAACATACCTATGACCTAAGATCTCTACCTTTTAGTCTAGTCCTGCTCAGAGTTATAAAATAAGAAGCTATGCTATTAGTTGTTTAGAAGACTTTTTTGTAGTAATTAGAATGTTGACAATACTATAAAATATGATTAATAATTTTAATACAATACTAAAGTATGTAGTATAAAAAATCTACAAATTTTGGGTTCAATATTGTCACTTAACAGATTTATAAAATACATTTCATTCAGTCTTACAGTCAATACTTTATCACTATTAGGAAAGGCTACGACATCATCAATATGTGACAGTCAAAAGCTCTAATTCTCATCTACATCATCTGGTAAGGAGGCTCATCTTACTTCTCTGTATACAGAGATTGGGAAACTTTTCTTGAGTTATAAACATTTTTATATAATTCATTCCTGATAACTAAGATATACAATCAGTGAAAACATTAACACTGTGATTCTTTTAAAACAGTGATCTCAAAATACCTAATAATTTTTCACAAAACAAAAAAAGCATGTGCAAACAGTCATTATCAAATGTAACATGAAATAAGATTCTGTCTTTCACAGGTACTATTGGCATGAAATTTTAAAGTTCTTATGCCATTATTAAAGTAGCATTTTAATGGTTTATTTTATTCCTTTATATTTGATGATTCTATTTAAGTCACAGATGTTTTGAAAAATGTATTTTAATGGAATAAAAATAAAATGAGTAATCTATGGTAGAAACAGATGGATGTATAGATGTAGATAGATATAGATACCCCAGAGCTATAAATGCCTATCCTGTTTTTCTACATTTTAGAAATGATAATTCAGCATTTCTCTATCATTCTCAATTCTCATCCTCCTCACCAACATATCAGAGTTAACCCAAAATGCCTTAAAGTTATGCACATACACACCCTTACTCCTCCCATCAAAAACAAGATTGACCTGAGATCATTCATCTTCTTCCCATGCTAGCCTGCATGTGGCCTTAGTATTTCCTCTTCAGATTCTGTCATTCTGCACTCTATTTGTTTACTGAGCCCCCAAGGTTATCCCAAGATGTGAGAAGACTTCATTGTCAAAAGGGATTCCCACATGAGCCCAACTCCTTCCATTAGTGTGCTCTCCCTCCATACTCAAAACTTCTAAGTTATCACAAATAAGCATCAAGTACCAATCAGATAACAAAGAAGCCTTATGAAATGAGGAGGAAACCCTAATGCTAATCTTAATACCATGACCATTGCTATACAGTTTCTATGACAGAAAACCAACAGGAAGTTAAGAATCATGTTAAGTAAGTACAAAGGCATGATTGAAACCAGATAAAAGATCTACTTTACCAAAGCCCGTATCTTCAGAAAAGGGCTCTTTCTTTATAGACAAAAAGCCACGCTTTCAATGACTGCAAAGTACATTCATTTTGTTTTGGTTTGCTTTGGGCAATACTGGGGATTGAACTCAAGACTTCTTACTCAGTAGGCAAGTATTCAACCATTTGAGTCATGTTCCCATTTATTGATTTGTTTTTCAGATAGGACCTCAAGCCTTGCACTATTCTCTTCCTACTTCCACTGCCCAAGTAAACTGGGACTACAGGCATATACAACCATGCCTATATACAACAATCCCAAGTACAGGCTCAGACAGTAGCGGGACCTCTCTTTTTACACAGGCCTCAAGGAAGCTGACAATAAATAATCATATCTATAGGGAGGAAAAATAATTTTTATATAGAATGTACTACCATAACCATTAATGTTTTTACTCCATCAGAAAATAATTGTTTTAAATATATTTTAAGTATTTAAGAGTAATCAATAAAAAAGCACACATATTAATTAATCTTAGTGTAAAATTAAGAGCTTTGACTAACATGGCTTAAGCTACTAAAATACCTAGTAAAAATGTGAAAGACTGTCTGGGCACTGGTAGCTCACACCTGTAATCCTAGCTAATCAGGATACTGAGATCTGAGAATCACAGTTTGAAGCAAGCCTGGGCAGGAAAATCCATGAGATTCTAAACTCCAATTAGCCACTTGAAAATATGAGGTGAATTGTGGCTCAAAGTGGTACAGTGCTAGCCTTCGGGAAAAAAAAAAAACCAGCTTAGGGCAGTGCCCAAGCCCAGAGTTCAAGCCCTATGACTGACCAAAACAACGGTGAAAGATCAAGATTTTCATTGTAGCCAGTCAGGAGGCTGAGATCTGAGGATCAAGGTTCAAAGCAAGCCAGTCTGTGAGACTCTTAGCTCCAATAAACTTTCAGAAAAAGTGGTAGAATGCTAGATTGACTGCAAAGAAGCTCAGGGACAGCATCCAGGCTCTGAGTTCAAGGCCCAGGACCAGAAAAAAAAAAGATTTTCATTCTACAAACATGAATCTAACAAATCTAACAATAAATATGCTTAAAATGTGTTTATGTTCAGAAATAAAAGCCACTTTATTTACATTTAAATTAATGTCTTTGTGGTATGATCAGAATAAAAGAAATCCAAGTTTCCAAGTTTCTACAAGAAACAGAAAGCTAACCTTGCCACACATATTCTTCTGTAGAAAAATTTCTTTAGAAAACCACAGACCTTTTGTGGTTTTGGTCTGTTCATTGGTTGGCAAAATGAACTCCTAGAAAATAAAGTAAGTCATGAAAATAGTCATGAATGAACTACTGTAAGTTGTTCCAAAGACAAAAAGAAGTGGAGAAATTCAAGAAAAATACAGTAGTATTGAGCAAGAATTCCATGTAAGTAAACAAGGTCACACGTTTCCATGGCACTCCAAAACATGAATCATTCCTGCTGTTTTATGGCAAGGGTTAGCCAATTCTTTCAATAAAAAGCCATATGGTAAAAAATTTAGGTTTATAGTACGATCAGATCTCTATCATAGTATAACTCTGCTATTCTAATACAAAAGTAGTCATAACAAAACATGTATGACTGAGTGTAGCTATGTGTTCCAATAAAACTTTATTCCAAAACTGAATTTCCTAAAATTTTCACATACCAAAAAGTACAACTCTTCTTTTGAATTTTCTTAAGCAGTATTTAAAAAAGTTTGCATTAGCTTGTAAGCTATGTAAAAACAGGTAGCTTGATAATTTCTGTTCTATAATCTTTACTGTTGCTGGTTTGAACATTCTCTGGAAGAGGTCTGATCTTCAATTAGGCTTTGCCATTGTCAACACTCAGAAAACTACTAGGTTCCAGCAACTGTCAGATACATCAGAGCTGAGAATTCAGTCACACTTTCATCCCAGTTCAATCCTATTGATACCATAAGATTTCCTAGTTTTGCCAGGCACCAGTGGCTCGCACCTATAATCTAGTTACTCAGAAGGCTGAGATCTGATTGTAGTTCAAAGCCAGCCCAGCCAGGAAAGTCTGTGAGACTCTTATCTCCAATGAACCACCAGGAAACGGGAAGTGGCGCTGTGGCTCAAGTGGTAGAGCCCTCACCTTGAGCTGAAGAACTCAGGGGCAGCGCGCAGGCCCAGAGTTTAAGCCCCACGACTGACCAAAAAAAAAAAGAATTCCTAGTCTTGATAACCAATACTACCTTGTTCATGTTTACTTCCCATTTAACAATTGGTGATATTTAATCAATTCCAAGATATCCTCAACTACCTATCACAGAATAAAACCATTTCCAACCTATATATATATATATATACATACATACATATATATTGAAATGTAGTTATGGAAATAGTTATGGAAATGGTGAACACATATTGATGTGGGAAGATATCTGCAACTCATTATTGGAGGGGGGTAATTTTTAAGAAGTAAGAATAATACTGATATCATTGTGAAGTTTTAAAACAGCAGAGAGTAGGAAAAAAACAGAAGGAAAATTGATGATGTATGCTACAAGATTGATGATGCTTTAGGATATATGATATATAAAACTGCTAGTCACAGGACAGAGTGGTTTGTTTCCATGAATAAGTGGTACCTACAGCAATCACATTCATAGAGATAGAGAATAGAATGGTGGTTGCCAGAGGCTTAGGAAGGAGGGCAGGAAAAAATGAGAAATTACTGTTTAATGAGTATGAGATTTCAATTCTGAAGACTGGTTACAGGGTAATTTAAATATACTCAAAGTTACTGAACTATATTTCAAAATGATTGAAAGGATAAATTTCATGTTATATGTATTTGCTACATTAAAATATTGAAAGAATTTTTAATTTAAATAATTAAAAGAATTATAATTACTGCTAATGTGTCTGACATGACTTGCTGATGATTGAATCACTGAAGGTTTTATCTTTCTACTTTATATTCTTCACTGTTGTAAAAGTGACACAAGCCCACTATAAGAATCAGTATTAATTTTTTAAAGTATTTTTATTTGTGAAGTGTAAAGGCTGCAAACTCTAGAAGCTAAAGGACCAGTATGTATTGATATATATTAAGATTAAATGTCTTAAACCAAGAACTATATAATCAGAGCCAGAATAACAATCTAAGAAAATTATGAAGGTTTAGTAAAGTTCAGGAAGATTCCAGTTCTTAAATTCATTATGAAATATTGATATTATGGCAATTAGGCAGAGTTCATACAAATTTTAATTGTGAATAAAGACATGATAAAACATAAAGCAAAAATAAAAATCATATGCTTAGCAATGCTTGTTGCATGCACAAATGGACAAACACACAGAAAACTTGTTAACTTTAAGAAAACATACAAATCATCCAGAAAATGTGAATATGTTACCCTGCCAAGACCTAAGGGCAGTCTCCCTAAAGCAGAAGGTGATAAGTAGGAAAGGAAAATTAGTGGCTGACATTTTAAATGAGAATGATGCACTTATAACAAATTTTCTCCTTTGAAAGCTTTCTTATATTCATTAAAATATGGACAGTCCTTCAAAAATGTACTCTAACTCTACTTATAAATCAACAATGCAAAAGACCCAAGGTGGGAAGTACGAAAATTATGGCAAGATCCTTTTTTGGATCTGTCTTTGGACCAGACGTGAAATATGGGTTACTGTGTGGCTCACATGAAGACAATGGATCACCTTACAGATAAAAAATCATCAGGACTTCACATTATTAATTATTAATAATTAAGCTATCACTCCTGACTTTTTTTTTTGCCGGTAATGGGGCCTGAACTCTGGGTCTGGGCGCTGTCCCTCAGCTCTTCGGCTCAAGGCTAGCGCTCTACCACTGGAGCCACAGTGCCACTTCAGGCTTTTTCTGTTTATGTGGTGCTGAGGAATCGAACCCAGGGCCTCATGCTTGCAAGGCATGCACTCTACCGCTGAGCTACCTTACCAGCCCCCTGACTTTCTTAAATAATATAACATCTTTGAAACGTTTGCACTTAAGATGCATATAGTTACATCTAACAAACAAGATACATTTATTCTTTGCATGTTAAGATATCTAGTGATAGAAGATCTTTGACACATTCTTTTTTTAATATGTTTATTGTAAAGATACTGTACAGAGGGGTTATAGTTACATGAGTAAGATAATTAGTTCATTTTCTATTGAGCATTGTTACCCCTCCTTTGATTTTCCCCTACTGTCCCTTCCCACCCTGCCTCCTCCTCCCGCTCCTCCCTCCCCTCCTTGACCCAGTCTTTCAATGACACTAGTAGTCTCTCAATTCCATCAAATTTTCCCCCCAGGGCCTTTTTTTTTCCTTCTTAGAAGAAAGATGCTTTACATACTTTTCATGAGTATAATTTATTTTTAAATTGATGTCTGGGAATTCAGCTGCATACTGTCTCTTAAAACCATTGTGTGAGTCATGATTTCCATAGCTTACTGGAATGTAGGGGACAGTATTATATTCAAAGAAGAAACTGAATCTTATACGTTCTATTAGCATTCTATTAAAATTTGACACAAGGCTGTTCATGAAAGCTGGACTTTTAAATATTAATAGAAACATGAAATATGAAGATAGAGAAGAAAACACTTCCTAATATTAGCAGGAAATCACTGGAAGAAAGTGGATTGAAACTTGGGCAAGACTTAGTTAGGACCAACAGCCTTTAAATTCTCCTACTTTGTACAATGGTAATTAGATTTTAGACTCATATGACATCAAATTTTTCCCATAATAAATCATATTGAAGATAAAAGTGGAAATTTTTAAGCTATTATAACTTACGAAGAAATACGTTTCTCTTCAATAAAATTGCACTCAACAGGAATACCTGTCATGGTATTCCATTAAAAATGTAAAAAATGTTAGGAATGTGTATATGTTTCCTTAAAAAAAGTATACACTGAAGATAGATTATATCATAACAAACCAAATACAGAGGCCAGTGAACTTCCAGGCATTTACAGTAGTAATATATTTAAACATGGCCATGCTTCAAAATTGGCACAGGAAAAAAAATATAAAACATTTCAGTTTCCTACACACTATTTCCACTTCAGCCTATTCTTCCATATAGAAATACAGATTTAACTGTCCAAAATGTTTCATTCCACCCTAACTAGTCTATGAAAGATAAATCAGGTCTTGAGTCAGTTCTATAAACATTATTAAAATTAGATACTATTTTTTAAATTATACTAAAGCTCTTATCTCTAAAACATCATGATATAAAAGTAAGAGTTCAGCCAGGTGCTGGTGGCTCATGCCTGTAATACTAGCTACTCAGGAGGCTGAGATCTGAGGACTGCAGTTCAAAGCCAGCCTGGGCAGGAAAGTTCGTGAGACTCCTATCTCTGATTAATCACCAGAAAACTGGAAGTGGTGCTGTAGAGCACTTGCCTTGAGCTGAAGAGCTCAGGGACAGTGCCCAGGCCGAGTTCAAGTCTTACAAACCAACAAAAAAAAAAAAAAAGAGTTCCCTAGACCAATACAAAGAATGAAGGATGTAAGGATGTGTAAAAGGCATAAAGCTATGGAATTTGCAGTTAATGCTTATGGACTGGGGCATCTTTATTCGTTACTTTTGGTATTAAAGAGTACATATATCTGCATAAATTAATGAAAAATATAAGCTAGGCATGCTTTTTCACACCTGAAATCCTAACTACTAGAGAGACAGAGAATGGGAATTTCACAATTTGAGGCCATCATGAACAGAAAGGTTCATGATATTTTTATCTCAATCAATGAAAAACCAGGTACAGCTGGCTGCTGATAATGCTAGCTACTCAAGAGGCTGATATCTGAAGATCACAGTTCAAAGTCAGCCAGAGAAGGAAAGTTCATGAGACTCTTATCTCCAATAAACCACTCAGAAAAGGCCAGAAGTGGCACTGTTGCTCAAGTTGTAGAGCATTAGCCTTGAGCAAAAGAAGCTCAGGGACACCAACCAAGTCCCTGAGTTCAAGCACCAGGACCAGCAAAAAAATAAAAGCTAGGTGCCTGTCAACCCCACTATACAGGAAGCATAAGTAGGAGAATCATGGTGTAAACCAGTCTGGGGAAAAAGCACAATTCTACTTGATAAATAATGAACTCAAAAGGTACTGGGAGGTGTGGTTCAAGTGGCATAGCATTTGTGTAGCAAGCACAAGCTCAAACGCCAGTAGAGGCCTCTCTCAAAATACTATAACATTAGAAATTATGTAAGATCATCCTAGGAATATTTGTTTATTACATGTTTCAATGAAAGCAATGGTTTTAAAAGAAAAAGACAAGCACTAATATTAACTGAGTACTTTGTATGTGTTAGACGCTGAAATCATTTTCTCCATCTTTGCCACAAAGCTATGATGGCCTCTATGTTAAAAGGCACTAAAAGCAGTCACTTCAGAGTTCCTCTATATTTTGTAAGTATCTACCTTGACAAGAGTTTTATGAAGTATCTATGGGCTTTTCATTTGTTTTCAATATATTCTAACATTCTTCTGGATAGTTGGAGAGTAAGCTGAATATTTCATTGTTTCTCTCTAGAGACTTGCTCATGATGAAATTAAAAAATTCTGAGCCAAGTGGATGAAAAAGCAAGGTCAAAGAACATTCAGCTATCCATCTCTCTAGATCTTTGAATACAGTTGTTCAAGAAATATTTTCTTGGGCTCCCCCCATAATTTAATTTTGTCCAAAAGACAGTAATTTTGCACCTAGATCAAGTTCTTCTGCCCCATACACACACACAGAGAGATAATATAATTAGCACTTGTGAATGTAAAAAAATTGCTATTTACATTTTTTTTCATGCGATTGTTTCTAACATATTTATAAGCTGATTTATTTGTTGCTTTGAATGTACCTCCCTGCTTTCACTGTATTTGATGTTGGTATAATTTGTGGAGGGGAAGGGAAAAAACAAATTGTTTAAATAGGGATACAGGTGGACCCATTGCAACAATGAGATGTACAAGTCATAATGCTGAAAAACAAACTTTACAACTTTGGCAAGGGGGAGGTGCTGGGAAGGGATGGGAAGGGGAAGGCAACAATGCTTGATAAGAAATGTACTCATTACCTTCCCCATGTAATTGTAACCCCTCTGAACGGTAGTTTCACAATAAAAAATTGCTATTTACAATATTATAAATTACTTATTTGTGCAGTTTTTCCATCAATGATTCATATTCAAAGTTTTCCTACTTTAACACATACACACATACACACACACACACACACACACACACACATACACCCTTACGAGGTTAACAGTAATTCTATATTGGTGATTAATTTGAAACAGATTACATGGAAAATGTATCACAGTATCAACTGAAGTTAACTTTTGAAGCTAGCAAACATAACTATATATATATATATATATATATATATATATGCAATACTGAATTAGAAACTTGAAATCACAAAGTATTAGATCTTAACTCCTCTCCAGCTAAAATTACCTAAGCAAAGGTTTTATTATACCCTGTCTTTAGGCATAATAGATATAAGATTATATTTTGCCAGAACAAGACAAGGATCTTGCCATTACTATGATATTGGAAGGGAAGAATAAGAAAAAGTCACTTTCCTCCTTTTTAATATACTCCCTGTGTTGACATTAATGTAATTATTAATATATCCCCCAAAATCATCTCCCCCCAAAAAAGTGATAGTAACACTAGACTGTCCAAATTTGTCTCTAGTTACAATGACTTACAAAAGGCATACCTTTTTCCATGTTTGGCCTTGAATAATCTTGAAGTCTTGTAGGTTCTGTTAAGATCTGACATGGCATGCTTCTGAAATTATTACCTGACCCTGCAATTTTATAATTTTACCAATATTCCCTTCTATATTTCACCTAGACATAAGCCTCTCATCCAGCTCATTTAGCAAGTGAAAAGTTTATTTCTAGGCAAACAGACATCTGAGATCCAGATCCTAACAGAAAATAGTGGGGAAACCACTCAACTGCACTTAGCATTGGTGGTTTCCTTTTCCACTGTTTTTTGAAGGTAGACTGTAAATTGGGAAACATACTCTACAAATACACATATCTCCATAATACTGTACGTAGTTTGATTCATTTGTGTTCTAAAATGAAACACTTCTACATGTAAGCACTGTTTGGGTGAAGTTTTAGCTGTCATGAAACCTTTTCCCTCCCCTACATTTGCACCAGACAGCATTTCAATCATTCCAATGGATTTTTAAGCCATTTCACTACTTCTGCTCTGAAGTAGTAAACAAACATCAATAGCTTCTGTGTTTTCTAATATCAACTTTAAAATGTTATATTCATTGATTGGGGAGGAAAAGAAGGCTTACAGTCATACTACCACAAGCTACAACATGGAAAAAAAACCCTCATAGCCAGAGCTTTGAAGAATGTCTTCCAGAGGTATGACTTTTTCTTTCTAGGAAAGAGATAACGCTTTGAATTCTATGTTTAAAATTTTAAAAATTCTTACCATCAAAAAAAAGAAAGCCAACAATATGTCTCAGAGGGCGCTATGGGTGCTATAAGCAGGATAATATTACAGCTAACATTCCCTAAGCCTTCCAGGAGCACTGACTCATCATTGTGACAACACAAAGCCCCCCATTTCCCAGGACCCTTAGCATAACCATAGTATACCCCTAATCTTCAAGTGTATTTCCCTGTCCTCTTAAGTCACAGAAAACTAAGAAGCTCACTTAATAAACTAGTTGTTTTAACTGCAGATACAAATGAAGATAAGGTAGGATATAAAACTAACCCTCAAGAAGACTATTAAACAAACTGTGTGATGAAATACCAAAGGTCACTCTGCTTTGTGGTCGCTTGTACCAAGTTGCTTCTAACCCTATGTTTGTACAATACAATACCCACCAGCCCCATACAGGTACTTAAATTTAAATGATCTAAAATTAAATTTTCCAGAGCCAGGCATCGTGACACTTATTATAATGCCAGCGTGGAAAAGTGAGGCAGAAAAGACCCTAGTTTGAGCCCAGCCTGGGAGACATAATAAGCAGCTCTTTAAAACAAAGGGAAGAGAGAGAGAGGGAGAGAGAGAGAGAGAGAGAAGGGGGGAAGGGAAAGAACGTAAGAGGGCTGGGGAAGGTGGCTCAGTGGTAGAGCGCTTGCCTTGCATGCCTGAGGCCCTGGGTTCGATTCCTCAGCACCACATAAGCAAAAAGAAGAAAGCCGGAAGTGGTACTGTGGCTCAAGTGGTAGAGCACTAGCCTTGAGCTGAAGAGCTGAGGGACAGTGCCCAGGCCCAGAATTCAGGCCCCATGACCAGACCAAAAAAAAAGTAAGAAAGAAAGGGAAAAAGAAAAAAGGAATCAGTTACAAAGTTGTACCAGTCTAGAGAGTGAATATTGCAGAATACTGCAATTACTAAAAAAAAATTACCCTAAGGTTTCCTGAGACTCTGTCCTGCCACCTCTTGAAGGGTTGTCCACACCAAAGACTTACAATTCTTTGGTGGCAGAAACAGAAAGTGTCTATGCAGTCCACGTCCAAATTCTTCTCAACAACGAGCTTTAGAAAGAAAGTCCAAACACAAGCAACATTAAAAATATGAAAAAAAAACAAGCCAAGTGCCTGTGACTCTTGCCTGTAATCCTAGCTAATCAAGAAGCATGAAATCTCAGGATCAGAATTTGAAGCCAGCCTGGGCCAGAAAGTCCACAAGACTCTTACCTCTAATAAAGTGCTCAGAAAAAGCCAATGGTAGAGCACTAGCCTTGAGCAAAAAGCTCAGAGACAGTGCCAGGCCCTGAGTTTGAGCCCTAGGGCTCTCTCTCTCCCTCTCTCTCTCTCTCTCTCTATCTCTCACACACACACATACATACACATAAAGTAACTTTAAAATTAGAGTAAGCTTGGGCTGGGAAGTTGGCTCAGTGGTAGAGCGCTTGTCTTGCATGCCTGAGGCCCTGGGTTCGATTCCTCAGCACCACATAAGCAAAAAGAAAAAAGCCGGAAGTGGCGCTATGGCTCAAGTGGTAGGTCACTAGCCTTGAGCTGAAGAGCTGAGGGACAGTGCTCAGGCCCAGAGTTCAGGCCCCACAACCGGACCCCAAAAAAAATAAAATAAAATAAAATAAAATTAGAGTAAGCTGTTTGTTAGTATTTACAGAATGCAGAAAGGATCAATTTTCTTACAATAGCTCCTAAAAAAAACAGTTCTACCAGATAATGTTGATCGTTGAAATAACAATAGCAATGTAATTAACCTATCTCCTCTATCATCTATTTTTAAGGGCCAAGTTTTGTTTAATCAGTCAAAGAAGAATGCCCAGTGACTGTTACCATAGGGTAACAGGGCTCTTTGTAGTCTTTGGGGGGCACAAGGACATAGATATCTTACTTGTTCTTCCTAAATTCGAAGCTCTCCATCACTGGATATTTTTTTTCACAGCATTCATTATTCACATTCTTAGTGCACACTGGAATTGTGCCTGCAAAAGGACCAAGAAGGCTGGACTCTAAGCATCAAAGAGGCTTAGTATATAAATTATAGAAAAAGTACTTGATGAAAATGTAAACATATTTTTTATATCTCTTAGCTTTAAGTTCAGGGTAGCGATTCTGTTTTAATACAATGAAAACCAGAATTTTCCAACTTGTAGTGCCTACATTTATTAATAGGCATACTAAGAGGAAGGCTATTTCATTCTCAAGTAATTTGGAAGACAGTGCGGCACAAGCATGCTTGAGATCTACCCCTGTGTTACAACAGACTGACAGACCTTGAGTAGAGCGAGTGCATGATAAGCCAAGGTTTCAGTCTGTAAAATGGATGAGAGAAGTTCATCATGCAAACTGCTTAGCACATAGTAGAGGCACAGAGTATCTTGCTGAGGTTATTTTTGCCCTGCTGTTCCTCCTTCCTGGAACACTTTTTCTGATAGTGCACAGAGCCAGTTCCTTTTCCTCCTGTAGATCTTGCTTCAGTGACGCTTCCTAACTGAGGTCTTCTCTACCCTTCCAAACTCTGTGTAATGGCCTTGTTATTCTCTACCACAGCCCTACTTCATTCCTTCCTGTCACTTCTAACAAGCCATGAGGAATATATTAGCTCAGTGCATTATCAGGTTTTTTTTTTCCAATAGAACATAAGGCTTGTATATACTGCAATTTATATAACAGGGAAAAGTGTTCACTTATATTCCTCTTTTTTCTTTTAATGAAGTTACAGCTATGTAGATTATTATAAGCTTTTTAGTTTCTTTCACTATGTATACACACATCAAAAGCACAATAGACTAACTTCCTAGCAGAAGGGAATACTTATCACAAACAGAGCTAACCATGTAACAGAAGTAAAAGATATCACTGCTTCAAGCTTGATAGAAGAGAAAGTTTAGAAATTAACCATTTTCACTCTCTGCAGAGAAATCAATATCAAATCTCTCCCCCTCCAAAGACACAATATGCATACATGTGCATAGTTTTCTATTAATCAAGATAACCAGACATAGGAAGATATTCTCTGAAAAATGAGACAATGAAAAATTAGCAAAATATTTTTTTCAGTTAAAAACAAGAGACGGTAAAAACAGAAAAACATATAATCTCAAAAGAATTTTTAAAATTCTACACTTGGAATCTGAATATGTTCTATTTTGTGTGTGTGTGCTAGTCCTGGGGCTTGAACTCAGGGCCTGGGGATTGCTCTTGGGCTTTTTTACTCAAGACTACCATTCTACCACTTGAGCCACAGCTTCACTTCTGTCTTTTTGGTAGTTAATTGGAGATAAGAGACTCATGGACTTTCCTGCCTGGGCAAGATTTGAACTGTGATTTCTCAGATCTCAGCCTCCTGAATAGCTAGGTTACAGCTATGAGCTACAAATGCCCAGCTAAGTGCTATTTTTTTTTAAAAAAGTGACAGAATCTAAAGCTTCAATGGAAAATATCTTAGTATATAAATGGTATCTCAGCTCCTGATGCTGGTGGCTTAAGCCTGTAATCATAGCATAAGTCAACACCACTATTCATTTCTCAAAAGTCAACAAATCATTTCGTTTTCCCCAAATAATATATATAATCTTATGTAAGTGATCCTCATAAACACATAGACTAGCCCCATCTAGTGGCAAAGAGAATTGCTTCCACATAAACATTAAAAGAAGTTCTAAACTATCTACCAAAATCCAAATCATGGACAGTTCTTGTTCAGGACCCAATTTTGCTAACAAATGTAACAGTATATGGATCTGAACCCAAATACTTCCAGGTAATAATTGAGATAATGGTCAAGATCACATGATGGTTAGGACAACAGTTTGGGACATCTAAATTCCCTCTGAACCTCATGAATGCAAATGAGTAAACATATTTGCACTGAGCCCCTACTCTGCCATAAGTGGGGCACAACTACAAATACTTACCTCATCTAATCCTCACAGCAACACAGTTAGGAAAAATACTAAACACACCCTTTGAGCAGGATGTTAAATAATTCATCTTAAGCAATACAGGCATTAAATAATGAGTCACCTCTCCATCTACCTATTACTAGGTCCTTGAAAAAAAAGGGAGAATAAGAAAGTGATACAATAGTTGAAATGTACACAAATTCATTGGGCACTTAGTTTAGGCCACCTGCAACTAACTTAAACATGGATAAGAAGAACATGCTGCTAGGTAACAGACACTCTCTTGGACTTTGAAATAAACACATGCTGACTAAAGGGGGACATTGTCCATCTCAGTCCTGACCTGGTGAGGTGATATAGTACAGATTTTGGTATCAAACCTAAGAACAAACAAGGGCTAACAAACTGATACACTAAACACAGTCTCCTGTGTCAGAGAACAGTGTTGGACCTAGGGATCCAAAGACATCCATGCAGACACTTCTTGCTCTGAGCCTTCAGGTCCTAACTTGAATAAGTTTCATCTAGCAGAGAAGTTTACAAACTGGGAGAGGCTGCTTAATCTATAATCTCTTTCAGAGAAAGGGAAAAGATTTCTCAGAAATGTTTTTATAAAAATAGTTTGTCTAGTGAAATGTATAAGACACTATGTTGAAAATGAACTTTAAAAGTTGGGGGAGGCAGGGAGGAGTTGGGGAGGTAGAGAGGGAAGGGATGGCAGGGGGAAAACAAAGGAAGGAGTAACAATGCTTGATAGGAAATGTACTCATTACCTTACTCGTGTAACTGTAACCCCTCTGTACAGTATCTTTATAAAAATATTAAAAAAGAACAAAAAAATAGTTTGTCTGTTTCCTTTGTAAGAGACGCCTTTATGAGTTATTTAAACTTTCAAAATTTTTCTTCTATCTCTCTCTTCTGTCTGTTTCTCTCTCACATACATACACACATACATACACAAGTGACAGAGAGACAGATGGGGGAGAGAAAAATACAAAAATAGGAACTTGCTTTCAGAATGCTTTTTTCCCAGCAGACATTCTCTTCCAATAAGGTTCGATTCTCCAAGTCCTAACATATTCAAAGAATTAGATCAATTCTACTTTAAGAACTAGAGGACATCATGAATAGATAGTGGCACAGCTCAATGAGAGAAGACAAGAGTTTTGAGCCCAAAGAAACCTCTATTGAAACTTAGACCTACAACAACTAAATAATGCATTATTTAGATTACATAAGAAGGAAGAAAAGGGAAAGTGATGGAGACACAATTATAAAACTAAGTCTCCTTCTTTCTCTTCTTCTTTCTAGTAATTCCATTCTGAAGCCACCCTTTGGGTCAGGTGAGATAGGCATCCACGCTGGGGTAGACACAGAGGGAGGGAATGGGGCAATATGGAGACCCAGAGTCCAGTGAAGAGAACATATACATGGGAGCAGCCCTGCCTAGAGTGTTAGAGCCCATGCAGAAGAAGGAGGGTATAACAATGGTGGACCATTGAGAAATACATTCCTGAGCCCTCGAAATGGTAATATAGAGCAGATTGCATTCTGCAGTCCAAAAATCATGAACTGAACTTCTCTGGGCCCAATTGTGTCAAAGACGTGGGTTATTTACAGATGGATTGTGCATGTGAGAAATCACATTAAGGATTATAGGAATTATATTTCTCATTTTTCAAAGAAAGAATAAGTATGGAGGGGAAGAAAAATAGAATGATTCCTGGAGAAAAGACTAAGATTTAAGAAGCCAGTGTGAACTCATAATTTCAAGAAGGAGAGAGAGTTAATGACTATAGATAAATTTTATTAACAGACCCATATAGGTGAGTATACATATATTGCCTCACTATACCCCTCTGAGGACTGGAAAAACAACTTCCAAATGGAAATGTGAATACTCTGTGTTGAGATCTTAGCTTTGCAATAAAACAAGGAGGAAAATGGGGATTCTAACTCAGTAGCTGATGCTTTCAATCATTGGCTGGTACTCTACCACCTGAGCCACACCTCCAACACCAAGACTGAATATTGTAAGTAATCATTATCCTCAAAAAAAGATAGGAGCTGGGCACCAGTGGCACACACCTGTAATCCTAGCTACTCAGGAGGCTGAGGGTTGTGGTACAAAGCCAGCTTAGGCAAGAAAGTCCATGAGACTCTTATGTCCAATTAATCATAAAAAAACGGAAGTGGTGCTGTGGCTCAAGCAGTAGAGCACTAGCCTTGAGCTGAAGAGCTGAGGGACAGCACCCAGGCCCAGAGTTCACAACCCATGAGTGACCAAAAAAAAAAAAAAGATAGGGATATGTCAAATAAAAATTTAGATATTAGCTTGAAGGGATACCCACAAGCCAAGCCTGTCATAATTTAAGTTTCAAAGTGATAGTGATGGTAAGAAGTTACAGTCCACTGAAAAGAACAGGAAACTATATAGTTTGCACTGACATAAAGGGCTAAATTAATATATTAAAGTCTGATGAAGAATTTAGAGTTTTAAAATTCTTCTCCGAAAGTATTTATAAACTCCTAAAGAAATAAAAATAACCTTATGGTAGAGAATCCTTTGGAAACAGCCTCAATCAGGTGATCAAATGAGATTCATCAACAGGACAAATGAAAATTAGGAGTCCTATGGGATGACACAGTGAGAACAGCATATTTTCACTTCTCTGATATTCCAACCAAGGATGCATACATTATCTAACTTAATCATAAAGAAGGCAGGTTCAACAACCAGCATGAATTCTTCAAAAATGTCAAGGTCATGAAAGTCAAAAATAGAGGGAAGGCAAAAATGGCAGGTAAAGGCAAGGTTTGATTGCAAACTACATTGCACTTCTCTACAAAGGAAATTATGAGAATACTGGTAATACTGTAATGTAATCTGAGATTGATGTGGTAGTGGTTCTACTAATTTCTCATCAATCAAATTAATTTCTCATTTTTGTAAATACGCTTTGATAAAATAAGAGAACATCTTTATAGAAAACACACGCTAAAAACTATTTCAGAGTACACAAGAACCACAACACAAGAAGCACAGAGAGGCTGAATGACAGTACCCAGTCCTGAGTTTAAGCCCCAGGAACAGCAAAAAAAAAAAAAAAAGAATTAGTTAAGACTGAGAAAGGGACCCCCTACAGACTGTCAGTTGTTCCTCAGGACGAACAGCACATTGAAGACCTCAGTTTATATAAGAGAATTTAATGAGATAGGAAAAGACCCAGCACCTGCTGAGGCCAGGAGTTGACATTCCTGGATGCACCAAGATGAATAAAACTCTAGAATAAAATGGGAAGGTGTGCGGACAAGATAGGAGGATGATAAAATAAATGGAGTACTGCATAGTGATTATGTGAGCTCTCTGGGATGACAAAAAAGTAGATGTAGTAGAATCATCTGGGTTCCATAAATAATATCAAAATTGAAGACTTTTTTTAGATAAGAATAGGAGCAGCAGCTAATTATATGACTTAAACCAGTAATACCAGCTCCTATTGATGTAGAGACCAAGAGAATTAAGGTTCCAGGATATCCTAGGTAAAAAGTCAGTAAGACCTTAATCTCAAGTAACAAGCCAAACATGATGTTGCACACCTGTAATTCCAGCTATTTGGAAGGCATAGGTAAGAGAATCCACACCCAACATCCAAACCTAGCCTAGGCAAAAACTTGAGCCCCAATCTGAAAAATATCTAGAGCAAAAAAAAAGGGGGAGTGGAGACATGTCTTAAATAGTAGAGCACCTGCCTAGCAAGCACAACACTATGAATTCAAACTACAATACCTCCAAAAATAGAATATGAACATATGAGTGTAAATGAAAATGATGTTGTATACAGAAAAAAAGACCACCCTGGAACGTGGAGTATGAAGGAACGCATTAAGCCTGAAGCTAAAAGAGGTCCACTGAGCAAAAAGCAGAGGCCTGCTTCAACTAAAATTTGGTATCTCTATCTCATTTGCTGGGGAACCAAAAGATAATAAAGATTTGAAAGCAATACCCTGGTTCTACGATAGATTAGAGGCAGGAAGATCAGCTGGAAGATTACCATAATAAGATTATAAAGGATGAAATAAAGCTGTAGAAAGTGAAGGGACATTACAATTTTTGACAAGATTTTCTAACTAATTACATGAAGGAAAGAACAGATGAAAATTATGAGCTTGGCCTGTAAGGATCCATAAGAAAAGCTGAGCTGCATCAGAAGGAAGAGAAGAGGTAAGCATCCTTCATAATCAACAAATTATTCTTTATTGTTATTCTGCTCACAGCTTTATAAACAATCCTTTAATTACTGGTTTGGATGTGTAATCTGTTTCCCCATAGAACCTTCACAAATATAGAAGGGGTTTGGGAGAGAAAAACTGGGAAAAAATGAAGGAAGGGGTGACACTTTTCGAAGAGAAATGTACTCATCACATGACTTATGTAACTTCTCTGTATATCACCTTTACAATAATAAAAAAATTAAAAATATTTTATCAGACATAATTAACCTTCATAATTCATACGTACGCATTTAATTTCCCCCCTTTTTCCTTATAAAGAAGTCTAGTTAAAAACCTTTTCTAGAGTCTTACTGGTTAATTCTATCTTTGATTTCTTACTCTGCCCTCTTAAGAAGCTGGAATGTAAGATAAGGAGGATGAGTTGTCACGAGCAAAGCTTTATTAAATTGGCGTCTCCAGGGAAAGGAGCTGTGAGGATATCAGAAAAGCTCACACCTGACGATTAGAAACAAACCTCTCCCTTGTCTGGTAAGACGTACATTTTTCCAGGTACTCTGGCCAAGTCTTTCTGGCCTCTGGTCTCTCTTTGAAGATATCTGCCAAAGGCCTGACTCTACCTGCTTACCAAAACCTGTGACTCAGTGAGCCACAAAGTGACTCTGTTTTGGGCACTAAAGGACTAACCTTCCTTGCTCACACCACGGTGGGATAAAATGCACTGATGTTGAAGCATGAAGTAAGTTACCAGCTGCAGCAGTGAGCTACAGCTATCCACAATGTATTGCACATTGAGTCAGTGCTGGCACTGACTTAAGCTTTTATAATGTTGTCTGTGAGGTGCTTATTAGGATCAACCTCAGTTAAAAATACAGTAACTAGTGTTAAGATCACTGAACTGTATGCTAAGAAACCCATGTTAACATTTTGCTAATATGTGCCACAGTGATTCTACTACAGGTTAGTCACAAAAACAAAGACTATTAGCAGAAAAGCCCAATTACGACCTGTCTAGCTACACCTGCAGACCTGCCCCTAGCACCCTGACCTGCACAGACCACCTGACCAAAGCCATTCCCTAAACTCCCTAGTGAAAAAGGAAAAAGTAACCATGGTTCTTAATAGCAGGATCAGATGCAATGTGGTACAACTGGCACACTTACAGGCAAGAGTGAGCATTTATAGGCCACCACTGGGAAGAAGAAGACATTACTGGCCTTTACCTGGCCAGAACAGAGTCAAAATTGTTATCATTTACTCATGTCAAAATATTCTTATCACTTGCCCATCTAAGTGAATATAGTATGAGAAAATGTGAGATGGGGGGGATAAAATGATAGAAACTCACGTAGAGCAAAAGAGAATCATTTAATATCTTGCAATATGATCATGAGTGATTTGATTTACTAACAGTCATCTTATTTCTAAAATTAACATGATATACTAATTTATTGGCTGACTAGAGAGTTGTACTATCCTATTTTGGAAATGCTACATCCTACCATAAGAAATCAAAGATAGAAAGATGCTAAGCGAAATGACATGGGCACAAGATGTTTTTCTTTGTTTTTGTTGTTTTTAATGTACTTTTAATGCAATTTTCTTTTGTGTTTCCCCCCTATGGTTTCTCCCATGTTGTTACTATATTTGATTTTGGTATTCTGGGTATTGTATATATGTTTATCTGACTTAGGGAAGGGAAGGGAAACAACAAAATGGTGAGACAAAGAACAAAGGGGGAACTAGTGAAACAATACTCACAAGATACTATGTTGGAAATGATCTGTACGACTTTTGGGGATGGGAAGGGAGGGAAAGAGGGAGAAAAATGAGGAAGGGAGTAACGAGTTAGACAAGAAATGTACTCACTACCTTACTTATACAACTGTAACCCCTCTGTACATCACCTTGACAATAAGATTAAAATTAAAAAAAGAAATCAAAGATAGAGCAGGACATAGTAGCTAACACATATAATCCCAACTGCTCAAGAGACAGAGATGGGAAGTCAAAGTTTAAGGCCAGACCTAACAAAAAATTAGAGAGAAATCATCTTAACAAAAAAATCTGGGTTTTAGCAGTTCATACCTGTCATCCGAGCTATGAAGGAAGCATAAGTAGGAAGATCAAGGTTTATGCCAGTTCAGGAAAGAGAAGCGACTTTGTCTCAAACATAACCAAAGCAGTAGAGCATAATGGATCATACCTATAATGCTCCAACTTAAGAGGCTGAGTTCGCCATTTGATGCCAACCCAGGCATGAAAGTCTAAAGAATTCCATCTCCAAAATAACCAGCAGAAACTCAAGCGAGAAGCATGAGAAAGTATGGTTGCTGTTGCTTTTAAATTCTTTACTTCTTTCTTGGAATGGTGAGTCAATATGAGTGATTAGATTTAGTAATTTTTTTTTTCCCAGCCCTGGGGCTTAAACTCTGGACCTGAGCTTTGTACCTGGGCTCATTGTTCTCAAGGCTAGCACTATACCACTTGACCCATAGCACCACTTCCAGCTTTTTCTGTGATTAATTGAAGAGTCTCATGACCTTTCCTGCAGGCTGGCTTTGAACCACAATCTTCATATCTCAGCCTCCTGAGTAGCTTGGATTTACTAAAATGCTTTAATTATATTTTCAAACTTTTACTCAGTGATGACACAGAAAAAATTCCAGTACAGAGAAGAAATCTAGTTTCTATTTAAATCTATATTTAAAAACTATAATTTAACCCTCAAGCTTCATGTTTCAAAATTCTTTCCTAAAATGAAACCATTATAAAAACAGGCAAATATTACATTTCTATAGCATAATACTTTTGGCTAAACAAAAAATTCTGTCTAAACCAAAATGTCAAAAAAATGATTTCATTTTGTTTTAAATAAAATGCCAATGATAGAAGACAATGGTATACACAAACACACATACACACTCACACACACACACACACATTCCTGTGGACAAAGCCAGCTTGTACTGGTCCCTATTATATGACACTTTACAATTGTAAACAGATAACATAAAAAGAGAATCAACTGAATCAACAGAGTATAATAAACAGCAAAGCAGCAAAACAGCATTATTTTATTGGTTCTATTAGGAATATTCAATAAGCAGTAACTACCAAATAAGTAGGGAAGAACAATTCGAAAGACAGGGAAATTTTGTTCTTACTCCTGAGGCAAGAAGAACAGAAATTGGAAAAACAGTAAACTTTAAGCAGTTTACTAGTAATATGCCAAAATGACATTGCAACTGAATTAAAAACCAAACTCTAGATCACACATAAGTCCAAACCCAAACATCATGCTGAAAGCGTACTTCTATGTTATGCCTTCGTGTCTTTACTGCCATTGATGACACTGTTATACATTTTTATAATAACATAAATAGGCCTTGCTTAATGATCTAAGAGATTCCTTCAACATCAGTTCACTCTCTATAAGCATATTCAAAACTTCTGAAAGACTAATACTCAAGATTTTTTATTACATTTGGAGATCCAAATCTACCTTGGGAACCAAAACTTAAGAGTTTTCCACAGATCGTATCTAGCACACAATTTCCCAGAATTCAGAGGCGGAAATAATACCGCCTCAGATAAATGCTATCCTATTTTGCTAAGGTATTTAGTAACTGCAATTAAACAGTGATTGCTCTGGCCTTGACCATAGCCAACAAATACTTGAGAGCTAACTGGATCTGTCAGTTTCTTATTTTAGCACAGTAGGTAGTACAGGAATGCCTGCTATATTTAAATGGTGGGTAAGAGTAACACAGGAGCAACTATCCTCCTCCATTGTAACAGCAAAATAAGACAGGCAGGGTGCAGTAGTTCCTGTCAGTAATCCCAGCTACTTTATAGGCAGAGATCAGGAGGATTACAGATTAAGGCACTAAATGATAAAGATAGTGCTAATCCCCACCCCACCCCAAGCCCAACTGGTAAATTGATTGTGGTAGTGAATGCCTATGGTCCCAGCTATGAGGTCCCAGCAGATACATTTTTAGCCCATGATGGGGCCCGGGCAAAAATACATAATCCTACCCAAAAAATAACTAAAGCAAAAAGGGGTAGAAGCATGCCTCAAGTGGCAGAGCAACTGCCTCGCAGGCACAAGTTCCTGAGTTCAAACCCCAGTATCACCCTCAAGAAAAAATATATATTATTACATATTTTCTATCTTCTAGAAAGTAGATATCTTTAAACTGGCATCACAAACACAATAATAAGGATGAAAGGAAATATTATTTCATGTGTATAACAAATATCCAGTATGGTGGCCCCAACAATCAATAACCCTTATCTTGGGTAAGTGATCCAATTATATCTTTTAACCTGTCATTTCACTGTGAGAGCCAAGTCTATAATACAAGCCTCTAAAGAAAGCAAGCTACTATAATGCTTTGGCTTTAAATTATATTTTATGGTCATACAACACTTTCTCAGCCAGGCATGGAGGTGAATATTTGTAATTGCAGCACTTAGGATATAGGGCAGGATCATTTCTCAAGGACAAAAGGAAAACAAAAAACAAAAGTACTTTCTTATTCATAGTACCCTCTCCTATTTCTTTCTAGTTCAGAGATCCATTTTATCACCACAATGGAAAGGAACTACTTCAACCACTTACATATTCATACAGTGCCTGAGGATGGCCTATTAAAGGCGTAGATGTACATATCCTAAAAGTAGTGACGTTTGCCCACATGCATACTTCCAATTGCACATCTAGACAGCAGTTCTGACCTTCCCCCTAGTGATGTTTACAGCACTTTACACAGCCTTCTTAGTGTTTCCTGGGGAATTTGTATTAGTTCCTCCTCTGGCAATCACTTCCTGTCACTATACTTTTTCCCTTGCCTTCGAACTTTTGCCAGATTACCTCAGGAGAATCCTCTGAATTTCAGACATAAGAAAAAAGCAACAAGACCAGTCTTGAATGCTAAGTACTAACAATACCCCCTCCAATTAATAGAAAGAAAAATCTTTAAGGGGATACGTAAAATAAGAGAAAGACCAGTGTTGGAAAGCCCTGAAGACAACCAATTTGAGTTGTGCATCATGTTTTCATGTGCCACCACTGAGGGCAAACACATACAGGATGGAAATACAAACATTAAAAAGCTATCCCTTTACTCTCGCACCCTTCAGAGCACACTAGGGAAAGTATTTTCCAAAAGTTTAAAGGTTATCATCCTCATTCACAAATATAGCAGCTTCCCCATTAAAATGTACTTTAATATAGGAACTTGTGGCTCACACCTATAATCCCAGTTACTCAGGAGGCTGAGATCAGAGGTCCACAATTCAAAGCCAACCCAGGCAGATTCTATTTCCAGTTTTATTTTGAACTACCTTTATTCCACATGTACTCAAAACATTAAGAGATAAAAACAGATTCAAGCATTCTTACTGGGAAAAGTACACATGATACAAGAGATATAAAAGGTATGTCTGAGCATTAAGGTCCTCACATGATTCATGATTCTCTGAATCTAACCTGCACTTTCGCCTATTTGTGCCTCTGGATAGATCTACTCTTCAGCACCCAAAAGTCAGAATGAGAATTCTCACTCTCTGCAGCTCAGTTCAAAGTACATTCCCATCCACTTTCTACACTCTACTTCCATTATTGGAAGATGTATTCATATTACAAAACCCCTTAAGCCTGAGTCTTACAAATTTGTACATCTTTCTCATATCACCTGTCACAATGCCCTAAGCACAGGAAGGATTCAAGAAAAAAACTTAAAGTCAACTTAAGTACATTTATCACAAAACACAACCACTTATTCGAATATCGACTAGAACAGAATATCGAAAAGCACATACCAAGGAGTTATCCAAGAGCAACACAGAATATTTTTTCACCAGATTCTGGTTCCCATAGGCCTGGGGGATGGGTGTTATGAACAGAATCCTAGACCCTTGGCTACCTCACAGGGAGGCCTGAGCCACTTGCAGCTCCCATAAAAGCATCTAGACTTAACAGCTTTTCCAGGGACATACATGCTTCATCACAGAAAACACACACATCTCCCACAGGGCTAAAGAACACAGCTAGTTCCAGTAAAGTCCTTTTCCATCTCCCTACAAGGAGGGGCATTCTTGTTTCACCTCCAGGGATGCTACCAAATAAATCATTTCTCTGAGTCTTCACCCACAATAAATTATAGGGCATTTGTTTCCAAGGGATAGAGAATTGGCAAGGACAAGAGGGAATTGACAGGCAATGTTTTGGCAGACTTCCTAGTAGAACTTCTCACTTTTACTTTTAAAAAGAAAAGGATTCCAATGTCTGCCTTAATTTCACAAATTCGATGCTAAAGTCTCCCTTCCTCCACTACACTCTTCATAGTTAGAGCAGAGAGGAGAGCACTCTTCATGTGCTACTCCTTTCTAAGATGCTCAGAAAGCCACATAAAAAGCAGAAGTGGAACATCATTGGGGAAGGAACCTCAGGCTCACCTTGATAGCCTGTTGTCTTCAAACCATCTTATTTCTTAAGAGGCCAAGTGAGAAATAGTCCTACACAAACTGACAATGCTATCTGTGAGAAACGCTAGATTTAATGCTGCGAATATCTAACACTTTCTTTTAAAACTAGACCTTTTCCTAATAAGGTATTATGCTTCCTGCCAGTTCTGGTATTTGGCCCATGTGTTCATATGTGTAACATGTATACAGATGATTAACTTATTTTAATTACTTGTGGTATACAGACACAAATCCTGAAATAAAAATTGTAAATGTGTAGTAGTGAGAAACAGCCACAATTTTTTAAATCATACAATTAAGTTTCTGTGAGAAAAAATCCAATGTACTTACATACATATACATATTCAAACTAATTTTTAAATATTTATTTATTTGTTTATGGTACTAGTGTTTGAACTCAAGGCCTTATACTTGGTAGGCAGGCTCTCAGACAACGTCTTAGTGGTTTTGGAGTTTAGGAGTAGACAAGTATAAGGATCTAGTTGACTGAAGCAGAAAAGACAATGGAATGATAAGCTGCTACCCCACCCTAGAACGTGAAAAGCCAGAAAGCCAGGATCTCTGGAATGAGTGGATACAAAGAGCTGAGCAGTGATCATTCCAATAATGAGATCGTTCAGAAGCTGGAAACCTGTCTCCTATGTTTACTATCCCAGAGATAGTACCAAACAAATGTGAATGAAGTTTAAGTAAGAAAGCAGTTCAAATTAATTAAAGTGGTTAACTTTAAAATCTTAAAGCACAAAATGAGAGCATTTTAGCTAGTGTTCTAAAAAGTGTTTCTTTACAGTTATGCCATAGGAAAACCCATTTCCAGCCCCGGTTTCTCGGTGTGTGCAAATGACACACTGCAAAACGTACATGCACATGCAAATATGAATATGCATATTTATCTCTCCTCCCTCTATGTATGTACTGTATTCTATAATATATATTATATCGCATAATATATTACGTGATATCCATTATATATTATATAATTGTTATACATATGTAGTATTATACTTTTATTATTGTAATTATTATATATCATAAAATACAGAATTCAGGACTCGAAGGATTTCCCAGATGACTGAGAAATGATTTTTTCAACTCTCTGCATTATATGTATGTATGGAGATATCACAATGGAACCGTCCTGTTCCAAAGATGCTCATTAAAATTGTTAACAGAAAGGTCCGAGTACCTCGAATCTACAATTATTTGCACACTTGGAGGACGGTAGCCTTTCCTTGGAAATGGTGTGATCGGGGCTGGAGGTAAGCGCTGGCGGGAGACGTCTCCGGGCGCTGGGCCCCTGTGGATGACCGCGGGGGGGGGGGGGG
>NW_012267264.1:9201797-9202071 GCF_000151885.1 Dipodomys ordii
GGGGGGGAGGGGCGGGCGCGGGGCCCCGCGGCGGGGCCCGGGCCTTACCTGTGCTCAGATTGTCGTTGATTTTCAAGGGCACCCGCAGGACGTAGACCAGGAAGAGCACGAGGAAGAACCACACGGTCCACAGATAAGTCCACGACCAAACTATGCAGGACTTGAGCAGCTCCAGAAAGCCCGTGGCCGCTTCAGCCATTTTCCGGCGCTGCTCTCTGCTGCCGCGGCTCCCCGTGTCTGCCGGGATGATTCACCGGCCCGGAGGCGCCGCTCG
>NW_012267264.1:9202272-9231851 GCF_000151885.1 Dipodomys ordii
CGGGAGGCCCCCACCAGCGGCTTTCGTGGCCTGATCACGTGGGCTCGGCCCCTTCACGATCGGCTGCCATTTATATTTATTATACTAGCAGCGGGAGGGACGGGCCAGGTGGCCAGCCGGGAGCTCGTGACGGACTGGGGGACACCTCGGGCCCAGGGTGTACTCGCCAGCCTGGCGTGGTGGAAGGCTTGGTGGACTCTCCGTCCTGACCCCAGTGCCTACGATCAGCCCGATCCTCTGAGGAGGGAAACTGAGGCAGGCGGCGCTGCCCTGTGTGCTGTAGCTTCAAAAGTAATCCTTGCAACTATGGGTTTCTCCATGCTCTGCGCCCCCCCACCCCCCTCCTCCTCCTGTCACCATCGGTAGTCCTGCAGGTAAATCAAGATTTATTGAAATTTGGGTTGCAGAAGTTACTTACCCTAGTTCTGTCTCTCCCCCTTCCCCACCCCCCCGCTTGGGTTGCCCAAAGAAATATGTGTGTTTATCCCCCAGGTTTTCTAGCTATCACGGGTTTCAGTCTCAGCTTCTTTTTTGTTTTTAATGTGAATGAAGATGATCTGGGCTTGTTCTGTACCTGCTACCTTAAACAAAAAATGAAGAGCATTTTTTTTTGTTGTGGTTGCTGGTATGCTGGCTAAGACATTGTGTTTCTTTTCTAATTGAGTTTATCAAAGGACATTCTGAGGTTTCCTGTCGGTTAATTATTTAGGTTAATGTGTGCGATGTTAAAGAAGCCAGTGGCTCAGGCCTGTAATTGGCTTAGCCACTCAGGAGGCTGAGATCTGAGGATCGAGGTTTGAAGCCAGCCGGGGCAGGAAAGTCCTTGAGACTCTTATCTCCAGTAAACTACTCAGCAAAAGCTGGAAGTGTGTAACAAGTGGTAGAGCCCTAGCCTTAAGCACAAAAGAGGCTCAGGGAGAGCACCCAGGGCTCCTTAGGACAGGCAAAAAAAGTAGAGGGAGGGAGAGGACAGGTTGTTTCCATACAACCAGAACTATGTTTAGATTTCTGACAATTTGGGCAGAACGTTGTCAAAATTTTTATTTTCCTTATGTTCCAGATCAGAAGGCAATGCTCCCAAAGTATGGCACTTTAGCTGCCCTGCTGATCTGAGTACTGTGAGCAGAAGGAAAGTAGAAATGCCTCAGAAGCAAGGTTTTCCTGATAATCTCCCATCCTTTTGCCTTCACACTTTTTTTCCACCAAAACTAAGTTGTAGAGACAAGAATTTCTCTTCCCCAAGGGATGTCATACAAACTAAACTACTCTCCCTCAAAGCTAGCCATAATACTTAACAAAGTCAATCTCTCTTCCCTCTTCACCCTTGAAGACTGTCCTTGTAGATCCCTCGGGGAACCTCCAAGCAAAGGAATGCTACTCATAGACGCCACTAAGAATCTAAACCCAGGCCTTTCTGAGTTGATTAGCTCATTACCATTAGAACGTAGTCTTATCCAATCACATTTCTACCTTGTTGTCCATTCTTCTCTGGGTCTTTGAATTTTTATTTCTGAAGACTCTTATGTAAACTTTGATTAAACACATTTGTTATGTTTTTTTCTTGTCAACCTTGAAGGTGTTGGCTGTGGTCCTTCAAGATGGGTGAGGAAAAGTATTATACTTCTTCAATCTCCCTCCTCCCCTAGACAAACACATTTGTAATTTTCTCTATAATAAAATAAGCTAATTTCACTTTTATATGCAGGACCTGTTCATAGCATATGTAACAGAACTAGTATTGCATTTTCATTCATTTCATCCTTACTTTCAGCCACTGTCTTCCTCATACATTTGCTCCACTATAGTGACATACAGGCCAGAATAAGAGAAGTTGACTTACTCACACTTTTCTCATAGTTACTTATGGCAGCACACTGCCAAATGCTTTTTCTATCAAATTCTATTCTATAGTCACAGAACAATAAAACAACAAGAGGATATCTTATAACCCACCAGAATCTCTGCAGTTCACAGAACTGTGATATTGTATGCTTAATTAAAGCAAATTAAATTAACAAAGGCCTGGTATTTTTACTGTCAACCACCTTAGGAAAGGGACATGAATATAACTTGATTGAACCACAATTTTGTAATTGTCTACTGTTTTACTTGAGTGTCAGCCCTATTTTGCTTACCTTTGCCTCTCACTGGTGCATACTAAGGGATGAGGGTAAATATTAAAGACAAGTCTCTGTGAATCAAAAGAATGACCAGCTGGACACCGGTGGCTCACACCTGTAATCCTAGCTACTCAGGAGGCTGAGATCTGAGGATCATGGTTCAAAGCCAGCCCAAGGAGAAACATCGGTGAGACTCTTATCTCCAGTAAACCACTAGAAAACCAGAAGTGGTGCTGTGGCTCAAGCAGTACAACACTCACCTCAAGTTGAAGAGCACAGGGACTGCACCCCAGAGTTCTAGCCCCATTACCAACAAAAAAAGGGGTGGGAGAGGGGGAATGACCACATGAACTCTACTTCAGTATGAATAGCAGCTACTTCAGTATGATTGGAGTTCAAGCTGTATACAGAGCAGTATGGAGACAAAGGCCAAAATGTGATTTTGAAGTGTCTTCTAGACATGCTAATGTTATTTGGCATCACCTGTGCTAATAGCGATGACAACCACACACACTTGGGACAGTGTGGATTTAAGAAATATTTAGAGCCAGATACCTGTGAGCGGCTACGATTGGGAAGATCATGGTTCACGTCATTAAGGATAGTTATTTATGTCCGATATTACTCATGAACACAGGACATTGACCAGTGAATTTGAAAATCCAACTAGGGAACACAAATGAGATTTTCTTTTTAAGTGAAAATTAAAACTGAAAACATAATTCTTGTGTTTAAATCTCAGCTGAGATTTAAAAATCATTTATAAAAAGATTCCTAAACTTAAATATAAAACTAAAGATTGCTATTGTATATATGCTCCCAAATATCATTTATAAATCAAGAAACAAAAGAAAGTTTGAAGAATTGAACACATGCAAATCCAACTTGAGTTTTAAGAGCCAGTATGAGCTGAAAAACAGGTTTACAATGGAATTTACCCTTTATAACTTCTTCAAGACAACCTATACTCTCCTACGGTGTTAAAGATATGGAATTACAACTATTGATCTGTGTATAGTTGAAAAGATTATTCAGATTAGCAGAAATTTTAGGAAGTAGTTCCCCAAGATATAATTCCACGTGCATATGTAAGAATGAATTTCTACAGTCAGCATACATATCTGTCTTAGACAGTGAAGGATCTAAAATAACTAGGCTTAAAATTTATGTGTGAATTATAATTACATTTGTCTTTTGTTTTCCTATTCCCAACAAAAATATATTTGTATCTATGTGAAACCTTTCACAAATAAGTCCATGTTAATATTTTTTAGCATACCTGATTTATTTAAAATCAAAATTATATTAGTAAATCTGTTGATATGCAGAATAATTCTGCTAATAATGTGAAGTAGAGATGGCAGAGGATGCTCAATCCTGTCATCCTAACTTCTTGGAAGAAAGAGATTGAGAGATCTCAGTTCCAGGCCATCCAGGGCAAAAAGAAGTTCTTGAGACTCAACCAATGGCTAGGCAAGGTAGTATACACCTATTATTTTAGTTATAGGGAAAGCACAATAGCTAGGTAAAGTGGTGCTTGTCTGTCATCCCCAGTGTCATAGGGCATCACAAGGAGAAGGATCCCAGCCCAGGCATAAAATGAGACCCTATCTCCAAAATTACCAATGCAAAAGATGATTGAAGGTATGCATCAAGTGACAGAGTGCCTGCTTAGCAAACTCAAGGGCCTGAGTTCAATTTCCATTATCACACACACACACAAAGCAAAATAGTGGAACCTTGTAAAAAGAATCTTGAGCATGGTGGCTCACATCTCTAACACCAGCTATGTGAGAAGCATAGATAGGAGGGTCACAGTAACAGGCTGATCCCAGCTACTAAGAAAACAACAACAATAAAAACTATATCTGGATTTGCATAAACCTGTTATCCCAGCTGGGGTTTGAGGCAGGAGGATTTTGAGGCCAGCCTGGGCTTCATACAAGTTGAGACTTGGACTCTAAAAAAGAAAAAGTTTGGAGAAAACAAAAAAGGAAGGAAAGAAGGAAGGGAGGGAGGAAGGACGGGAGGGAGGGAGAGATAGCTGGGAAAGCAACCTGATCCTAGAACTTTGATCTAACCCCATATATCCAAACCTATTCCAATACCAGTGAAGCACTACTCCTTATTTTTAAAGAAAAATTAAGAAATAAAATTCCCCTGAAAGAAACTGAAAAATCAACAAAGCCTTTTCCTTTATACGGCAATGGTATAAACAGGAAAGGAAACCAGAGCATGATGACGGAGATTTTAAAAGAAAAAAACCTGAAAGATAACAAAGAAATTGTCTGTCTGTCTTATCTATCTATCTATCTATCTATCTATCTATCTATCTATCTATCTATCTGTCTGTCTGTCTGTCTGTCTGTCTGTCTGTCTGTCTGTCTGTCTACCTATCTATAGCATATCAGAATTTTATTTTAGACAAACTCTTTCTCTAATCCCTTGCTTCTGTACCTTTCTAGCCACGACTAGAGAGAGCCCTTGCTTCTTTAGTACCTTGCCTCTTTTTTTTATTTTTTGTTGGTCATGGGGCTTGAACTAAGGGCCACGGCGCTGACCCTGAGCTTTTTCTGGCTTAAGACTAGCTCTCTACCACTTTGAGCCACAGCACCACTACTGGCATTTTAGTGATTAATTGGAGATAAGAGTCTCATGGGCTTTCCTGTTGGTGTGCTGGCTTTGAACCAGGATCCTCAGATCTCAGCCTCCTGAGTAGTTAGGATTACAGGAATGAGCCACCACCACCCAGCAGTACCTTACTTCTGAGTCTAACTAATCACAAAAAGTAACAATATTCTCCAAGTTCTTCATTTACTCTACTTATTCTTTACTATGCTGCTCAGTGTCTTTACTCTTGGGAAGATATTCTAAGATAGATTAGTCTTTCTGCAGAGATTTCATGTGGAAATATATGTTCTTCTAATTCTTGTTACTCTATTCACAATAGGTTTATTTTTCATTTTAGCAAAATAGTCTAACCAAAATAAAAATCCATTGTCTAAAATACTCTGGATATGTAAAGCATACTCAATGTTATTGTTTTATTTTAAAAATTCAATATTTTTGGCCCATAATTGGTGAGGACTTCAGGAATCAGAGTCACACTTAAATATCTTACTGTTCAAATTACATGACTAAAAACAATGTTCAGTACTAGTAAGAACCATCACTTATGGGCTAGGGAGGTAGCTCAGTGGTAGAGTACTTGTCCTGCATGCATGAGGCCCTGGGTTCAATTCCTCAGCACCACATAATCAGAAAAAGCTGGAAGTGGCGCTGTGGCTCAAGTGGTAGAGCGCTAGCCTTGAGCTGAAGAGCTGAGGTACAGTCACCAGTCCCAGAGTTCAGGCCCTATGACCAAACAAAAAGAACTGACACATAAAGGAAGTCCAAGTTTAAGTACAAAAATAATGTGCATAGAATGTTAGCACATGGTTTGAGATTCACATTTCAAGTTCATGGATACAAATCTGCAAAAGGTGACATATTTTGATACATAATGAAACAATCTTTTACACTGAAAAAAGTCAGAAAACATTATTGCCATAGAATCATTAGTGGCACTAAGAAAAATCTGATAGCTTTATAAAAGCTTACATGTGTTTTTATGAATGCAGAAATTTATTCTTAATAATTTTAAATCATTCTATTTTTTGAACCAAGATTATTCTCATACTGTATAGGTTATATTTAATTTTTATAAATATTTTTTTCTCATTTCTAATTTGCAAAAAATGTTGCAATCATCTATCTGGCCTATGTCGAAATCTAATTTTAAAAAAGTTAAATGCAAAATAGCATTATTTTTATCTTAAAGTATATTCAACGTAATACTAAGTCATATGATTTCTCATTCTAGCCTAAATTAACTAGATTTTAAAGTTTTAATTCTAATCTCTCTACTTTGCATTGCAAAATCCATTCCAGGCTTTGAAATTGTTCTGTACTTCAATGCCACTGCACAGTCGCTAAATTTAGAAGCACATGCATATTTAGCTAAAATAGGTTTCATCTCCTTGTTAATAATGAACATGTTAGTGAACATGGATCGTAATTAAAGTTGTGGCTTCCTCTGAGTTTTTTCTTCCTCCTCAAAGTTATCTTTATGATGCTATTTTTGCCATATAACTTTGTCTTTTTGTTATTCCTCCTTTGAATTGAAAGAGGTCTACATGTACAACCAAGCAGTTTGAATTTGCTTGTCAATGATGACTGACTGGAAAACTATAGCAAATAACTTTGTCTAGTGTATATTTAATTAGCTGCACTTCTATTTCTTCTATGTACTGTTTATACTGTTATTTCACAAAACACACTCACCTCAGGCTACGATGTTTAGATACATCTATCAAGTATTGTTCATGGGTTTGTGTGCTGACTCATAATCCTTTGATAGGCTCCTGTAGGCTCAGCACAGGTCTTATGTACTGAACTGAAATGAAATGAAAAAAAATCTATTTTGTTGAATGGCAGAGAGGTATATGGTAGTTGTTTTATTTCTTTATTTCTCCCCAAGCTGTTTTCCTGGACTTGGAAAACAGAAATACTATGTGATCTTTATGTTAGAAGGACCAAATGCATGTTGATGACAGGGGAAAAGAATTCAGGTTGAGGGAAAAGCAACCAATAGTGCCATTATCTAGTTTCCCATCACTGAGAGTATTGTAAAAGAAATTGTACTGATCAGCCAGCTTCACCTCTAAATTCAGACCAAAAATGATCTGGTGTTATCGTGCCAGAAGGGATTCATTCTTGCAGAAGATGGAAGATTGCATGACAACTCATCTAGATTTGTTGGAAATTTCAATTTGGTTTGGTTTGATATTTGATAGTACTGGGATTTTACTTGTAGTGATTTGTTTATTGGATAGAGTCTCATGTTTTTGTCTGGTGCTGATCTCAGATCCTGACCTTCCTACCTAAGCCTCCGATGTAGCTGGAATTACAGCTATAAATCATCACAACCAGCCCCAACTTCTCTATTTTTAAAACTGAAGTCTTGTGTCTAGGAACACCCCCCCCTCCCCGCCCCAGTTACAATTGGGGAGTTGACATTTCAAGCCTTCTTTCAAATTCTTAATTCCATAAGGCACAAAATCCACCATAGGCCAAACTAGGAACTAGGGGGAAGTTTATTTTCTGTCAGGCCTAGTGGCTAGGTTTCCACATCCCTTTCCTTGTTACCTTGGGATTTTTTTTCTTTCCTTTGACTACTTTTAAAATCTGCTTTTTTCAAAGTTATCTATTTGTGCATAAATAATTTATCAGTTCAAGAAGTGATTCTTCCAAGTGGTATTCGATAGCAAAGCCATTAAATAATATAATGCTTTCCAAATATTTCCAAGCATCAGTGTATTTTAGAAGACAAGAGATCATTACCAAACCTTAATGTGCCAATAAAGTTAATTCCTTCAAGCAAGTTAAAAATAAATGCAAAAGGGGCTGGGAAGGTGACTCAGAAGTAGAGCGCTTGCCTTGCATGCATGAGGCCCTGGGTTCAATTCCTCAGCACCACATAAGCAAAAAGAAAAAAGCCGGAAGTGGTGCTGTGGCTCAGGTGGTAGAGCGCTAGCCTTGAGCTGAAGAGCTGAGGGACAGCGCCCAGGCCAGAGTTCAGGCCCCACGACTGGACCCAAGAAAAAGTAAATAAATAAATGATAGAGTATATATTTTACATTTGCTATAAAATTACGACTTTATGCATCCATTTTGAAAAGACTTGCTGTTCCTTTTATTACTAATTTCCTACTTATTCTCTTTTTATTATTTTACTAAGACTCTAGAAAATAAATACAGTGACATGTAGCCTAATGACAGGATATGTTCTAAGAAAAGGAGGTTTAGGCAATTTCATAGTTGCATGAACACTTCAAAGTATACTTACACACCGAAAACAAATGAACATGGTTCCATCACTAGGTGATATGAACTTATGAAACCACCATTGTATAATTATCTTTCATTAAATCGCCATATGAGGCATGAGTTTTTCATCACATGGGGAAAGATACTTGACAGAATAGTCATTCTCATTCACAGAAATTAAAATTATCATAATATTGTCCATAATACATCTTGAGTTCCAAGAAATTACAGATGGAAAAAAAACCTAACCAAATAAAAGTCCAAATTGAGATGTGAGCTAGCTGTTCTTAGGGGTTTTGGTCATAATATAGTGGAAACAAGATGAAATCTGGTGTGTAAATGTGGAGAAAAAATTGTCTCCAAGCTTTGGCCCGTAGTAAATAAAATCTTAACTAACTCCTAAAATATGTAATCTATTTATAAGTTAGTATGTTCATAATCCCAATATACTTATTGCATAATAACAATACACAGTCATCTAAAATGTAAATTAACCTAAATTTTAGCATTTTCTTCTACAATGGCTTGTCTAAGTGCTTCTGGCTTACCTATACCCACTTTAAAAACTGAACTACTATGAAAAAAATCTACATAATGACCGGTATTTTATTATTGCCAAGTTTCCATAAATCACATCCCAACATTCCTGCCTGTGGTATTTCCTTCTAAACTAAGTTTGGATTTAGAGCAATCATTAACTTTCTATAAATCTTTGAGAAAATTTCCAAAGTTTAGGAACTTAAATCACTCTATTTGTAGTAACATTTAAACTGGGAGCTAACTAAACTTCTTTTATTTATGTTACCCAGACTCAAGTATTTTACTATGGCAACAGAAATTGGTTTAATACACATTCAAACAATTCTTCATAGGTTACTTGTTTTTCACTATTCATTTATGAACTGTGCCATCTTCTATTCCAATGGGACCATTCATTCATTCATTCATCATTAAGGATTCATTGACTGTTGGTCAGGGTTTAAGGTGCCTGGGACACACTGAGGAGCAAGTCAAAGCCCCTTGAGCTAGTAGACCTTACAATCTAAGGGAGGTGGGCAGCAGGAGGGTATAAATGAAGAGAGACAAAATAATAATCATGATGTCAGGAGACATTTCACATACATGTTCAAAAAAACTTTACATTTCTTTCACTTAAGTGATATAAGTTATTAAGTAACTTCATATCCACTGTTTTTTATAGCCATATGTGCCCTGAGGGAGTAGAAAGAATTGCTTTTAAAGATTACCTAATGAAAACAAACTGTACAATCTTAGGTTTATGTTTAGAATGCTTTGTGTCATACTAAAGATGAATAGGGCTTTATGAGCTAGTTAGTAGGTTGTGTTCATTGGTGTGACTAAAAGTGCAGTCTCATTCTAGAAGAAATGCATGCCGGCATCTAACTTGAAAGTTGCTGGACATTAGGTAAGGGAAGAACATATAATAGCCAAGTTTTTTTATGAATTTATACGACTAGATCATAGCAAATAATGCCCATGATACTCAAATGACCTCCAAGGATTATAACCATGAGCCACCAGCACTAACTAAACAATAATACCTTTATAGTTTAAACCTAATTTTTGCAAACTTTTCTATAAAGGCCCAGATGGTAAATATTTTAGGCTTTTCAGTTGGAGAAATAAAATAGGAAAGGTATAACATATATAATCATATGTAAAGGAAAAAAACACAAATTTTGGATTGGGGATTTTGCTCAGTGGAAGAGTACTTGTGTTCACTCTTCAGCTCTGCAGAAAAGAAAGGAAAGAAAGAAAGAAACAAAAAGAGGAAGGAAGGACAGAAAGAAGAGAGAGGAGAGAGGAAGAGAAGAGAGAGAGGGGAAGGAAGGGAAAGGAAAGGAAAAAAATAAGAAAACAATTTTTGATTTTTTTAAATGAAAAATTCTAATCATTGAGAACAATACAGACTTACTAATGAAATGATCACAACTTAATATGAGTCACTGACTTCAAAAAACAGTTGAGAATCACTGTTCTGGGTTTGAATATATTCAAGTTTCTACAAATATGAGCAGGCAATACTTGAATTTATTGTTAAGTATTTCTATCTCCTGACATTCTTTCCTCAGATACTAACCATGAGAAGTTTCATTCCCAGTATTCCTCTGCTGAGTAATAAGCAACTTATGAAGGCACCCTCAGGTATCCTGCAGGTGTGGAAGACTGAGTACCTCAACATCTCCTGATTAGTCTGAAATGAGAACAGTGACGCCTCCTGTCTTTTCTCAAGAACTGCAACTCTATCCTTTTCTCTGATGAAAATTTCATCACATCCCACTGAAACATATGTTCAGAAACACAAATCACTTTTCTTCTCAAGAAGAAATTTTGAAATTTTTAGTGAGTCACATTGTAATAACATCTCTGACCAAAAGGAGAAAACAGATACAAAATTAACAGTAGAAAGAAAACAAGTGTTTCTAATGTGTGGGGTTTTTTTTTTTCCCTTTGTTTTTGTTTTTTGTCTGTGTGGCTCAAACTCTGGTCCTGGGCACTGTCCCTCAGCTCTTCAGCTCACGGCTAGTGCTCTACCACTTGAGCCACAGCACCACTTGTGGTTTGGGTGGTTTATTGGAGATAAGAGTCTCATGAACTTTCCTCCTTGGCGATCTTCAGATCTCAGCTTCCTGAGTAGGTAGGATTACAGGCAAGAACTGCCAGCTCCAGACTTTCTAATGGTTTTTACTGTGAATATTTACACTATAGAATATTTAACACCGACTGCGTTAAAAAGAATCTGTATTGAAAGAAGAAACCCATCCACCCTTCCCTTTATGATTTTTTATTTTTGTCTTTTTTGGGGGAAGTTTCCTCTCAAATCAAGGTTATTAGTTCCAAAATGCCTATGGTTTAGTTGACTAGCTCTTTGAAAACCATCTCTTTTGAAAACTAGCTCTTTTTATCTTTTTAAAATGTTAGATGAGATGGAGTGGGGAGGGGAATGTGAGGTCTGATAGTCGAAGATTAACTTAAGAGGCAGAAACAAAAATAGCAATGTTTTAAGACATAGGTTAATTACCTGTTGGTAGAAACCCAGGTAGATGACTCCAGCTGACACAGAGATCCAGAGTAAAGAATAGAGTTTTGACATATGTGCCTAGACCTGGTGGTTTCAAGAGAATTGAATCAAAGTTGCAGACAGCATGAAGATAAAAAGGAAGTGAGTACACAGACTTGTGTTGTCTTCCACATTCACTTTCCCATAAGCCAGAATTTGTCATATTGAATTACTACCTCTAAGGCAAAATAGGAATGTCTCTATTCTGCAAGAGCAGGAAAGCAGCTAAAAATGGATACTGAAGAAGCAATTACCAATTTCTCCCCAGATCACCAGTCTGACTCTGTCAATGTACCCTTCTTACTACACAAGACTAGTCTATTTTCCACTTCCCAAAGGATTTACTATCAAAGACTCATTCTCTCTCTGCAGTCAGCTCACAGTGCCATATATCTAGAAGAATACATGTTCCCTTTACTAGGAACAAATGTACCCATGGTAAGCTATAAATGAAAAGGTGTTACCTTCCTTTACACACTCAACATAGACTGGAAGTGTTGGGATAGAATGATTCCAATTCCTAATTGAATTAATGAACTGAAGGTCACTGGTGGTTAAATATCTGATTGTGATGTGGTTGGATGGGAGGGATAATTTCCAATGTTCTATGGCATAGTAGGACAATGATGGTTGAAATTATTAATAGAGTATTTAACTAGGATTTGAATATTCCTAGCATAATGATAAATATTCCAGGTGATAGATATGCCAGTTACACACATCTGATGGTTACATATTGTATACAGGCATTAAAACATGCTATAAACCATAAATATGTGGTTGTTATGGGTTAAAATAAATACAATACCTAGAATAGGAGTCCAATGGAATTTCAAAGTCATCCTACTCTGGCATTCCAGCTTCTTAGCTAGTCTCATAGGACAGCCCTTGTGCTTCTGCTCTCTGGGAAGAACTTGTCTATTGCTCCTGGGGAAGATTCTTCTTGTGAATATTTTAAGTTAGTAATTAGTACAAAATAACCCCTGGAAGAGTTTCTGTCACAAGAAATTCAGTTAGATGTCTCGTGGCAGATCCCAAATATGGAAGAATTGAGCAATTAACCTCTTCCATGTCAGTTTGTAGATTAACTATTTTCAGTCTGAGGAGGGCACAGGTCACCATTTGTGAATCTTTCCTGCAATCAATCTGTGTTAAAGCTATCCAAGATTTTTCAATGTTTTGTCATTACCTACAAAAGGTAACCAACATCCCAGCCAACAATATCCATGCCTTACTGTATTTTCCTAGGAGGTAGGGCAAAAACCTACTTCCTCTAGGGGATTACATTTGATTGCCACCAGGATTAGGAGTTATCAGTAGCATTGAGTCCCAAGGGGCAGAGCACTGTATGAAAAGGTTGTACACTGCCTTTAGCCAATGCCACACTTCTCAGGTTTTGTGACTTACAAGACCTTGTATTTGGCACCAAATTCTGTACAGGAAGAGAGGCAGACTTGATCAGAAGAAAACAAAAACCAACTTAAAACAGCAGAGGCATAAATATTGGTCCAATTGGTCCTGTCTGGTTAGGTTCTTCATGTTAGGAACTGGGTGTCAAAGGATCAGCTTCTCAGTTTTTTCAGTGTGTTGCGGGGAGTCATTTGACATTAGGAAAACTACTGATCTGTTAAGTAAGTTGCATATATGTATTCCCCTATGGGTGGTTTGCTTTTTGATCAAGAGCTGTTCAAGCCAGGTAGACAATCCTCATTTTTTGGAATCATTTTTATGATATGGTCTCTGTTTTAACTAAAATTCTGAAATTACTTAAAACTACTATTATTTCTTAATGAACTTTTTACGGACTTAGGTTCCATTAAATCTTTGGTCCAATTTTAAGTTGGTACATGGTGTGAAGCATTGTATTTTTTTTCTCCTGGTGGTCACCCTTCCCTTACCCTCCTAGCTGGTTACTCTATCATCTCACTATGATTGATAGAGTAGTTTATTATTTACCATACTGACTGGAGCTTTAAAATCAGGACTTGAAAACTTCCTCAAGTGCTTTAATTATTTTGATGTTATAAACTACATTGCTAAATTTCCTAACAAGGAGTAATCATTGCATTCCAGTGGTAAGTGCTACCTGGCTGCAAAGTCATTTTCTTTGGTTATTAATCTATGTAGGAGTTTTGCTGTATGTTTTCTTGATTTTCAAGAGTTTTATTTATTGGAGCTATACATATGTCTAGAATAATTCCTGTGATATAGGAAATTATGCACATGTAGAAATTCAGATTGAAAAATGACTTTCTATTCAATTTATTCTATAGTTATGACCTTTGCCATTATTCTACCTTGAGCCAGCTTTTAAAGTGTATTTCTTTTCACAGGATTCTAAATGTGCCAGCATAATACACACACCCACATAATTTGTAAATGAAAAAAAACAAACATTAAAAAGATAACCTTCCCACCCAGAATGCTGTAGTGAACGTCTGTATATCTGCCATTCTGAGAAATAAAATCTTACAGATACTGTTGAATCCTTCTGTTGTCTAGTCCCATTCCTTCATGTTCCTCTTCACACGATTCTGATTTAGTTGTGTATCCCACTGCCCGTTTTACGTTATATATAAAATGATAAAATATAGTTTCACAGGGTTTTTGACGTGTACTTAACTTCTATGACTTGCTGTTGTCTCATTCTTTATTGATATTTAGAATGGTTAATTTTTATTTACTTTTTGGGCCAGGACAAGCCACTGGAATGTAATTTGAAGTCCTTAAAGCTCAATATCAGAAAAAAAGTGAGTGCACTCTGGAAGGGTTTTAATAGTCTTCCTGTGAGATACTTTCAGTGTCCTGAAACACTGATAACAGCAACCTGTATTTCACTGCTACAAAGAAGTCATCTAGGTGCTTAGTTTATACTTAAGTGAGTTGTGACTCCTAGATTTTCTTTTCTGTATTGTCTATGAAACTAGAGGCAAGCTTTCTGGTAAGATGCACTCAGTAACCCAGGCTGCCTTTGAACTCGTGATATTCCTGCCTCAGGATTTGAGAGTACAGGAATATATCACTGGACGTGACTAGTTGTAGGGGTATGCTTACAGTAAGAAAATTCCATGGACACTTAAAGAAATGAGTACTTTACACTCCCCCCAAAACTCATCATTCTATGAAATTCTAATTTGTTTCCTTAATTTTGTCTTCTATTCACCAGAATGCTAATTACATGTAGTTATATAAGCTAATGGGTGAAGATTTATGCTGTTACAGTGAGTGGCTGATTTGGTATCTGATACATGTATTTCCTGGCCAGTTTGTAAGGAGAAAAACAAAAGTTCTCTGATTCTGTCACACTGGACAAGAACAAAAGCTGACATTAAATCAACCAGCACAATTACTAAGTTATATCAAAATTAGGACTAAGTATCTTTTTTGCCATATTGTAATTTTTATAAGAATACTTTTTAACTTTATTCATATTGATTTCATTTTGTAATGTGGTACTTTGGACTCATGACATTCCTTTCCTGAAAGCCTTTTGTCTGTATTTTGTTTGCTACTTCACTGAGACACAGAGGATGTCCTGCCTAGCGTGCATACATGTACTCAAAACAGTTTAAAACTGACCCTTCCCAGAAAGGATTTGTTGGTTGGGTATCTTTCAAACGGTATTCAACTAAGTAAGGCTTGAAGTCTGTCTTCCACAAAACATTAAGTGTGAATTATAACATAAGCACACATTTCAATGTGTTATCTGTGCCGTGACTTCTTAAACAGTGGCTATTGATCCTTTCAACCTGCCATTAGCAGGCTGACTTCCCACTTCCTGTAGTGTGCCTTACCAATATCAGCATTTCCTATAGGTGATGTGACATAAAACAGTTCCATGATAATTGTAGACTCCAAAGACTGGTTTCCTATTTACCAAACTTACAACGCCTACAAGTCATTATATGAATGACTTGATGCTGCCTTGACATTGACAAGGTCACAAGTTGAAGAAAAATAATGGAGAGCTTTTGAAAGCATCTTCCATTATTACAAAACTTTCACTATGGTCATTATTTTAAAAACAGAAAGTACTACTCAAATGCTATATAGTTTTCTATGGTTGTCCTTAATTAGCCTTGCTAAGATCTTTACTTTTTAGGAACATTTGTAATGAACCAGAACTTCAGCACCTTTCTTTTAAAGCTCTTGTTCCCATGTTAGGTTTCCAACATGCGAAATGAGGAAGCCTCCTGAATATCTGTAACACGTATCTTACTTGTAAAAATGATAACAGAAATATAGTATACTCAGGTACAGATGGTCCCCAATTTTTTTATACTTCAAAATGTTATGATCTAGTTTTTTTCCCCTCATTTCAGAACTCAGTAAACTATGCAATATTCAATACTTTATTACAAAAGAAGCATATAATTTTAATCAGACATGGCTAATATTTATGGAAGCTAGGTTAAACCAAGGTATGTTAAGTGTATTTTTTCCAGTCATGGGGCTTGAAGTCAAGGCCTGGGTGCCATCCTGAGGTTTTTTACTCTACCACTTTGAGCCACAGTGCCATTTGCAGTTTTCTGGTGGTTTATTGGAGATAAGTATCATGGACTTTCCTGCCCTGGTTGGCTTTGAACTGAGATCCTTAGATGTCAGCATCCTGAGTAGCTAGGACTACAGACATGAGCCATCAGTGCTCTGCTGTCAAGTTCACTTTTCATGTTTAATGTTTTCCCTTTAGAATGGCTTTATTTAGGATGTAACCCTTCTAAAGGCCAGGAGAATTTGTACAATCTGGATTAATAATACTCATGCCAGACAGAATTCTCAATGGCCTTTCTGGCCCCAGGCCTCCCAGTTGTGGCACTTCTATTGTCCTCCACCAGTCATTTCCAGTCACAACTTACTACCGATCATTCTCAAATTTAAGCATCCCACAATAACCTCTACTTCTGACATTTCTAGGTCATTCTTTATATATAGTCTTCAGTGTAAATGTTGATTGTTGCATGTTTTAACTATCCCTCCCCTCTTCTCATGTCATTTTCCTGCTTACCTACCTTAAACTCCTTACACTATCACTGTAAACCCTCCCCCCCCTTTCATCCTGGGCATAATGACAGCCTTCGTTAAATTCAATTCATGCACTATATACCTGCTCTTATTAAAGCGTTCCATCAATTACCATCAATTGTGAGCAGTAGTTCATTTTTGCCTAACTGTCCAACTGCTTCTCAGGCTCATTCACTTGCCTATTCTACAAACCCAAAGCATCCTCTATGCCCTTTCCCCCATATTTGACTGTGACATGGTATTACTCATAACATCTTAAACTGAGTTCCTAAATAGCCCAACTTCCTGACCATAACCACCTAGTTGGTCTGTCCACAATCTTCTACAATTCCTCAAAGCTCCAAATATCCTTCTCAATGGTTTTATCTCCTGTTTCGCACCAGTTTCCCTTGTTGTTATCTCTGGTTCTACCTTTTTTCTACACCTTAGGTTAACACAGCAGCTATTAACGTTAATAGCTATTCAAGTTGTATCCATGAGCTATAGGGTATTTTAGATTTTCTTCTTTAATAAGGTACCATTTATAGCCTATAAAAATTAGTCTTAAGTAAACATGATTTTGGCCTATGTTTTGAATTATTTTGGCTAAATCTTATTTTTTATTCTACATTAGGAAACAGAGCCAAAGTATTGACCTTTATGGGATATAAACCCTTAATAGCCCAACTGACCCAACTAAGCTAATGAATTACAAATTTTATCTATTATTTACTTGAGAATCACCATCATACTTTAGATATGTCTTTTTAAAAAAGGAAACAAAATAATTTTAGCTATTAATTTTCCTTAGGAATCCTACTATGTCAAAACTAGTAAAACTATGAGAAAGTGATTTAGCCAAAAATGTTATAATTTCGTATTATATTCTCAATGTTTTCAAAGCCCAACATGATTTTTAAAAGAAATTAAACAACATGCTTTGAGAATTTTTTTAAAATCTATACAATTCAAGCTAATGAGATATTTTATTATACATAATAAAAGTGTTTTTTGTTTTTTGTTTTTAGAAACATTTCCAGGCCCAGACATGTAGGAGTATGTGAGGAATGGATTCCACTCAAGTATAAGAAGCAAAACTACTGAATGAAACCATAAAACTCCTTGTAGTAAATACTAACATTCACTACAGGCTTGAAACTCCTGTAGTATCAGTAAACCTACTTTTAAAAATATTACAAGCATGCTACTGATGCATAGGAAAATGGAAAAATTAAGACTATGTAACTGCATACCATATGTACTCCCAGCTTTCCTAATTTACAACCAGTTAAGAATTACAATATCCAAAGAAAGTATTTTAAAATAGTATATGACTCACTAGTAAGTGCTTTTTCTACTCAAATAAATAGGAAAATTTGCATTTTTAACATCACACTGAATTTCAGTACTTATCAATCCAAGGAAAAAAATAAACTGAGACAGGGTCATGAGTTCAGGATTATATATATTACAATTTGCCTTGTTATAATACATTTGTGGCTTTGTGATAAAAATAACTCAGGGACATATGGAATTCAAGCTAATTTGCGTAACTGTCACAAGAAAAAAAGCATTAAATGCATTTCTGAAATAAGTATTATCATTTAATTTCAGAATCTCAAAACAGCAATAGATCTTGGCCTTGTTTTAAAAAAAGTTTAGTTAAACACTAAGCTAGCTAAATAACCTTACTGAAAGGTCTAAACATAAAGTGATCTAGAAAACACTTTCCCGCTAATCTCAGTCTTTCATCAGTGGAAGAGGTGAGGAGAAAAGGTAGATAATTTCTTTAGCAGCATATATGGCTAAGTCCATCAACCACCTTAAACTAGAATGTCCATTAGTTACCCCATTAAAAAGAATTGGGCTAATAGCAAAAGTTACCCATTTCGTAAGCCAAAAGGCAACACTTTTTAGGGTTATAGTAAGTAAAATACTTTCGAAATACTTCAAAAACTTTTCACCATAAACTAGAGGAATCATCTCTTCATTTTTAAGAAAGGAATAACAAAGTAAGAGGCAATTAAACTAAATTCATTTTCAATCATCTTAGAACAAAAGAAGTGAAAAACAAGGGTTGATTAGCTAAGCTTTGTGCTCGAACCAAACTAATTAATTACAGTGAGTTTAAATGGCAACAGCCCATGACTGGGCAGTCTGACAGTTCTGAATACTTTTGCAATAATTTTTTTTTCTTAACGCAAAGACGCTGAAATGATCCGGTCATGCAATGTTCATCTTACGCATTCTGCATCTCTTTGCCGATCTTGTAGCTAAGGATCTTGTTCCAATCAATCTTAGTACGTGTAACTGGCAACTGTCGACGTAAGGCTTTGAAAGTAGTGTCTGACATTGTCTGGTAATTCTCACTGATGGCAGTCTATGAAAAACAATAGTTAGAAGTTTAAAGTAAATGAAAAGCATAAACAATTTATAACACAAATGTTTTTATAACAACCTTTACTTAAGCATCCTGTTTCACAGCTCTTAGTCAAATAAAAATCTCATATGGATTTAAAAACATATTAAAAGGAACTATAAGAAAAAAATGATCACTTTGAATAATTAAATTATTACTATTACTATGATCATAAATATGTTTTATGGCATGAAATTATAAATTGGATTTATTTATATTTTACTCTCTCAGTTAGAACAATTACCAATTATTGCTGGTGGCTCATTCCTGTAATCCTTGTTAGTCAAGAGGCTGAGATCCAGATGACTGAGGCACATAACCAGACTGGAAATAAAAAGTTTTAGAGATTCCACCTCTAAAGTAACCAACAAAAACAGAGCTGGAGACATGGTCCAAGTGTTAGAGAGCAGTAAAGAAGTAAACAGAGCAAGTATGAAGCCCTGAGGTCAAATATCAGTATTCACTAAAAATAAGAGCACAAAATATAAACTAAACTGATTACCTTCAGTCCAAATCATTTACAAAGCATTTAAATTAAAATGCCAATCAAATAAAATAGGCATGTAAAATCTTGAAATATTTTGGGCAATATTTAGAAATTATACTCAGCTGAAATTAAATCTGTTTTTTGGAGACAAGGTCTTGCTACATAGCCCAGGCTAGCCTCAAACTGAAAATCCTAATATTCTTTATCTTTTGACATATTGGAGCTTAAGCTCCAAGAACTTTATTATTTGATTCACATCTCCAGCTCTTCCTGCTTTCATTATTTTTAAAATAGAGAATTGCATTGTTGCTAGCCCGGACCATGATCTTCCTATTATGCCTACCACCAGGTAGCTGAAGGTTTGAGATACCACACTGAGCATTTTAGTTGAGATGCTCAGACTGTCCTTGAATCACAATTCTAAGCAGCGAGGATTGCAGGAATGAACCAACCCACCAGTCTTGAGTCTTAGTATTTTTTAAATTACAAAGTCTTAATTGAATTTACCGTATTTACTATTCTTTTAAACTGTTTATTACAACCTTACCATTGTACTAAAAGCAAATATATAACAAATATAAACTTGTATAATAAAACAATGGAGATTATGGTTAAGGGGATGGGAAGGTGGCTCAGTGGTAGAATGCTGGCCTAGCATACATGAGGCCCTGGATTCTATTCCTCAGCACCACATAAGCAGAAAAAGCCAGCAGTGGCGCTGTGGCTCAAGTGGTAGAGCACTAGCCTTGAGCTGAAGAGCTGAGGGACAGTGCCCAGTCCCAGAGTTCAGGCCCCACACCAGAGGGAAAAAAAAAAAAAAATGAAGATTATGGTTAAAAGTACAATTCAGCATTACTACTAAGTGAATATAGATTAATAATGTTCAAAAAATCATACCTGGTATTCATTTTCTGCAGCTTCTACAATCTTTATAAATTCTTTTGCTGTTTGCACCTCATTCTATGAAAAAAAGTAACTAAGTTATTTAAAACTAAGCCATTATTATTTAAAATAAGTATGTATTATTAATGTAATATTGTAATTGAATAAGCAGCACAGATGAGGATTATAACAAGGGATAACTATAAGGCTGATTACTCTATATCCAAAGGAATAGGCAAATATATTATAAAATTTGATAAAAATAAGCAGGCCTCAGTATATTTCTTGTTAAGCTAAGTTAAATTTTAATAATACACAGGTAAAGTTTAAGCATAACATGTAACATGCATGTCAATATACAACTTTTATGTGTAAGAAGTTGTCGTTTATCCAAAAAGCAAAACAAAACAAAAAAATACCAAACCTAAAAAACAAAGAAATAATAAAAATGTACCCTACCAAATAGGGAGAATATATTTTAACGTTTAGGGTAAACTATTACTACTTTACAAAGAAAAAACCCACAATTCCTAAAAAAATGAGATCAAGTATAATATTAATCAGGTTTTACTTACTATGACTAACACATGTATCTCCACAATCTATTATTTACTCAACAAATTTCTCTTAAGAATTATCTTTCCATGTCAAACTTCCCCAAGACGGATACATCAAAGGTACTTTGATATATAAATAATATAAGTGACAATTACATACAACATATAACTATACTAAATACAATGTCTCTTAGAAGTCCAGACATTATTACATTTCACTGCAAATTCTGTAAGGAAAAGTACTATTTATGAAGCACCAAGTAGATATCTCCCAAGTGCTAATAAAAATGTTTTAAAAAACCAAACAAACAAGAAACCAAAACACCCAGGCTACCCTGAAAGATCTTGTCTCAAAAATCAAAAAGAAACAAAAAACCCAACACAGAAGAAAAACTAGTTCTCTGTCTTCTCAGGTAACATATTTATACATGCTTCATACAGAATTAAAAGACTGGTGAAAGAACTCTGTGGAGAAATAAAATCCAGTACAATAAAATCTTGAATATGCATGCTGAACTTACAACCTATAATCCAGTTTAAAAATTGTTTATAGAATCACAGACACAGGAGAAAGCAGAAATAAGTCATCACATCCTTGGTTTAGGGAGCGATGGCCATTAATACACCAAATGCACAAATGACAAAAGAAAATAACCAATTCTGACTATATCAAGCCTACTCTGAAAATTATCCCATTAAGATACAAAGACAAAACATACAAGGGTAAAAATATTTGCAAATCACATATCTGATCTCAAACCTACATGTAGACTATATAAACAAATTATACATATTAAATAAAAAACATAGTAAGAACGTCCATGGCTGTAGTTAGTAGAAAACAGAAATGTCTACCAATTGATAAATGAATAAATAAAAGGTGTATGTCCATACAATAGATGACAACTAGAAAGAATAAACTACTGAATACATGATTTGACAAAGATGAACACCGAAAACATGCCCAGTAGAAAGTAGCAAGTTATAAAACATTACTTTTCACATGATTCTAGCCACATGAAAGGTCCAGAATAGACAAATCCACTGAAGCAGAAAGTAGGCTGACGGTTTATCTAGGGCTGGGAAAGATAGGAGGTGACTCATTGGTATGGATTTCACCTAAGAAGCATGAAAAGAAGTTGGTGCTGGGGGCTATGCCTGTAATCCTAGCTACTCAGGAGGAGTAGCTGATATCTGAGGATCACCGTCTGAAGTCAGTCAGGCAGAAAGGACCTCAAGACTCTACCTCCAATTAACCAGAAAAATAATTGGTCTGGAGGTGTGGCTCAAGTATGCTAGCCATGTGTAAAACAGCTGAGAATGAAACGTCCTGAGTTCAAGCCCTAATACTGGCATCAAAACACAACGGAGAAGAAAAAGGAAGAAACGAAGAAGAAGGGGAAGTGGAAGAGGAAAAGGAAGGGGAAAGGGAAGGGTGAAAATGTTTGAAAATTAGGTTATGGCAACTGGTGCACAATCTTACTAATTTAAAAACATTTTACTTTAAAAAAGCATAAAAACTGCATGATACATGAATTATATCTCTTTAATATAGATTCTAAAAACTGGTAGGTATAGAACTGTAATTCCCTACCAACTTGAATTACTGAAAATAATATACAGCAAAAATATTTAAAATGTTCACTCAACAACTGTCAATTTATAGAAGTATAAGATTGCTTTCATTTTATAGAATTACTTACAGACACTGTTAGAAAATCTTGTATATCTTTATGACTCACTAGTTGAACATTACCATCTTCATAATAATGAACCTATTGGAAAAAGAAATTAAGGAAAACATTATAGGAATCATCAAGATCCTCAGGTGCCAAGCAATCACACTGAGGCAGCTGACCACCCATTTCAGCTCTAGTCCCAACATCCCAACTCCAGTAAAAGTCTTCCCACGTTCAGTCTATAGTGAGGAGACAGGTTAAAATATTCCTGCAATTGGTAGACCGTTAGCTGCTTTTACTTCATAGCCATTGTATGAACACCAACATGTAAGCTGTCTAAAATTGAGCACACAATATTTCAGCACTGCTTCCCTTTCCACAAACTATTTATTTCCTCAAATTCAAAGACAAATTATTCATCAAACATTTATTATTATAAATACTACTATATAAGGTTGTAAACAGAGATTAAAAAAACAAAAAGCCAGGTACCAGTGGCTCACATCTGTGATTCTGATACTCAGGAGACTGAGACCTGAGGAACTTGGTTCAAAGCCAGCTGGATCAGGAAAGTCTGTGAGACTCTTCTCTGCAATTAACAACCAAAAAGCTGGAAGTGCAACTGTGGCTAAAATGGCAGAGTACTAGCCGTATGTTTAGGGATAGTGCCCAGCCCCAGAATTCTAGCACCAGGATCATCACAAAAAGAAACAGGGAAAGGAAAAGGAAAAGGCAAGAAAAAGGAAAGGAGAGAGAGAGAGAAATGTACAGTACTCCAGACTGCCTCAGAAGGTTAACTCATGCATATATCTGCAGAAAGAGCTGGAGGTATTTATGATTGGAATACATGGAAAACAGGGATAAGGGAGTAATAGTAAAGAAATACAGTACACAACTCAACTTGGGCCTTGTATAGTATGCAAATATGTCGGGGCTATCAAGTAGATAAGAATCAACCATCAAATAATCTTAAGTAGCTAAGTAGCATTCAGATTGAAAATAATTTGAAAAAATATCTTCTAATGGCAATGTGAAAAATGGATTGTAAGGTGCCAAAAGATCCAGTAACTCAACAAAATAAAAAAATCGTCAAATCAGCTGTTAAATGTTCATGACAGAACTGTGAAACTTCCAATCCTTATTCTCAGCAAGATTTGGTCCAGCCCACATCATTTTAAGATAATGATGTAATTATCTATGTAAGAGCTATTAAGGCCTACCTATTAAAGGGAACAATATTAATGTTACTGAACAACTGTGTCTGACACTGTTCTCACCATTTTATCCATATTAATCTTCAAAACAATCATGCAAGTTTTTGCTTTGTTGTTGTTGTTGTTCTGGTACTGGGGCTTGAACTCAAGGCCTATGCTGTCCAGTAGCTTTCTCACTCAAGGCTAGTACTCTACCAGTTGAGCCACAGCTTCACTTCTGGCTTTTTGCTAGTTAACTGGAGATGAAAGTCTCATAGACTTTACTGCCTGGATTGGCTTTGAACCTCTATCCTCATATCTCAGCCTCTTGAGTAGCTAGGATTAGGTGTACACCACCAGTGCCCAGCAATACAAGTTTTATTTTATTTTTTGCCAATTCTGGGGCTTGAACTCAGGATCTGGGCACTGTCCCTGAACGTTTTGCTCAAGGCTAGTACTCTACCACTTGAGCCACAGTGCCACTTCTGGCTTTTTCTGTGTATGTGGTGCTGGGGAATCTAACCCAGGGCTTCATGCATGCTAGGCAAGCACCATACCACTGAGCCACATTCCCAGCCCCTATATAAGTTTTTAAAATGCTGTTCTTTTAACAAATAAGAAAGTAAGCTGAAAGAGCTTACATGACTTCCTGATGTCAAACAAATGATTTAAAACTCCAGATCTTTAACTTCTATTCTCTTGTCCCTAATGGACCAGGCACCAAGACTTAAAGACAATGATGTAAGACTAGAAATATGTATCAAAGTTAACAGAGCTGCAGTGTCTAATTCGTCTTTATTCCTTTACAGTTCATAGCATGTAATTTTTGTTTTTTGTTTTTTTTTTTGTCGGTCGTGGGGCTTGAACTCTGGGCCTGGGCGCTGTCCCTCAGCTCTTCAGCTCAAGGAGAGTGCTCTACCACTTGAGCTACAGCACCACTTCCGGTTTTCTGGTGGTTTATTGGAGATAGGAGTCTCACGGTCTCTCCTGCCCGGGCTGGCTTTGAACCTCGATCCTCAGATCTCAGCCTCCTGAGTAGCTAGGATTACAGGTGTGAGCCACCAGCGCCCGAGCATGTAATTTTTCACAGTAGTTGATCCATAAATGTATTGATCTAATAAGTGAACCAAAATAGGAAGACTAGTCAGTATTTTCCTTTAACTTATAGTAATGTATACTGGTATTTACATTCAAATAATTTTATAAACATTAAAGGTTACTTTAATAATTTAATTCTACTGGGTTTTATAAGAAACCAAATACCAATACAGAAGATATTTAGAATACAGGTGTAATATGTAACAAAATATAAATACAATATGACTTGCAAGATGTATTTATACATGCATATATTAATATTGTACTTCAACCACTAACACTCAATTTAGATGACAGGGGAGCATAATTAAAAAATCAGATACTTACGAACAAATTATGAGAAGAGCAAATGGTAACATCTAATTTTAGCTGTGTTTTAGAATCTGTCAACTATCTTTGCAGATTTCTGATGATTAGGGAACAAAATGCAATGTTACTTAACATGTGAAACAGCACTATTTGTTTTTCCCTTTGCCCTAAAACAAGTCTGGACAGGAAAGAATGTTGTATACTATGAAAATATAAGCTTATAAATTAGCTGTTTCTTTGTTAAGAAACCATGTAGAGATCATAAGCAAATTCCTTATTACATACCTGAATTTTCAAGATGCCAACCACTTGAGTGCTTGAAGGACTGACTGTAAACTTCCATTCTGACCTCCAACGACCATTCCTTAAAAATAAAAACAGCAGCTGTAAATAAGGTAGGGAAAATAATTTGAATCAATATTAATTTTCAAATTTAAATTTAATGCTATAGTATAAGGGAATGTGAGAAAGAAATGCTGGACACTGATTTTTTTAACCATCAAAATATTCAAAAGAATCGAAAGATTAAGTTCAGTTATGAGACATAGTTAATCTTCACTCTGCTAATAAGAAAACACCAGAGGCTAGGTACTGGTGGCTCATGCTTATAATCTTATCTATTCAGGATGCTGAGATCTGAGGATCACGGTTCAAAGCCAGCCTGGGCAAGTCTATAAGACTATTAGCCACCAGAAAACCAGAAGTGGTGCTGTAGCTCAAAGTGGTAAGAAGGCAAGCTTTGAGTAAAAGAGCTCAGGAACAGCATCCAGGCCCTGAGTTCAATCCGTACGACTGACAAAAACAAAAAAAGAAAATACCTGAATAATGGGTGTAATATGAGAATCCTAAAGTTGCTAACCTTCACATCTAAATCATGTAAAATACTTCTTGAAGAAAAATGTTAAGCTATTTCTTTAAGTTAAAAATAGCATCTATCAAAAGTAGCTTAATATTTAAGAATAAATTGAGTAATGTTTAGATTATGGTGATTTTTTAATCAATACAAAACAGCTTAACAAAATAGAGCAATTTAGCAAAGAGGTTTAAAATATAATTTTACTGTTATTATTAAGGTGTTGTACAGAGGGATTACCATATCACAATTCAGGTAATAAGTACACTTCCTTTTGGACAATGTTACTCCTTCCAATTTCCCTGAGTTTTCATTATCCCTGATCACAAGATACCAATTTTATAAATTGCTAGAAAATGTTATACAATACTCTTTAGTAGGTTTTGATCTCTACAAATGAAGTTACCAATTTTAGGATTAAGTTTACATATAGGAAGTACCAATTTCCAAAATGATTTTGATACATGATATATACTCATGGTTGGAAATTGAGAAATTAAAAACAAGAGGCATAATTTGGGACTGGAGTTACCTAGTATGGATTTAATCCCCAGAAAAATAAATATATTTTTTAAAATTATATATAGCAATCTTATTTTTGAGCAACCCATCCAAAAATATTCTAAAAGCAGCTTGGCTGGGGTTGAGGGAACAACAATTTAAGTCTATATGCTTTTTTTAATGAGTCCAAAATAAATTATCTTTTATTTAGATATTAATACCAAGCCACTAGCAATTTTAAATATATATTACATTTATATAAATGTCAGCTATGACAAGATAAATATGTCACCACTGATTGTGAAAAGAAGAAAAAAATTGTGGTACCAATCTGAGAACTGTATCTAAAGATTCCTCCAAATACCCCTTTATCAATGGAGTAAATGCCAGATGTCCTACTCTGTAACAATATTCTGCTAGTCTTTTATTAACTCTCTAATTGTAAATATACATTCTTTCAACTAACATAGATTAAGCCTAATACTACTGAGACATGGAGGAAACTAGAGACCAAGAAGAGAAGGTTTTCAAATCAGTTTAAAATGTACCCACAACTAATCTCTAATTTTTATTCTACCTATAAAGTTTAGGTAAACTGAAATACATTTCTTTGTATCAAAACATTTAGATTTGACTGAGATCCTTGTGCTAATAATTATCACTCTGGAAATTCACATACCTTTATCTTTTTCCAAAAGTGAAGATCATTTTTAACTTCAATGATGGTGGTTTAGAAAACAATACTAATATATACAAAGTGAAATAATGAGACTAAAAAACGACATTTTATTTTATAGGTTAAAGTTCAAAGGAGTTATGTTTTTTGAAAACTAATTTGTAGTTTATTTTCCTTTAGTAGTTAAATCCAAGATTGATTTTTATGATATTTTCATAAATTAGTAACTTTTCAAACATTTATTATTTTAAAATTCTGATAGATTCATGTTACAAAATTTTGGCGATAAACAGAGAAACTATGTTAATGTTAAGTCAATAAAAGTACATGTGCATGCCAGAATCTTTAGGAAACTACTACTTGTCATTAAAGCACATGCCTAAATACAAAATTATTTTCCTTCAGTGATGATGGATTGGCATTTCTCCAGATATTCTTGATTAACCTTGTAACATTTTATTTACTTCCTTTTTTGGGGGGGTATGGTCATGGGGCTTGAACTCTGGGCCTGGGCACTGTCCCTCAGCTCTTCAGCTCAAGGCTAGTGCTCTACCACTTGAGCCACAGCCCTCATTTATTTCTGAGAGTTAAACAGTGGAGCAATCTTGAGCCACAGTCCAAATTGGTCTGGTAGAGTACAGAATTCTGAAATTTGTCTTCAAGAGCACCAACAGCTAATATGACTAATGAGAGAAAGACTAATAGATAACAAGCAATATTTCAGAAAGTCTTATCTAACAATAAAAAGCAAATATTTGCCAAACATTTTTACAAGGCATGATTATAATTTTACTTTTTTACAATGACCAAACAATTTCTATAAAAATTTCTATTTCAGAGCCCCATGTTCACAAAGAATTATCATTCTTTGCTTGAAATTTGTCTCTGTCCTCCTCTCTGACATAAATTTCATTTAAGTACACTCCCTTCTCAGAATGAGCATATGGGTCTGCCAACTGGTCGGCTTGCATGCACACATGCTCCCTTAGGTTGTTGCCTGCTAGTCTCCAAAAAACAAGATTTTCTCCTACACTCTTTTCACTGAATGCTACCCTTTAATGGTTAGGTTGATTATGAAACATACTTTTCATATATCAAAAGGCTGAAGTTTTCAATTATTGTTCATGTTGCTCTTAATCAATTATACACAAACAAGTTATAGTCCCAAACATGAAAGCAAGTATTACAAAACATATAAACAATGTACAATTTTCTCAATACATAAAACTTTTAACTTACCAAAAATTTTTTGCTTGGAACTGATGGCTTTCCATACATGCGATAATGGTTTGTTGTCCATCTATTTTTTTACCATACACCTTTATTGGTAAAGAATATAAGCACAAGAATTTAGGAACATAAAATGCTCAATTTTAAACATCTATAAAATATTGAAAATCTGTACATCAGAAACACATAATTGAATACAAAGTAGATCCACATTCCAAAAAGTAACTAGACAAATTCTCAAAGATGCACACTTAACCATAATCTGTAGAGCCCATAATTTATAAAGTAAAATTTGTTGAATAAAAATAGGTAACTATAAATAATGACAAATATCCTAGATATATCATGCATTCATTCTTTTTTTTTTTTTGGATCTGGTCGTGGGGTCTGAACTCTGGGCCTGGACGCTGACCCTCAGCTCTTCAGCTCAAGGCTGGCACTTTACCACTTGAGCCACAGCGCCACTTCCGGCTTTTTTCTTTTTGCTTATGTGGTGCTGAGGAATCGAACCCAGGGCCTCATGCATGCAAGGCAAGCCCTCTACCACTGAGCCACCTTCCCAGCCCTCATGCATTCATTCTAAACACAGGTATCGTAAGAAAAGCGAATTGTTTATTTAAAACATACAGATACCAATTAGGTTGTTTTAAATAAAAATGGAAGTCGTTATTACTAGTGATTATTTTGTTGACTTTACATTCTTTAAGGTTATGATTTCTCAAAGTCACTTAAAAAAGTACTGAGGTGGAACTAGTAACTCATGTTTATAATCCTACTTGAGAGGCTAAAGTTGGGAGATTCATGGTTCAAGGTCAGCCTGGGCAGAAAAAAATATCTACAAAAATGGAAGAAGCTGAGTGTGGTGTCACAAAATTGATAATGTAGCTACTATAGAAAATGTGAAAGAGAAGAATCACAGTCCAGTGACAGCATGGCAAAAAGCAAGATATTATCTCAAAACAAAACAAGTACAAAAAAGGGTAGAGACATGGGTCAGCAGTAAAGCATCTGCTGAGCAAGCTCAAGGATCTGAGTTTAAATTCTTTCAAAAACAAATACTGAGATAATTATGAGAAAGTTAAATTATAACTGAGAAAGGCCATTAAGAAAATGATTGTGTGATGTTACACTTGCCTTCTGCTTTAAAATTAGTAATTTTGTGCCTTTCAATTTTCCATTAATAAATCTCTCAAGAATAAGAGAATTTTCTTCCAAAATAATCCTATTCAAGTTATAACTAAAAGATTAGTTACATTGTTATATTTCTTAAATAATTATTGAAATGTTACTTAGATAAACATATGAATTTTCCAAGCCAAGAAATTTCTGAGAAAGAAATGGGATCCTACTATTCATAATTATAGAGAAAGAAAAGTATAAACTATCATGTATGTCAGCAGCAATTGGGGCATGGATTTGTAGGATTAGTTCAAATGTTTTGCAGTGAGAATCTTGAATCTGAGAGATTCAATCTCCAATTAATCAGCAAAAAAGCTGTACTAGAAACATGGTTAAAGATTAGAGCTGCACATTATTTACCATAGCTAAGATATGGAACCAACCCAGATGCCCCTCAGTAGATGAATGGATCAAGAAAATGTGGTATATATACACAATGGAATTC
>NW_012267264.1:9232476-9241352 GCF_000151885.1 Dipodomys ordii
AGAGCTGCAGCCATGAGTGGAAAACGCTGAATGAACCCCAAGTTCAAGACTCTGTATTAGCGTGTGTACAGCTCCATGTACACACCCCACACACAAAGTAACTAAATAAATTAATAAACAAGTATGACTCTTCTAAATCTTTTTGAATTTAGTAAGAAGAAATCTGATTTATACCTAAGATCTTGAGTATGAAAGTAAATAATCTCCTCATACCGTCTAATCCTATGTAGTCGATTCTTATATGGATTTAATTCAAGGTACAATTAATTTTCTATTTCTGGACATGACAATATATTGTTTAATTTTCTAGAAAAAAAACCTTGCCACCTTTTTAGGAGTATTTGCCTCAGGAAAAACAAGTTAAAAAAAAAAAAGAACAAGCTTTATTAGTTACTAGTTCTGTGTATTACTGAATGTTTTGAGAAATTATAAAACTCTGTCGTTGTTATGTAAGACACAAAAGAAGCCAGGCACTGGTGGCTTACACCTAAAATCTCAGCTCCTAAGGAGGCTGAGATGTGAAAATGGAAGTTCTAAACCAACCCAACCAGACCATCTGTGTAAGACTATTTCTTTCTAATTAACCATCAAAAAGCCCTTTCCCCCACAAAGACACAAGAGACAAAAAACTAACAGCTAACCAGTGATGAACTTACAGTGCAGACCCCATTTGGGTAATGTTCTTTTACATAAGCTCGCAGAGCAGTTTCTACTGAAGTTCTCCATGATTCAATTGCATTTTCTGCTTCATAAGGTCTTGGATCAGTTGCTTCTTTTCTTAAGTGATCAAATTTGAAGCAGATTCTGTTTTTTGGATCCAAAAACTTTCCATTTCCCAAGTCACCATGTTCTGTTATCAATACCTTCAAAGATGGAATAAGGAAATAAGTATTTAAACCAATACTGACACAAATTAATATATATTCACTTTTTCATTGAAAACTACATAAGAATTTTATTCTAAGCATCTTTTATAGTTTAAATTTTCAATCCTGTTTCACATGGTTTTCTTATACAGCATGTGTAGACTCTAAGGTCATCTTACATTTGACACTGTACACATTTTTCATACATCAATTTATATCTGACTTTACACTGATTGTTAAGCATCCTCCTCACTATTTTTATTCTTTCTTTTCACATTTTCTTGGTTACTTCAAGCATGTTTTTTCAAATAAAATCTTATGAAAATACTAACTTAAAAAATCGTTAGAACTCCAATTCAAATTCTAAATGATCAATTTTTCAATAATTTAAGTTTCTACCTAAAATGAATGAAACTCAATGTAGCTTTCCACTGTTTCATCTTATTTTGTTACATGAAGATAACCAAAATTTTCTTCATGATTCTATGCTTTTTCTTATGAAGCTTATTTCTAGATTAACATATTATAGTTACCATTATTTTAAATAAAATTCCCTATACCATCCTTTTACTATTTCAACTTATTCTAGTGAGAGTAAGTACTCTAGTTTTAGGTGCTCACTTGATGCAGCAGTAAAAAGCTAGCTAGTGAGTTTGTGTAGAGTTTTTACCTTAAATTCAGCCAATTCCCCAAATTTACTTAAGCCTATTCACTTGTGGTTTATGTTTTGTTTTGTTTTTAGTGTCAGTCCTGGGAGCTTCAACTCAGGGCCTTGGAACTCTCCCTGAGCTTTTTAGTTCAAAGCTAGTGCTCTACTACTTGAGCCACAGCTCACTTCCAGCTTTTGGTCGTTAATTAGAGATAAGGGTCTCATGGACTTTCCTGCTCAAGCAGGAAACCACATTCACACCACATTCTCAGGTTTCAGCCTCCTGAGTAGCAAGGATTACAGGCATGAGCCAATGGCACCCAGTTAAGTCTAGCTGCTTTTTTGAGGTTGGAGGTTAAATATTTCTGGAGTGTCTTGGTATTCCTAAGTACTTTAGACAGTTACTACCAAAGAAATTTCTGTCTTTTTGCTAAGTTTATAAATTCTCATCTTATTTGCTATACTTTCATCTATGATAACTAAGGAACCAAACCTGTAATTTTAAATGAAATTGTTTTAGTCTTTGTAACTCATGATACTTATTACTAGTTTGGTAAACAATTATATTTAATAGGTTTATTTCACCTTTAGTTTTACTAAGGATTTTTTAAGGGTTTTTTTTTTTTAATCTTTTAAATGAGAAATAGCAGCTGGGTTGTTCAAATCCATTTCTGATTGATATTTAAATGATATTAGACTTTTCTCTTTTTTGGGTAATATGAAAGATGGATAAAAATGCCTGATAAAGGATCATTCCTATAGTTCTCTGAAAAATTCTGTTTAGTCTTGGTAAATGAACTTTTTGATAGTTTTGGAGCCTATTTGTTAATATCTCACTTTAAGTTTTTAAGCCTATAGTTATATATGAAGTTAGGATGCAGTTCACTATATTATCTTTTTAGATGTAAGTATTAAAATTATGCTAGAATGAGCCGGGCGCTGGTGGCTCACACCTGTAATCCTAGCTACTCAGGAGGCTGAGATTTGAGGATCGTGGTTCAAAGCCAGCCAGGGCAGGAAAGACCGTGAGACTCCTATCTCCAATAAACCACTAGAAAACCGGAAGTGGCACTGTAGCTCAAGTGGTAGAGCGCTCTCCTTGAGCTGAAGAGCTGAAGGACAGCACCCAGGCCCAGAGTTCAAGCCCCACGGCCGACAAAAAAAAAAAAAAAAAAATTATGCTAGAATGATAAAATGATTTTGGAAGCTAGTTAACATTTAAGAAAAAAATTGCTCTTAAGCTAGCAAATTTTCTCTCAAGGATTTATTCCAAGAAAACAACTATCAGTCTGAACAGAGTTACAAAGATAATACAGTTTATAATAGTAACAGGAAATCTCTAGAGAAATAAAATGAATTTAGTAAAGGAATATAATGAAATGCTATGCTATAGATACAAATCCATATATAACTTCATTGTAGTAATTATATGTTTTATCTATTATGGTATCTATAAGCTTAACTTTTCCCTTTAGTTATCTTTCATCTACTGTAAAATAATAAATGAATAAGATCAGTTCTTTCCTCATATTTTTATATACATTATACTTCACATAAGCATGACTGGAATTAATATAACCACTGTTCAATTATTAATAACAGTAAATCAAAAAATAAAAGCTATAGCTCTTTTGTGGCCTTTCTTGGCTTAGTAATTCTAACTTGTACTTTGGGAAAAAAAGATTTAATTATTGCTAAATTCTAGTGTACTCACATAAGAATTGTAGAATTCCAGAACAATGAAATTATTATCTAAATCTCACTAATATATTCTAGATTTTGGGTTAATTTAGGACTGATACTTTTTCCTGTAAAACACAAGTAAATGTAAAGCAACTATTTTCTTAAAATCCTAAATTACATCCGAATCTTCCTAAAAGGCACTTTCTGTTAATATTATCAGTCTTAAAAGAAATTAAATTTTCAGTTACTTTGCTAGTAAGTAGCTATTATTGAAATTTTTTTTAAGCATTCCTCTGCACAATTCTGTAGGATATCTTACTTGACATGAACAATACAAAGAGTTGACAGGCTTTGTGTTCAATTAAAAATACCTGATCTTCATAACCTTCAATTTTTACTGGTGTAAACTGGTCCAAATTATACTGTGCAAATGCACTAAAAAAAAAAAAGGTAAATTATTTAAAATTGAATGCTTCTACAAAATGATCATTTACCTGTTAAAAAAATCTCTTCCTGCATTGTACATGGCTAGATTAATAAAATTACAAATCTTGGTTACTATCTCACACAACTACTGGTATATTAGATATAAGTACTATAAAATTTGATCAGCCAGGCTCTGGTGGCTCAAGCCACATAGCTACTCAGGAGGCTGTTATCTGAGAATTGCAGTTCAAAGTCGGCCCAGGCAGGAAAGTCCGTGAGACTCTTATCACCAATTAACCACTAGAAAACTGGAATGATGCTGTGAATCAAAGTGGTATAGCTCTAGCCTTGAGCAGAAGAGTTCAGGGACAGCGCCCAGGCTCTGAGTTCAAGCCTCACGGCTGACAAAAGAAAAAAACTGATCAATGATATGAATATCAGTGCTTCTGTGCTTATCAAAATAAAATAGATCAGTAAATTTAATTGGCCTCTCACTAAAGAACCTGAAAGTAAACATTATCTGTAAAGTACATGTCTAATTATTTGTCCAATTATGTGGTTTACATACTTTAATAGACCAGAAAATACTAAGTGCTATAAAATGACCAAATTCTATAACCAAAAGAGATCATGGATAAATGTAACACAAAGCAGAAATTACCACTAAAAGACTTAATAAAGCACTGTAGCACGCATGTACACACGTACACACATGCACACACACAGACACACACATTTTAAATATTACATTTGGTTAAAACAAAAATAAGCAGAGAAGAGAACTGGAGCAATTTCACGATGGATGTAATATTAAGAAATAAGCCTGGATAACTAGATGGCTCTGGTATTGTAGAAACTGAATGATTGAATATTTCAAATGGAACTGGCCATGTTCAGGGTGTTATGACCATAGATGGCCTTGTTGATGGAATTAATTATTTGGAGGCAACAGTGTCACAGAAAATTTTTTGAAAAGAGACACAGAAATGATTCTAAAGATGAATTTGGCAGTCGCTCATATAATGAATTGTGCACTGGAGCAACTAGAGGTAGAAAATGCAGTGATGCTGCTGTCAATGTCCACGTTATAACTGCAGAAAGAAAGCAGTGATGGCGTAGACTCATGCATAAACCTTCCATATCCTGATATGAATGAATAATAATGTATGGCATGCCAACTAATTATGATATATGTGACTGAGAAACTCTACAGTATAGAAAATTATCTAAAACTGACACAAAGGTCATACTCTATTCTATGAAATCTGTAACATAGGAAATTACCTCCACTTAATAGAGAAGACATTGGAATTATCTCTAAGTTTAATCTATTTAAAAGGTTTTTTAAGGTTACTTTGGTTGGCAAATATCTTCTGAATCTTCAACTATTAGCTCCAGTCTCTTCAGAAAGGAAGGTTCAGTTGAGCAAAGAATTACTGATGAGTTAACAGGAGACTACTAAATATAAAAATAGCAAAGTAGAGTTAAATTACTACCTGTCAAATTCCTGACACTGCATGTTCAAAAAAGGAGGGAGGAGGGAGGAGGGAGTAAAGAAGCACACGGAAGGTGAAGGGGGGAAAGTGGTATTCACTTCTGATTTTTAAAAATTCATTAAAACTATAATTTTCCTAAAAATAGCTTCAAAGTGGCCAGGCACCAAGTAGCTTTAAATAATTTATCTGAAAAATGTTTGTAAACTAAAATTTAGAATTTAGTATTCATTTTTCTAATAAAAGCTAAATTTAAATAATAAATATTTAAATAGTAATTTGGTTCCAGAATGAACCAAATCCTTTTTATTGACCCTATCATCAAAACCTATTTACCTCTAATCCTTAAAAGAAGAACAAAAAGCTCTTAAAGGAAACAGTAAGTATGAATAGGTAATATGTTAAATTAAATGTTTAAAGTAAGCTAAAGTATACTATGCAGTATAATAAGATAGTCATTAACCCAGGAGTCAGAGTATCTGGGTTTTGTTGCTACACTCTCATTAGCTACTATGGACTCACTCATCTTATCTAGAAGACTCCCAAAGTCTCTTCCATTCAGAAAACTCATTCCATACACCTACTTGTCATTCACTCATCTACCCTTCCATCTCTTCAAATATTTACTGAGGTCTTAGTGGTACAGGATAAGCATCCTACTAGACACAGTATAATAGCCTCCCTGTACTTGTAGAGTTCTGTGGCCCACTGATTTAATTCTTTTCTCTGTTAAATTATATTTGTTCAGTTTTTTGGGGGGTGGGGTTCTTGAGACAAGGTATCATCAAGCAGGTCTCAAAGTTATAATCCTTCCATCCTAGTCTCTCAAGTGCTGGGACTACACACATGTACATTCACAGCTGGCTACTTAATCATCCATCATTCTTCATATCACACTGGACACTTTTCCCATGCTTGGCTTAGTTTTGTCACATCATTTTTCTTATTCAATATTTAAATCTCAGTTTATCATTTAAACAGCTAAAAAATTTTTTCTAAATAGTAACTAAAATTTTCTTGCTTTGGGCTCTGCAGGCCTTAAATATAACTAAAATTTTCTTGCTTTGGGCTCTGCAGGCCTTAAGTATATTTTACTACATTTTATTTCATATAGCCTGGTATCCAACATACCTGACTTTCCATTGGAAAATTCCTAAGACGCTTATTTATATTCACAGTGAACTTTGGCTTTTTTGTCTGTTCAATCAAAGGGTATTTCTATTTCAAAGTATTCTGGATTTGATAGTACTCACCCTTTGGTAAGACTAATTTTACTCAAAATACTGAATTTGTACTCTTTAAAAAAGATGCCCCAATAGAACCATTCTAATAGAATAGCCCTATTTTTTCCCTATAAAAAGAAAAGAGATGAAGCAACAGGGAAACATTTCCAGAGAAATGCACTGGAATACAATCTTAATGACTTTATGATGCTTTCCACACTTATGCTATACAACTTGTGTACAGCTTTAGTGAAAAACCATCTTTGCTTTTTCTTTTTTGTTGTTGTTGTTTTAATTTTTGTTTTGTCAGCTGGGGGTCTTGAACTCTGGGCCGGGGCACAGTCCCTTAACTCTTCAGCGCAAGGTGAGCACACTACTACTACAGGCTTGATCCACAGGCACCCGGCTGCTTTTTCTTTTTTGTTGATACTGGGGTTTGTACTCTAATCCTGCTATTTATTATAGGTGCTCTTACCTCTGGGCCATGCTTCTATTCCTCACTTTTGCCTATTATTTTTGTGTTTCCTTCCTAGGCATGTACATGTGTGCTAGGTTTCCCTGTAACTAGGATAACAGATGCTTATCACTACACCCATCTCTTTGTTGAGAGGGGGACTGATTACTTTATTTCCCTAGGCTGACCTTGAACCACAATCCAACAAGCTCAGCCTCCTAAGTAGCTAACATTACAAGTATAAGCCACAAGCCTGGTTTCATTAATTGAGTTTAGACATTAATATATATATATATATATATATATAAATATATACACACAGGTGTATATAAATATACACACATGCATATATACATATACACGTACATACATGTGTTTGTGTATGTAGAGAGAAAGAAAAGAGTGAGTGAGCATAAATTATAGTTGATATAGAAACACATCTAAGGGGTTAGTGCTTAAATTCCACTTTTCTTTCATTTTAGTTATGCTATATAAAATACTTACTGGGCTGCTCCTTCCCTGAGAAGATTATCATTATTAAGCAATAACCGAACATCTGCAAAATAAATGTTTTCTATATTATTATTATTTTCTACGTTTGAAGGATGTAAAGAATAATTGCTTCAGTCATGTGTTAGCATATCCACTCCAGAACAAAATAAAAAATTACCACCCTGATGATGACCAAAATATCCACAAATACACACAATGCTTTATTTTTTTCTTTTCTTTTTGGTGTCAGTCCTGTGGCTCAAACTCAAGAGTCTAGGAACTATCCCTGTTTTGCTCAGCCCTGACTGCTCTACCACTTGAGCTATAACTCTATTTCCCACTTTTTCATGGTTAAGTGGACTTTCCTTCCCAGGCTGGTTTCAAATCTCAGCCTCCGGAGTAGCTAGGATTATATGCACGAGTCACCAGAATCTGGCTACCATAGTAGTTTTGTTTTGTAATAAATGATTTTTTGGTTAGGAAACAGGAGACAAAATTATATAGAAATACATTCCAGTTTGTACCCTAATATTTGATACAGGCAGACCAGTATCTCCAAAGAAAGAGATAATTAATATACACATATAGCTAAGTGAGATGTAAAGATAGGACTATGCCTATTGGCAAAACAATCATTAGTTTCAGATGAGTCTGCTCTAAAGAAAAAGTGGTTAAGTAACAGTTTGTGACTGAGTCTAGACATAACCATTTTGGTAACACATTGATAGTAACTGCAGTAAGTTATTATAACTACACTAGAAAAGTTCTGTGAAAAGGGCTCTACAGCTGCTTTCTTGGCAAATATTTCAATTCTGTCATCCCCACTGCTGAAGAGCAGATTTACAGCACACAGGACACTGTACTGCAGTGAAGAAATCTGGACTAAGGGTTAATAATTGTAAAAATGATTGCCAATGAGGTCTAAAGAATGGCATGCTGTGAAATGATTTATAAAATATAATTTAATACCAAATTGTTTTTACATATTATCTTCTAAACATAAATGTCTACCCCTCGGGAAAAAAATTTAAATGTACTACAAAATTCCTAAAAAATAAACCAAAAAACTATTTTTTTAACTGTTTAAATGTTCTACTGAAGAAGTCTCTACTATAAGTGATCAATTCCTTATTTAAATAAAACAATTTACAGCAAAGTTCAAGTTATGTTCTCAGAATGTTACACTCTGTTTAGTAACTAGAATAAAATTAATATTGAGAGTTAACCCATTGTAACATAATTATCACACATAGCATGAATACACTAAATCCACACTGACAAATATTTTCCCTGTAATTCAGAACATGTGTACTGTCTTTAGCATAGTTATTTAGGTGGTTATGGTTTTTCTGCTTGTTTGTTTTGTTTTTGTTGGTCCTAGGACTTGAAATTAGGGTCTGGGCTCTGTCCCTGAGCCTCTCAGTGCTCAAGACTAACTCTCTACCATTTGAGCCTCAGTGTCACCTCTGGCTTTTCTGAGTAGTTTACCGGAGATAAAAGTCTCATGGAGGGCTGGGAAGGTGGCTCAGTGGTAGAGCGCTTGCCCTGCATGCCTGAGGCCCTGGGTTCGATTTCTCAGCACCACATAAG
>NW_012267264.1:9241823-9246144 GCF_000151885.1 Dipodomys ordii
ATCAGTAAGCCTTGGTGTTAAATACTCACCATTAAAAACTTCATTAAATTCTCCAAGAGGGGCATGAATGATGAACTTTGCTGCTATACGGACCTGAAACAGAAATGATGATATAAAACATTACATAACTTACATCTTTGCTAATAACAAAAAAAGTGTACAAAATTATACAATTTTCAAGTTGTACTAAGAATTAAGATTTTAAAAACAGTGACATTTCATCACCCAAGTTTCCTATTACTGTTTTAAACATTGAGAATCACAAAACAAGGTTCGATATAAATTATATACACAATATATGGCATATATACAACATATATTACATATATAGTAATAATAAGAATCCAAAGCTGTCTACAAATAAACATTTTCCTATTTCTTTTAAGCCAAAATGAAAAACTTAACAAATATTTGTGTGAAGTAAGATGCATTTAGGTATGTTAAAGAAAACTGATAATACATATTTAGAAAGTCACAAATTAGTGAAAAAACATGGAAAGAAAAAAGGCAAAAAGGGAAATGAAAAGGGAAAAAAAGTACAAGTTGAAACCTGAGACCTACCTAGTTCTCAGGAAATTTTTAGTTCAAATATAAGTAAGAGATTTGACAAGTCTATTTTAAGAAGTAAAAGCTATTTTGACAAAAAGATTAACCAGTAAGAATGTACCTGAGAGGTTAAACAAACCAAAATTAGTTTAATAAAACAGGTCTTTAATGCACTGTATTGTAGTGAAGAAAAAAGAAATAGTATAGCCAAATCAATGCTGAAAAAGAACAAAGCTGACAAATAGGCTATATAATTTCAATTCCTCCCATAGTTACAGTCACACATAAAGACAATGTGTGTTTAATGAAGGAGAAGCAATCAACAGAAAGGAAGTAAAAGCAGAGAAATACACAAACATATACCAGACCAAATGATTGTCAACAAAAATAGAAAATTATTTATTAAAGAAAGGACATTTTCAAAAAACTACAGTAAAACAATTAGCTATAAGCAGTAATAAAACTTAAAAAAGAACTTCAACCTAAATCTTAGCCTATCCAAAAAACACAATTAGCCCAGACTAAATGTAAAGTATGGGACTTAAAACTGGTAATTTATCTTTTGGTGTTAGATATAAAAGCCACATTTTAACACATTTTTAATAAATCCACCAAATCCACTGATAAGTGTCTAAAATTAGTGGTCATCCTTCAGGTAGTAAATGCTATAATGGGTCCTCAAACAAACTGAGAGATCTGGGCACCAGTGGTTCATTCATGTAACCCTAGCTACTCAGGAGGCTAAGATCTGAAAGTCCATGAGACTCTTATTTCCAATAAACAACTCAAAAAAAGCTGCAGTAGAGCTGTGGCTCAAGTAGTAGAGCACTAGCCTTGCGCAAAACAGCTCAGTCTCAGGACCTGAGTTCAAGCCATAGGACTGGCTCCAAAAACAAACAAATAGTAATTTTAGCAGCATTAGCAGAAGAGTTATTACCAAGAAGACAAACTATCATAGTGTTTACTAGAGGCTAAAATAATCTCAATGTTAATGTGAGAGCAATATGATAACCTATTATTCTTCACCAACAACTTCTTTTAAGATTTCCAATATTTATCTTAAGAATTAATAATTCTTCTTTTAAAAATTTACTAAAGTTATATATTGATGCAGCTCAAAATGTGGCCATGGCTTCTTTAAAATCAAGCTAAATAATTTGAGGATAGAGGACTCTACTTGAGTTTTAGATAATTAAAATATCCTATCAACCACTTTCATTTAAAATATTTCACAATCAACTCAAGATAGTGGAGAAAATAAATTATTCTTGTCTAGACTTTATAATGAGACAAAGGGTAATTTCTGTAATATTTCATCTATGGCTAAACATATTTACCTTAATTACCCTGTAAAAATTGGATAACTTTCAGCCCCTTTGCTTTCAAAATCCTCTAAAGTCAAGACCTGATTTAATCTGAAAAGAAAAGAAAACCAAGAAGGGAGACTATCCTATTTGGATGTTTAGAATTGTATTTGCAGAGGACTCCTTACTGTTAAACTCGGGGCCTTATGCTCTTGCTGGGTATTTTTGCTCATCACTCTGCCACTTGAGCCAAGACTCTAAGCCAGTTTTTTGCTCATAGACTGGAGATGGAATTTCACAAACTTCTCGACCCAGGCTGGCTTTGAACCTTGACTGATCTATAGGTTTCAGCCTCCTGAGTAACTAGAAATATAGGCAAGAGCTATTGGTGCTGGGCTTCATCTATTCTTTTTTTGTTGTTGTTTGTTACATAAACTCACTTTCTCAAACAAGATTCTGGTGTTTCATTCCTTCATGCACATATCGTTTCAACTGTAGTGAGGTTATACACAGTGTGCACTTTGCCATATGCAGAGTATTTTAAACTTTGAATCCTATAGTGAAATACTTGTAGTTTAGGACCTCTACTACTATGTGTATCCTGAATGGCCTAACTGCAAGTTCTGTTCCCCTCCATAAGGTCCTGGAGCCAAGCAATCCTAATCACAGCAAACAGATATAGTTCCTGCCTATTTTTGAGTGGAAGTTTTTTCATTTTCTTGCCAGTCTGCAGAACCACTCAAACAAAACAATCACATCTTTCCTCTGGAGTCAGGGATCCCCCATCCTCTTAATACTACAAAGCTTGCAAGTCCTTGCTTGTTCTTTCTTCCCAAATGCTAGCTTCTGTGGGCCTGCATGGTGTGCTGTGTCCCTCTCTACTGAGTTGTTAAATATAAGAATAATAGCTGTTGTCATAGCAGGAAATGGCATCCTCATCAAAGTAACTACAAATATAGTAAGCTGACAAAAATTAGTTTAAAATCATGAGAAACCAAAAAAAGATGGAAGTATAAAAAGCAGACATTGTGTGTACACAAGAACACTACACACCAAAAAAAGCCTAACTACTAAAATTAGAAACAAATATTTTTGCATTCCCAGCAGCTCAAAAGTACACTACATGGAAAACATTCTGAAAATATTTCATTGATTAACTTAAATTCAGATTTATCCAGGTACCTAGCTGTATTTTATCTGAGAACACTATGTACAATCCATATAATTTCTACAGACTGGACAGTATGACACATAGTTCATTCTCTCCTCCATGATATAGGAAGGAGACATTAGGGAGAGTAGGAATTTTCCAATACAGATGTTGGTCACAGTCACCTGGAAAGCTTCTGAAAAAATACAGATTCCTAAGCTCCATTCCAGACCTACTAAGTCAGGGGTGGAGAAAGGTCAGGCCCAGGGCCATATAAGGTCTGAGAAATCATTTTGTACCTGAGAGGACAGACACATATGCTTCTCATTGGCTGCCTGAGGTTTTCTGTCTGTACTGATAATTTTATATGGCCTTTGAATGATGTTATAAATATCCAAATAGCCCTTGGCAGAAAGGTTCCCTACCCCTGTAAACTAAAACAATCTCCAGACAATTAGGACCTAGAAATATATCTTTTAGAGAATCTCTCCAAGTGATTCAGATGGGAAAATAGATAATGTACCTTTTTTTAAAAATCTTTACTGAAACCATCCCTCAAATGAAAAACTGAGCATCCTTGACCCAAAACTAAAATGCTCCAAAATATCAAATCTTTTGAGAGCTGACATGATACAACTGAAAATTCCATACTATGAAATTTTTTCATGTTCAAAATTATTATAATTGCTATATGTAATTATGTATGTTCACAAATATTCCAAAGTCTAAAAAAAAAATCTCCGAACCATTTCTGGTCCTAAATTTTGTGGGCTTTTTTCCTAAGTGTTTTTAGCAGTGAATGGATGTGGAGAAAGTTTTCAAGTTATTTTCATTAGAAACCTTGTTAACTAAGATGTGCAAAAAAGTTCTCTGAAATTAAATTCAATAGTTAACACAAAGAAATGTCAGATGGGCAAGTATGTAAGTTTTATTTCTAACTTCCAAAATAAAATCTAAAACTCATTTTTAAGGTCAACATCCATAGTATTTTAATGCAACCACTTAAGAAAATATATGCATCAATCATTACTGCTCCAGGCAATTGATTAGGCTTTTTAGATCAGATTATGAAACTACGAGTTTTGCCATCATAATTTACAATTTTAAAAATTATTTTAGCCAGGCATTGGTGGCTCACACCTATAATCCTAGCTACTCAGTAGCAGACATCTGAGAATTGAGGTTAAAAGCCAACTGGGGCAGGAAAGTCCCTGTGAGAGAAAAAAAACATTAAAATACATATCTAAGGGTTCATTTTCCTGACATCACATTATCTGACCTTTTCTGCTTGACTCATACATATACTAGATATTGCAAATAA
>NW_012267264.1:9247714-9251060 GCF_000151885.1 Dipodomys ordii
AAAAAAAAAAAAAAAGACAAAATTTAGAACTGGGTGCTGATGGCTCATGCCTGTAATTCTAGCTACTCAGCTGAGCTGAGGATTTCAACCAGGGTAGGAAAATCAGTGAGACTCTTATCTCCAATTAATCACAGAAAGGCTGGAAGAGGCACTAGCCTTGAGCAAAAAGGAGCTCAGGGACAATGCCCAGAGTTGGAGCCCCCAGACTGGCAAGGAAAAAAAAAAAGACAAAATTTAGACTGTATAAGGTATTAAGGTATATTCTAAATTAAACTGAAGTTCATATAAATCTGAAGTTTAAAGTCCTGAATGGCTAGAACAATGGGTACAAAAAAATTGCCTTCCTTTGGGGGTAAAGAAGGAGGAAAGTTATCAGTTTGCTTTTAGGAAGGTTCTACTGAACCCATCTAGTTAACTGCTCCCTATGAACATAACCAGCAGATAAAAATGTGGGACCAATGCCTAGCAGAGGAGTTAGAGCTACAACTTTGTACTTGAAATACATCTGCAAAGACATACTAGTTGAAGCAATGAAAGCAGATTATTCTAATCACTGGGGAAAGGTATGAGGGGCAAGAAGAAAAAAAAGTAAGATCCTTTCCTATCAATAAATCCTTCTGAAGGGTTTGGGGAATCACTTTTTATTTAGGCCCTATGTCATATTGTATAAAATGTCAAATTCACTAAAATGCTTTCTGGGAATACAGTGACTCCAAGAACAGAAAATGAGAATTGTTTTTTATTTAGTTTCTGTAACTATGTAAAAAGTCTGTGGAACACACTATAACATTAAAGAAACTTCATTGTACTTCTTCAACTAAATTTACTGTCTAGTGGCCCAAGGAGAAAAGGTTATTAAATTTCACAGTTATATCCTCAAAAAAGCAATTGTACATGACTTAAGAGGCAAAACCATTCTAGATTCACTTCTCTTTTTGTTTTGCTTGTTTTTTTTAGACAAGAGTCCCACTATGTAGCCCAATCTGGCCTCAGAACTCAGATTCTCCTGCCTCAGAAGCCCAAGTGATGAATTTAATTACTAAACTGCTTTCTATCACAGAGCATACATGAAAAAAATAGGATAAAATATTAAAAAATGGTATAAAAACATTTCATTGTGCTAAACAATAAACTCTGATCAAACAATAAAACACATAGAACCTGATAGTAATGTCTGACAACATATTTATAATTTTTATTTTAAAAGAAAAAAAAAGGACCATTGCTCTCCCTTTTTCAAAATTAGCTGTCAACAAATTAAAACCGAAATACAAGCCCAGAAGACAGTTCTATAATAAGAGAGCATGATGTCATTAGAACATGAATCTTGGAATCAGACAAACTTGGGTTTAAATTTCCCCAATTCCTACCACTTCTTTCCTAGATGTCTTTGGGTGAAGTACTTAAAGCTTTTGAAACTTACTAGTTGTTAAACAGTTATAGTAAAATTACCTACCTCAATCTCCAAACTCCCTATATACATATACATGTATATGTGTGTGCATATATACATATATGTATTTGCCTCTTAGCCAGGTAGATACAAAGTACTATATTTACATCTTAACCACTTCCTTTCTTACAGATCCAAAAGCTCCAAAATATTAAAAGCTCATGTCTGAACACTACAAACAAGGAGGCAAGTAATGTGATTTTTAAGTATTAGTTAAAAAAAGAAATCACCTCTAAATCGTCTCCATTTCCTCCTGATCACATAACCAACACCCTCTTCCCAAAAGATTAAAAGGATACTAAAATTTCAATTTATATTGTTACCGGGATTTAACCCCAAGGTTTAGTCAATGTTTTCCTTAGGCTAGAAAATACATAGAAAAAAATCTATATGTAATATATCTACACAATATTCCTACAACACTCAAGATAAAAACAAGAACATGAAACTTATAAAATGTGTTTTTCATTCATTTGTTCAAACATTACTCTAGAAGGCAAATCTAAACACCGCCCCTGCCTCAGGAAACAGTGCTTGACTGCCATATAAGGAATTTTGTCATCACTCATTTTGAAAAATGTTCACTCGTTTAGGTATACATTTGACTCACACAGTGAGGTACTCTTTCCTCAGCTATCTTTCCAGCCACTCGAGCTACTACTAATAACCACTTAAGAATGGTGAGATAGAAAATGAAAAATCCCTTTTCAAAACTTTCTAGTACTACTTAATTTTAAATCGATGTATGTGTATGTACACTCATTTTCATTTACCAACTTATGTACATGTGCATACTGCGGGTAACTTTTAGGGATGCACGGATCTGCCTAATGGGTTTGTGCAATGTGCACAGTGATGCTGATCTCCCATTTTGTTGTTTTATTATCACCTTCACTAAAGAGCACAGAAGAAAACATTTCCCAAAATGAAGATCAGTCTAACTTCTACATGCTCACATCTGAAAGGAGACAGAACCCTTCATTTCCATACAAGAACACAATATAAAACCAGAGTGCAGGGTTCAAGATCCTTAGGTTTATTAGAGCATTTGTTAAACACCAGAATTTAACTGTGTTTCCCACATGGCTGGACTGTTTTGGAACTTAAAAAGAAGTAGCACTGTTAAGAGTGGACACTTCAAAGACTGTAACTACCAATTCAATTACTTCTAAGTCGGGGGGGGGGGGACGGACCCATCATGGTTCTTTTCTAGGAAAAACCTCGCATTAAGTAGGGTTCTCCTCGTCCCACCTTCCGGCCTCCCAGAGATGGGGTCTTCACAGTAAGCCACAGGAAATGGGTAGATGATGAGAGAACTAGTTCCATGATCAGATTTCCTTATTTTAAATGAAAATTAATGAGTCGTTGCTTTGGTTCCATTGCTGTCACCGCATCTAGCATGCAAAAAAGGAGATTCACCATCTCCCCCCTTCAGGAAAAGTCTAGTAGGATGGGTTGCCACCAAACCGTCCCCCCAGAGGGGGACCAGCTGCCAAACCCGGGCAGGAAGCAACTACGGGCGAGGGTCTTTTTGTGGGCCACGTTACAGCTTTCCAAGGAATAAGAGCTGCAAAGCTTCCTGATCAAGCCCAAGAGCAAAGAAACAAGGGGGAGGAGGGGGAGAAAAGGGGGGGGGAAAAAGGAAAAAGAGACGGGGGACGGGGGTGGAGTTACGAGATCTCCGCCGGGAAAGGAAACACCCTAGAGAATCAGAAAAGGAAGCACTCCCCTTTGGGGAGGGGAAGTCGAGAGGAAAAGTGAAGGTCTCCTTCCTAAGCCATGTTCCCCTGACCCCTCACTCCCAAGCCAGGCCTCGGGGCCGAGGACGGCTCGCGGTCGGCTCGGCGGGGGGACCGGACACAGACCCAGCCCTCGGCGGCCGCGGGGTCCTCG
>NW_012267264.1:9251556-9255511 GCF_000151885.1 Dipodomys ordii
GCCGGCCGCCCAGGACGCCGCGCACGCGCCTCGAAGCCCCGCCTCCCCCGCCCGGCTGGGCGCTCCGGAGCTCCAGCGCGACGGCACGCATGCGCGGTGCCTCAGCGACCAGGAGGGCACTAGACATTCCTACTGCCTGTGACAGGCTCCTCAGCATCCTGAGAGCTCCTTTCTCCTCACCGATGGCCCTAAGCATCCCGACCTTAGGTGTACATACTGAGCCCTTGGTGATGTCCCTGTTAAGTGCTGAACGCTGCCAGCAGCATTGTGAAAAACTGTACCAATGTAAAACATGTTTAAACATTAGGCAATATAGTTAGCTTTAAGCACACACACAACCCAATCCCAAATTGGAAGATTGCTCTTGACGTTTCATCTATCCATCCAGTACCTAGCTATTGCTTTTATGATGTGCTGGCCATTGTGTTCATCTCTGGAGCTGTACAATGTAGATGAAAACAAAACAGAGCAAAAGAGAAACGAAACAATACCTAGGGAAACTTAAGTAGAATTTACTAGTACAAGGAAAATGTGATGTTAGGTTAGATGTGGATACTATGCTGTCCTGAGTTGACTTTCGAGAAAAATTTGAAATGCATGAAGCATTTGAAACGTGATAAAATGTTATTCTTGGTTTCCCAATTTAACTGGATGTCCTTTATTTCATAAATCTGACAATTTTAATGCTGCAACTGCCAAGTTTACAGGACACCAAAGTTACAGTTAAAGTTAATTCAGCAGGCCTACACTGCTCACAGGTAATGCAAATATTACTGGTCTGGAGACCAATTTTAGTAGCAAGGTCATAGGTTTACATAGTTAAGTATTCAACAGAAAATGAGAAGCTCTTGACAATGTTTTGACAGTAACAGGACAGGATTAGAAATATGTCCAGCAAGACGAGTCTGAGAGCTGCACATAAATGACACATGACAGAACCTTACAGAGTTCAAATAACTAATTTACTGAGTGTTCATTTGGGGAGAAAACAGCAAGAGGAAGTATGCTGACACAGACAGGAAAAAGCAAGAATCCTGTTGAAGATAAACCTTGTGGAGGAGACAGGAAAAAAAAATCACTATCATTTGGCCAAGGACCTCACTGGCTGGAAGTCAATAATTATTTCACTCTTTTACAATTTATAAATCATAGCTTAATTGATTTTTCACTGCAACCTCCTCAAGTAAGGTGTTTAATAGTCTTCTTATACCCATTTTACAGAAGAAAAACTAAGGCTAAATGATTTGTCCATCATCAAATAATTGCTAAGTGACAACTGGGACTAGAACATAGAATCCTTATTCTATATCCCATGTTCTTTCCACTGCATTTCCCACTTTCTCTAATGTCTAGGCATCCCCCACTCCCAGAAAGGTAATAGTGATGATTTTGCTAGCATCCCAACAATTCATTCATACCACATTCTGCATCAACAGAATATTCTGGACTTTGGATTTGTCCTCCAATGGTTTTCTAGTTTACTCAGTAACACTTATTGTTTCACTGTGTGATATATACACAGTGATTGTCCTTTCCTCTAGAAACCTGGTAATGTTTGGCAATAATCAGAGTCACAGTAGGAAACCTTGATGATTCTTAACATATGGTTCCAATAGTGACTCAAACAGCAATTATGTATAATTTCTGATAATCCTTTTAGTAACCTCTCCATACCACTTTCTTGACATAATTAAAATGTACTTTAGAATCCATGTAATCTATGTATTCTGGGAAGACTTCAGGTTGTCACAATCAGAATACATATGAAATGAACATTATATGAATGCAAGAAAAAATATAGTATTATTGATAATTAGTTATTTTGTAATGGAAAACCCCCACATTTCTACCTAAGAAAGTGTCTATCCTTTCAAACATAGACAAACATGCCTTTCTTCTATTTAGTGATATATTCTTGATTTTTCTGATTAACAGTACCAAACCTGTTTGTTTTAGGTTGCCTTTTTGCATTGTTGTTTCATTTTTGGTTATTTAAATGCTTCTTAATCTACTTTCCTTTAGATATGCTTAAAGTTCTCAACTTCATTCTAAGTTTGTTATGAGCAGAGTTACAAAATATCATCTAATTCTCGTTTTACGTGTAAACTGAATTTTAAATAATTGACAAAAGCTTCATACATACCTGATACTGTTTTAGAACCCAAGTGTCCTGATGGTCAGGCTATGTTTGTCAATGTATATGTGTAAACACAAATATCTCCAAATATAATATATCATATAAATAGTATATAAAACGATATTCTGTATTACTGATGGACTACTAAATAGTTGCAACCAATATAGGCTTTCATAATAGTGTTTAATTTCATATCAGATTCAGTTTGACCAATCTTACCTCTAAGAAGAACTGTGTTAGACAACTAGCATTTGGTTGATTGCGAGTCTTTTGATCAATTAGCATAACAGATTTCAAAGTCCTTTATAACTACAGAAAACTGTGAAAAAGTTTGTAGAGTTCAAAAGTAATTGCCTTTCTAAATCAAACAGAGGCCTAAATGACTGGTTATTTATAATTGAGTGTATCCTACCTATGGTCTATTTACTTAGACAGTTTTGAAAATGTAGGCACATGTAGGAAGAAGTATCCTAGAAGCCTGATAAGGATCATTCTAGAAATTAGTTAAGAGCTTGTTTTTAATCTCCTTGACCTTCCAAATGTAAATTATCAGAGTTGAAGCAATACTATTTACAATAGTTAAAGTATGGAATCAGCCTTGGTACCTATTAACCAAGGAATAGATAAGAAAAATGTGATACCAAAAAATATTATTCAGGCACAAAAGGAATGAAATTAAGTTATTTGCAGGAAAATGATTAGAACTAGAAATCATCACATTTAAAAATTCTTTTTAGTTATGTTTTGTTCTTTGAAATCCTCATTACATTCTTTAAAGGAGCTAGTAACTTTTCTTATAGATTCCCATAGACAATTTTCTGTTGATTTTTTTGCCATGAACCTTAGGGCTAAGACATATAGATTTTATAATCATTAAATCCTAGGTTCTGGTATTTGTTCAGCTCCATTTAATCTCAGGTAACTTATTCTGGAAGCTTCTATTTCTTCATCTGTACATTGGAGATAATAATGGTACCTCTCTCCCTCCACAGGGCTGGTGTGAGGAATTAATGAGATCATCAGGCAAAGTGCTTAGCACTCAGCACAGGCATTAATAAAGGTCTCAATAATGCTAGCTATTATCACCATATTATTATATCAATCTGCTCTTTGAGGACATGGTCTATGTCTTAATTAGCTCTGGCACATCCAATGTCTGACACATAAGTGCTTAAAAAAAGAGAAAAGGAAGCTTTGTTGGAATGAATACTGATTGACTCTTTCATTTCACATACCTAATTAGGAACTGAGCTCACAAGCCATATGGAGTTTAGAGATTACCCTAAAATATAGCCTAGGGACTCTAGAATAAAAGAACAAACAATTTTCCAGGAAACTTCCACATCAGATGTTTAGTGCTTACTTGTTTATGGTATCTGATAATACATTTTACTTCTTATTTGGGCTTAGTAAGAGCATAAATAGCAGTGTATGAGAAAAAAAAGATTGTCATTTGCCTTTTCCCAAAGCCACCAACCTCTAATAAAATATGTCTTTAGCTGAGGTTTAGTATAAAGTATTGCAATAGTGCCAGCGCTGTTTTCCCCCTTCCTGGTTCTTATGCTTTCAGTGATGCCAATCTTTCCTTTCACATTGAGTTCCACCACATCAGTGGCTCCCTATCTCATTTTGTTTCCCACCTTTCCTGTTAATCTTCCTGAAATATAGTGCTCCATCTTCATGATACCTCATCTCCTCCCACTTGTAACATGAGTTTGCATCCATGGGTGATGGGTGATGGCATCCAAAGACACTATCTTGGCCCATGTGTAAGGCCCCCAGTTTTCTTTTTTTTTGTTATGGGTATATTTATTTTTT
>NW_012267264.1:9256486-9304678 GCF_000151885.1 Dipodomys ordii
GTGAGGTGATATCTCAATGTTGTTTTGATTTGCATTTCTTTTATGGCTAGGGATGTTGAACATTTCTTCATGTGTCTATTGCCCATCCTTCTTTCTTCTTCAGAGAAGTTTCTCTTTAAGTCTTTCGCCCACTTATTTATTGGGCAGTTGTTTCTTTGCGGATTTGTTGTTGGGGAGGCCCCCAGTTTTCTATGGTCTTCTTTTGTGAGCTGTTTTGATAGATATAGCTGTGTGGGAGGGGGGGCACTGTAAGTGTTATGATCAGATATTCTCAGGGCACTACTGTGCTTCAGTGCATTTTCTTCTACTACATAGTATCTGTTGTCCTTCTTTGGAGGACTGCACTCATGCTACTGAAGCTGCTTTGCCAGCAAGCAGCTGGGAATTTGGCTGCTCTAGGGCAGCTCTTATCCATTGGCCATCAGATATTAGAGTAAACAAACAAAAATCCACTCCCTTGACAGGACAACTCTGACATTTTGTGTAATTTCCGCTCCACATTTCTCCCTCAACTTTCTTTTTCTTTTCCCCTGAATCCTGAGTAAGACTTTCACAGTAAGAAGGAATTAACAGATTAGGAGTTTGGCAACAGCCTTAGATACTTGGTAGGTTATACACCTGAGGGCACTTTCAAAAGGCTCTGGGTCAGGGTGAGATGTCACTTCTCAGACTTGGAACTTCTCATCAGAGTTAGACTATCCTTGAGAAGGCCTTAATAATGCTGAATTTTAAACTACTTCTTAATTTACTTTTGCCTAAGAATACTGTAGGGTTAATTATTCAGGCATTTTTAAAGGTGGGGACAAATAGAGCAAAGTCAGGAATTCAACTAAATTGGGCTTCACTTTACAAAGAGAGGTAGGAGAGAATTATAAATTGTAAACTATTTACAATTATAAATTGTAAACTAAATGGTCCTAAAGTAACTTACATTCTGGTTGTGTAAGTCTACATATTCAATATACATAAACATAAAAGCAATCTATACATGCAAAATAAATAGCAAAATCAAAGCTGCTTTATATATGTATATATATATGTATATATGTGATATCCCTATGTGTGTGTATATATATAAAACATTCATATATATATGAACTTATTCCATAGATATGATGTTGAAATAGTGAATGAAAGGAGGAAATAAAAATTCAAATTTTACTTGTTTAAATATATTTCTTAGTCTGGCACATTGCCTATCTCATGAGTAAAGGGTGAATTCAAGACCAATTGCAGTATGTTTCAAATTATAAATAGTTATCATTTTATTTAGATAAAATTCTATAGCTAAATTTACATGTGATGGTTTCTATGAGTTTATATGTCAATCACCTATTAAGTGAGTTAGATTATTTTTAGGAAATAGTTTCTTAATGGTATAATATTTGAAACAGTAAGACAAAAGTAAGAGATTAGTGTATAGTGAGACATATTAGAACACAGTGTTTCAAATAAGATTGAACAAGAGGATGTTTGGCTGTTAGGAAAGCAATTTCTTTTTACAAGAGGCATGTTTTCAGAATAACATGTCTATATTTCAGCTCATAGGAAAATTAGCTGTGTGATTTCTGCCTAGTAGACAAGTCATTTAGAATATCAATGTCATCATCTATTAAAAGGAAAACAATGGTTACATCTACCTCATTTGTGTTCTGTGAGAATCACATATAAATATTCAATATTCTACTAATATAGTGTTGCCATTTTTATTTCTCAGACTGATAGAAATTGAGCTCTATTCATCAAGATCCACTGTAAATATAACAAAATATTTTCACAAATGAATATTTTTACTTTTCACTTAAATTATGTATTTCAAAAATTTACACAGTTTTGCTTTTGACCTTATAATTATCTTGGATAAAAAGGGCCTTATAAAATATAGTATCATGGGCTGGGAAGATGGCTCAGTGGTAGAGTGCTTGCTTTGCATGCATGTGGCCCTGGGTTCGATTCCTCAGTACCACATAAGCAGAAAAAGCTAGAAGTGGTGCTGTGTCTCAAGAGGTAGAGTGCTAGCCTTGAGCTGAAGAGCTGAGGGACAGTGCCCAGGCCCAGAGTTCAGGCCCCATGACCAGCAATAAATAAATAAATAAAATACAATAAAATAGAGTAACAAAGATTGAATCCAATTGTCCAGGTTTCAGGACTTCTTTTTTTTTTCCCCATGTGCAAAGTCCAAAGATTTTGGACAGGTATTGTAACCTCTTTACCTAATTTGTTGTGAGGCTCTGAAGAAGTAATGTGTAAAAGATGCTTTGCAAAATAACAAATTACTGGATACATGTAAAGAATATTAAAACACATTATGCCTTGAGACATCAGTAACAACCAGTCATTTATTTTTCTTCTAGTTGCAGTAGTGTACTCAAGACTGAAAATCAATAAACAGTTCTTCAAAAACAATTTATTGTACTCATAAGTGTCTATTCTCTTTGTGTCACTGGAGATTGAACAGGGCAGGCATGGTCCTTGCCTTGAGACAACTGATTGCTTAGAGAACAAACAGTAAACCAATGATCAAAGGAATAATTGTGTAATTACAACTGTGATAAGAACAATGAGTATATTAAGTCATTTGACTATATTAATTCTTACTAGGTGTTGAGTGTTTCTGTAGGTTTACTAAAGACTGTTTGCACATTTTTTATGGTTAATTGGAGATGGGAGTCTCTTGGATTTGTCTGCCTGGGATGGCTCTAAATCATAATCCTAATGTCTCAGACTCTGGGAGCCACTGGTGCTTGTCATGATTATCTTTTTAAAAGAAGTTTATGCAGCCTTAGGCTAGAGCTCCCTGCAGAATAAGGTACATATTCATGCTTACAGGTGTTTGATTAAATAACTGAGTTTTACTTTAGGATTATCTGACTGGGACATTTTGTGACTGTCTTCTTGTTTTGGTTAGGATCCCCAGCACACACTGTCTGACCTTCCCAAAGAGGAAGAAGCCAAATAGAGGAGAACTGGTTCACTCAGTTATTTTCTTAATTCTTGTTTTGTATGGTATCTTCACCTTCAGCGGTCCAAAGTCCAAAGTCCCTTCATTTTGCTCTCGCTAGTGAATATACTTCTACCAGAGTGAGGAAGGGACCGTCACTCAGGACTGAGTGGGGCAGGAGATGTAAGGCTCTACCAGTTTCCCAGATGGGTATCTCATCCTCTTGATAGTTAACAGAAGTACTTCATACCACCAGTCATAGAATTTTGGAAGATTTTGTGGTTACAGAACAGGCTGGCTCTGGCTTTCACTACCTTCAGTTTAGGACTAGCTTTGAACCACAAGCCTCAAATCTCAGCCACCTTAGTAGCTAGGATTACAAGTGTGAGCCACTGCTGTCTGGTTACATCAGTTTTGGATTAGTCTTTTCCATAGGTTCCAAGTTAGCATTCCCCCATTTTGTTTCTTATCTCCACATTTTTGTTACTTTTTTTATCCTTTTTGCGCCCCCCCCATTATGTGTTTGTTCACTTTTTTATGTGTTTGTTAACTTTAAAAACTTGCTTTTAATCAGTTTGGAAGAGAAAAACTAGACATATGTGTTCACCAAATTTGCCTCAACTCCCTAATCCATTTACCATACTGCTGCTGGAGGGAACATCTTGTTTTGTTTCCATGGACACAGCATCTATCCTACTGCTGTGAGGACATTTAGAAGTTTTTGTTTTTAGTTTTTAAAAGCACTGTATTTTTCAAAACACAAATCTACTAGGAGCACCCTTCCCTACCCTACTTTTCATAGCTTTCTTTTCATAGCTTTTAGATAGAAACAAAGTTCCTAAGCATCATTGCCAAGATTATAAAGCACATATATATTTCACCATATATATATATACATATACTTGCATCTATACATATATATCTATACATGTACTGTACATATATTTATACATCTCTATACAGATATATGTGTATAAATATATATCTGTGTATATATGTATAAGTGTATACTTGCATTTACATATGTATATGTGTATATATAGTACATGTATATATATACATACATACACACATACATATATATTGTGTATATTGTAGCATTGTGTTGTTTTGTTTCAAGTTGAATTTGAACACCTGTCAATAAGTATTATACTCTCCACATTACCATAGGTTCAGTCTTTTGTCCACTGTGGTAATTTCACACATTATTTGTCCTTTACCTTAGCCCTATGTGTTCGTGATATCTACCTTTCAACACACGTACCTCATGTCTACATCCTTCTCTCTGCTCTTTGAAACTCCCACTATCACTGGATGTGTCAAGTTAAAATCCTTTATGACTTTCAGGCAGAAATAAGGTATTTTCATTACTTGAGATTTAAAAAATAAGCAAAAAATAAACTAAGATAGTAAGCAGAGAAAACATGAACTATGATAGTATACTGTAAAGATTTCTCTGGTTTCTTATTAAACATACATGATTTTTGTTAGCAATATGGTAAGAAGCAAACCATAAATGCTAAAAACAAACAAAAAAGAAACAACAACAAAAAACCCAACCATCACAATATGTTATAAGAATGTGGCTGGGCACTGGTGCCTCATGCCTGTAATTCTATCTACTTAGGAGGCTGAGATCTGAGGATTAAGGTTTGAAGCCAGCTTACACAGGAAAGTCTGAGAGAGTTTTCTCTCTTAATGGCCAAAGAGAACTGTGGGTGAGGTAAGCCTTGAGCAAAAAAAAAACCCCTAAGGAACAGTGTTTAGGCCTTGAGTTCAAATTCAACGTCAGTATAGGACAAAAAATTCAAAAAAGAATGTGAAGAGGATGGGGCAAGGCTCAAATAGTAGGAAGCCTTTCTAGCAAGTAACAGGCCCTGAGTTCAAACTCTAATACTTCCCCTAGTTTAAAAAGAGAAAGAAAGGAAGAAAGGAAGAAAGAAAGAAAGAAAGAAGAAAGAAAGAAAGAAAGAAAGAAAGAAAGAAAGAAAGAAAGAAAGAAAGAAAGAAAGAAAGAAGGAGAAAGAAATGTGAAGTCTTCTCCTTCTTAAATATTTTGACAATAAGACCCACTATCCTGAGAGCTCTAAAAAATAAAAGTAGAAAGTAGAAAAGATTCTGGAGGCATACACTTAGCAGTAGAGTCACTTGTCTAGCAAATGTAAGGTCTTGTATTCAAACCCCAGTACCTTAAAAAAAAAAAGGAAAAGCAAAATAATGGAAGCTTATATAAATGGAGGTGCAACTTATGATATGTAGTTAGTTTGATTCTCCTTAGTAGTAGTTGAGAATTAGGTACACTAAAATGTCTAAACCTGAATATTTTTCTTCTTTACATAAAAGCATTCCGGTAACACTGGGTGCTGGTGGCTCACATCCTAGCTACTTAAGAGGCTGAGAGCTGAGGATCATGATTCGAAACCATCCTGTGTAGGAAAGTCCACAAAACTCTTATTTCCAATTAATCACCTGAAAAACGGAAGTGGAGCTGTGACTAACAGTGGTAAAGTGCTAGTCTTGGGACGTTCCAAGATAGGGCTCAGGCCCCTGAGTTTGAGTCCCATAACCAACAACAACAAGGAAAGTTCTGGTAGTCATCCTCAGTAGCAAGATAAAGTCATTGGATTATAGAGTAAGTTACATTACAATATTAGCCATTAATGTATCATATATAATTTATTTTATTTGCCAATCCTGGGGCTTGACTTTTGGGCCTGGGCACTGTCCCTAAGCTTCTTTTTGCTCAAGGCTAGCACTCTACCACTTGAGCCACAGTGCCACTTCTGGCTTTTTCTGTATATGTGGTACTGAGGAATTGAACCTGGGGCTTCATGCATGCGAGGCAAGCATTCTACCATTAAGCCACCTTCCCAGGCCCAAATTCCTATTTTTCACTATGCCACATTTCCAGCTGTCATATATAATCTTAAAATATACTAGAACTTTAAGGGAATGTTTTAACTTTTAAACAGTACTTGCAGACATGCATACACGGTTATCACACACCTGTTAATTCAAATAAAAAATGTAAAGCATGATACATTAAAATCAGCTTTGTAACAAGCTACTGTGAATTTGGCCAGGTTTTTATGCTTTTCTTTTTGTGTGGAACTAGTTTGAACTCAGGGTGTTAAATTCAACTTCTCTGTTGATAGTAAAAGTGCTAATTACTAATATGTACCGCAGTGTGTACGTAAATCACTTCAGCTCTCATAAAAATACAGTTCTGATTCAGTAGGTCCTGGGGTAGGGCTTAAGTGTGCATTTCCATCGATTTCTTAGGTGAGGTACATCTCACCTAAGAGATAGCTTTGCCATCATAATTTGTACAAGAAGGCTTTATAACATTCTAAGGTAAGGAATTCATCAGGACAAATGGGAAGGCTGCTGACATGATTACATTGATGACACGTATCATGGATTTGGCACCAAAGTAGAATTTGTGATAGTCTAGATGTCTGCATGTCCAGTCCGCTTTGTGAGTTGTGGGTGGCAGGATTGCATTGTGATTTGAAGGAGCTGTAAGTATATTATCTTGTGGACCCCTACCTTTCTAAAAAAATGTACTAAAGGTATTTTATGATTATGTTACTGTAAAGATGAATGGAATCTAGGTTGAATTTATTATTACATGTGAACATTAATACCTAGTAATATATTATGTATAGTATTTTAATTTTAACAGAAATGAAAGTTATAACATTTTTTGTTAGTCATGGGCTTGAACTCTGGGCCTGGGCACTGTTCCTGAGCTCTTCACCTCAGGGTGAGCACTCTATCACTTGAGCCTCAGCACCACATCCAGTTTATAATTGGTTAATAAGAGTCTCATGGATTTTCCTGCCTAGGCTGTCTTTGAACCACAATCCTCAGATCTCAGCCTCCTAAGTAGCTAGGATTATAAGCATCTGGTAAGAATTAGAATATTTGTGTTTGACCTTGAATATATCACGAGCTCTAGAAACCTTGTCTAATGGAGAAACCAACTATGGTAGACCTGCCTGTTGGACCAAATACTTACAACTATGAGAAAAATACTTCTTGAGATAATGTTGTCTAAATTCCTAAGAAGGATTAAATATTTTCTCAGTTGCCTTGAATTTGCAAGTCACTCCATTAATATTTGGCACAAGAATTAATTCAATTTGTTCATTCTCCCTGCTGCTTTTCTAATTGTACACATTTGGGTTTATAATGAATAAAAGACAAGGGAATAATATTTTAAAGACTGTGCCCTTAATTACAAAAAAAACCCAAACAAACGAGGAGCTTTGAGACTCTTCTTGAGAAAGAACTTGATTACATTGAGACTCAAGAGCCTATAGTTGTGTTCCTTCTCCATCTATAGGTATTTTATTCTTACAGTTGTAATAATATATAATTGATACAAATGTAGCTGCTGTGGTTGAATTAGGGGCTGGAGTCTTGCCTTCATGGTTTCCCTTTTGTGTCTTTGTATGACCTCAGATATCTTTGGAGAATATCAGGGCTTTACTGATCTGAATTTGTGAATCAACCGTACTCTACCAGTAAGGAATCAGAGTCAGAACATATGTGTGATAGCGTGTGTGTGTGTGTGTGTGTGTATGGGGCACTGTCCCTGAGCTTCTTTCGCTCAAGGCTATCACTTTACCACTTGAGCCAGATTGCCACTTCTGGCTTTTTCCCTTTATGTGATACTGAGAAATAGAATCCAGGGCTTCATGGATGCTAGGCAAGCACTCCATGACTGAGCCACATTCCCAGCCCCATGTGTTGTTGAAGACATGAAATTTGATGTGCTTCCAGATACACTTGTTTGTTAACTTAGCTACTTGCATGGTGATTTAATTTGTTCTTGTTAATGATTTTGATTCCAGAACTACACCTTTATTTCCTGGAGATTAAATAAAAGAAAGGCTAAAATGAAATTGTCAAGACAAACAAAGCCTAACAATAGCATATAACTACTAAAAACAACTTTGATCAGGCATGGCTCTGGTTTAACATGACACATGTTAACTTCATGCTTCATAGCAATCATAAGGTGGCAGCCAATCCATACTTAGGCACAGAGAATTTCAGTAACTTGTGGAAGGTGGTTATTTAGTTGTGAAGTTAGGTCTTGTGTCTTGGTCTTGTGTCATTGTCTTGTGAGAAGTCTTTGATGTTTCCCATCTCAATGTTGACATTTTCTGCTTTAGTGAAAAGATTGCCTTTTTCACTTGATTTTTGCTGTCTTTCCAAATAGCTGACATATTGTCATCAGTCTTTCTTTTCTAGTGATGCATCTCAACTTACTCAGAATCTATCTGCAGGTAGGACATTGAGTAATAATCCTAATTGCTCTGGGCACTGCAAGAGTCAGAGTTAGAGCCAAGTAAAGGCTGTCTCTGGTCTTCAAATTGCTTGCTGTCTTGATATCTTGCAAGTCCTCCCACCCAGGAACACTCTCCTGCCTAGATAGAATGCCTACTAGTTGACATTGAGCACTCCCAACTTGACCAATAAGTCAGGCTGCACCCATTCACAGACAGCAGTGTGACACAAAGAGGTCTGGCCACTACTTAATCTGGGTGTCTCTGGGAAGCATTCAAATATTAAAGCAGAAAATAGTCTTCCGTAGATTCAATGCTAGACTATCTTGGAGAAGTTGCATAGCAATTTAATTCATCTTTGCATTATCAGGAAATTTTAAAATATATTGTAGTACCATGTCAGTTAGCTGTAATGAAGAACGAATATGAATAAAACACGCAGACCAGGGTCTGGTGGAGAGTGAAGAATTAATTAATAGTAGCTATTTTATTATGAGATGACTACAATTGGGGAAAAGACAAAGTGACCGCCATTATAACCAGAGCATAATTTAAGATTAGGATTATATATATATCACTACTTGAATGGACCCCTTTTCCTTATATAATCAAAGAAACCCAGATCTCCACACTGAGGCTGACAGTCTTTATCCTACACAGTGCCTACAGTTAGATGTGGACAAAGCTGCAGCCCAGTTATCAATTTTAATTTCCTGGGAGTTGTTTAACTGGCTCACCCCAGGAAGCTGACTGCACCATATATATTAATCCTGGTCTGGATCATATCACAAAATCATGACTGAATCATTGCTTTCACTTCCAGCAGCTAAAACCCATGTGTCACTTCATGGACAGACACTCTCAATCTATGCTCTGTTTTTGTTTTTTTTCTCATCATGCCACTTTTAGATGTCTTCTTGTTGTATCTGAGATTTGACACCACTTCTAATCAATGAGCTTTTATAGCTTGAACTTTCTGGTTAATAAGTCTCTCTCTCTCTCTCTCTCTCTCTCTCTGTCACTCTGTCTCTCTCGGACTCTCTCTGTCTCTCTGCCTCTCTCTCCTTTTTCATTCTTTCGTCTTTGTGGGGATTTAGACTCAGGGTCTTGAACTTGCTAGGTTGGTACTCTATCAGTTGTGACATACCTTCAGCCCTGATTTTTTTCTATTCTGTTTGTGGGGTGTGTGTGTGTGTGTGTGTGTGTGTGTGTGTGTGCTGGTTCTGGTACTTGAACTCAGGGCCTAGGCATTGTCCCCTAGCTTTTTTACTCAAGGCTAATACTTTACCACTTGAGTCACAGCTCAGCTTTTTGGTGGTTAATTGGACATAAGAGTTTCATGGACCTTTTCTGCCCAGGCTGGCTTCAAACTGTGATCCTCAGGTCTCAGTCTCCTGAGTAGCTAGGATTACAGTAATGAGTCACTGGTGCCCAGCTTCACTGGTTTTTGGAATAGGGATTCTTGAACTTTTCTTCTGGAGCTTGTCTCAAACCTTGATTCTTTCATTCTCAGCCTCTTGAGTAACCAGGATTACAGGTGTGAGGCACTGCTACCCAGTTTAGCTAATCTTTTAATTGTGGAATATACCAGTAGACACTGTGATGTACTGCTTTATTTGGGGCTTCTTCCCAGATGCTGAGTGTATTGCTAGTAGAAGCTCTCAACTGCCAGCCCCTTGTGGGTGGCTTCCTGGCAAAAGAACTGCTTTGCTTTAGGTCAAGATCTTCTTCCAGGTGGTCTGAATGCAGTAACTGTTTAATATGAGTGAATCAGCTCAGGACAACTAAAAAAACAATAGCCCAGCTTCAAAACCCTCTAATTTCTTGGCTGAAACCTCCATTGGGATAATATTGCCAATCAACTTTAACTTCTTTCCAATATACTGCATTCTTAATTCCTCAAGTTATTGAGGGGATTCTCTCCAATAAATGTCTTGCATACTAATCTCCATTCAAAGTGTTCTTCTAGGAAGTTACAACTTGTGACAATTTTACAAGACTTTGTTACTTGAAAGGTGATATCCATGTGCTTTCTATGTAGCTAAAGACAATATTTTTTACAAGTACCTTGAAATCCACTGTGTGCCTCCTCCATCCCTTGCATCCCCTTCCCTTCTCCATCTGTACCCTCACCCCAGATAACTACCATCCTGAATTTTATATCAATCATTGCTTTCATCTTCTATAGTTAACTCATACATCACTATTATAAAATATAAGGCTTTCCTATCTTTTTGAACTTTAAAAAGGTATATGCTACACCCATCCATATTGTGGATCTGATCCTGTTCTTCAACATTATTTTCTTTGAGATTAGATTGGAATCCAATGCAAAAGATGTTCCATATATACTTGTTCTCAAGTTTGCAGAATAGCACATTATGTTTTTTTTATTTTATTTATTTATTTTTTTGGGTCCGGTCGTGGGGCCTGAACTCTGGGCCTGGGCGCTGTCCCTCAGCTCTTCAGCTCAAGGCTAGTGCTCTACCACTTGAGCCACAGCGCCACTTCCGGCTTTTTTCTTTTTGCTTATGTGGTGCTGAGGAATCGAACCCAGGGCCTCAGGCATGCAAGGCAAGCACTCTACCACTGGGCCAACTTCCCAGCCCCTGCACATTATATTTAATCCTCATATCTCTTTAAGTTCCAATAGCTGTGACCTTTGTGGTCTTTCCTCTGATAATTTTGAACAGCACTGTTTATATATTCTATAGACTGTCCTCCAAAATCTTCAGAAGGAACCAAGCCTGCTAATGCTTTGATTTTAGATTTCTAACCCCCAAACAGTTGATTTCTGTTGTTTAAGCCACTAGGTTTATGGTACTTTGTTATAGTAGCACTAGAAAACGATACTCTCTTTCCTTTTCTGCATATATGATATGGCTCACTCATGAGGAAAAAAGCAGGCACAGTAGGGTCTTTATGTTCAGAGATCTCTGATTGTGTGACATTAAGTACCAATCTAAAACGGTGGACAACTTCCAAAGTAAGTCCATAGTAAGGCTGGAAAATCAGCCTTACTATTCAGCGTTCCCATTTCTGTGGGGAGTGGTGTGAGAGAAACATTAAAATAAGCAGCAGAAACTAAAGCAGAAAAGCTCTAAAAGCAGAAGTGGCTGAGCTGGGTTGTGAATGAATTGCTGCTACCAAAGTAGTCATCTTTGCAAATGGGGGAGCAGGAAACATGGCTTTTGGTGGGTGCTAGAGTTGATGAGTGGGAAGGGAAAATTCACACTTGGACAGATGGAAACTCAGTTGGGACAGAAGCTGGAAGTCAGAACCTGGAAACTAGAGGTAAAATCTGAAAGGTTTAGTAAGCGGGTAGCAAGGCAAAAACTGAATTGAGGCAGTAGATGAAAGGTCTTCTCCATTAACTTCCTCTTATGACTCATGAAAAGAATTTGTTTTACTAATCACAAAAGCATCTGCACAACTTTAAAAACAGAAACGCGTATGCACCTATCTGTATTATGTATCATGTAATGCTTGTGCAGATGTATTGTGAATTAGCCTTCAAATATATTATTTTTAAATTTATATTCTATGATTTATATTAAAGCCTTACCACTCATCCTTTTTCACAACCACCTTCCATTTGAGTCAGTCATCCCATATAATTGCCGTGTGGCTTTCTTCCTGGGTGGGTGCATTCCTAATAACTTTGGGGGTTAAATACACAGTGGATGAGAAACTAGCATATGGCTCATGAGAACCTCTGGCATTACCTTAGGCCTTTTGAGAGATCTACAAATATAAATTGAAGCAATAAGATAAGGGAAATTATACAGAAAGTGTAACTGTACTACCCTGATACTTTCCCAATTTTATCTTTAATTTCTGCTGAATATTTCACAAATTATCTGAATAACATAATGACCAGACCAGGTCAGCAAGGGAAAATACGTAAGTAGATTTTTAAAAAACAATTTTTAAACAGTTTTACCTTTATAAAAAATGACAGAGATAATTTAGATTCTTTCCACAGGCCCTACACCTACTTCTCACATTATAAACATCTTACGGTTTTATATTAGCATACTACTTTTGTTCACCAGTTAATAAACCAGTATTGATATATTATTGTTAACTAAAATTAATACTTTATTCAGAGTTCCCTCCCCACCATTATTACTGGAGTTCGACCTTTGTGCCTTGTGTTAGCTTGACAAACACTCCACCATTTGAGCAATGTCCCTAGTCCTTTTTTGTTTTTTGTATTTTTTAATACATTTTTTAGATTGGCTCTTATACTTTTGCCTTTGACTGTGAGCCTTCTTTCTCTGTTTTCTAAATAGCTGAAATTATAGGTGTTTACTACTATGCTAGGTCCCTCCTCAGCTTTTATTTTAGTTCTTTTTCTGTTTCTAAGTCCATCTAGGATACCACATTATACTTAGTCCTCATGTCCCTTTAAGTTTCCTTAGTTGTTTAGTAATTTTTAGACTTTCCTTGTTCTTGAACATCATGAAAGTTTTGAGAAGTACTGATGACACATTTTGTAGACTGTCCCTCAAATGATATTTGTCTGATATGTTTCCCATTATTATACAGTGGCAAAGAGTTTTAGGAAGGAAAACCATAGAAGTCAAGAGCCAGTTTTTCTACATCATATCAAGGGTGCATGCTGTCAGTAATATTTAACCATTGCTAATGTTGACCTTATCACCTGGCTGAAATAATGTTAACAGGTTTCTTTATTGGAAGTTTCTCATTCTTTCCTCTTTCCATGTAATAGTTTTTGAAAGAAAGTCACTGTGCTCAGATCACACTTAGAGAGTGGGCAGTTAAGCTCTACTTCTTCATGGAGACCAACAGTTATATAAATTATTTGGAGTTCTTTTGTGCGGGAAATTTGTCATTCTTTCCTTCCTTCCACTTTTCTTCCTGCTCTTTCCTTGAGGCTTTCATTCTTTTTCTTCTTTTCTCTCTTTCTCTCTCTTCTTTCTTTCTGTACTATTTACAAATATTTACTTTATATCTTCAGTTATATAATCCAATACTCCTGTTTTGTTGCTCTAACTAGTCTAGCTTTGGCCACTGGGAACTCTAGTTGGGTCTTATGTCTTGTATATTGTGTTCATGTGAGCATATATTTTGCATTTTCTTACTTTTGCATCCTTTTCTTTTTTAAATTTTTGGGATGACACAATGCTCATCTTGTTTGATGAATATTTTAATGACCCATTTCTTCCCAGAATCAATTAAGAATCTTCCTTTTTGTGTGTCTAGGACAAGCAGAAAAGATCAAAAGCTATGTAAATATGACCAAGTAAGATGATGCTAAGCGAAATGAACCCCAAGATAGGACACAGATTGTATCTTTCTTGCTGTTGGTTTTAATGTACTTATAATGTACTGTGTGATTTTTTTGTTTCTTTTGTATGTTCTTCCCCCCATGGTATAAGCCCTGTTTTCACTGTATTTGATTCCTGTGCTAGGCGTCTTGTATATACGTTTTTCTAATTTGGGGAAGGGAAGGGAAATAGCAAAATGTTGAAACAAGGATACAGGTTGACCCATTGTAACAATGAGATGTACAAGACACTATGTTGAAAACCAACTTTACAATTTTGGGGTGGGGGAGGGGTTGGGGAGGTAGGGAGGAAAGCGTTGGTAGGGGAAAAACAAAGGAGAGGGTAGCAATGCTCCATAGGAAATGGACTCATTACCTTGCTCATATAAGTGTAATCCTCTGTACAGTATCTTTACAATAACATATATATATCATATATATACATATTTGTATAAGAACCTTTCTTTCTTTTTTGGGGGGGGGTCTGGTTGTGGGGCCTGAACTCTGGGCCTGGGCACTGTCCCTCAGCTCTTCAGCTCAAGGCTAGTGCTCTAGCACTTGAGCCACAGCGCCACTTCCGGCTTTTTTTTTTCTTTTTGCTTATGTGGTGCTGAGGAATCAAACCCAGGGTCTCAGGCATGCAAGGCAAGCGCTCTACCACTGAGCCACCTTCCCAGCCCCAAGAACCTTTCTTTTACATTTGGTCAATTGTTCTACATTTCTGAGGATTATCTTGTTTGTTTCCTATAACAATTATAAATTCATGAGTTAAAGAACTACAAAAATCCATAGTATTGAAATGGACACAAAAATGACCTATTTCCTTGCTAAAAAGAAACAAAGAAGAAGACAGAACTTCCTATCAGAACAGAATCCTCAGACAATCAATTCTGGAAAGACCAACATGAAATTGATGAGAAATGATACAAGTTCAAAATGGTATGTATATTAGAATGGGCCACTGATGGTCAGTCACTTCTGACTTAGAAACAAGAGTCAGTGTAGGATACAGGAAGTGAATAAAGGCTGATGAGCAAAAGTTGCTGTATTAAGTACGGATAGCTTTGGTGTATTAAGTAAAGATCTCTTAGCAGGATGGGTTCTAATACTGCTATCAAGTATAGTCATTTACCAAAACTTCTATTTTATGAAGGACATTGGGGGATTTCCCCCTCAGTTCCACTGTCTTATGAGTTTTCCTTACCTTTTCATAAAAATGCAAATGTGGTCTGGTCTAAGGCTGGATCTCATATGAAGCAATATGAAAGAAATCCCTCCCACCCCCTGAACTACAAACCCTGTTTATTATTTTTACTCTTCAATACTTCCGCTGGTCATTAACTTAGGTCACTGTAAGAGAAGCACAAAGCAAGGATCACCTTTACTTGGAGGACTGAGAATTTTCTTGAGCTCTGGAGACTCTTGTTTTTTTTTTTTTTTTGGTCCAGTTGTAGGGCCTGAACTCTGGGCCTGGCCGCTGTCCCTCAGCTCTTCAGCTCAAGGCTAGCGCTCTACCACTTGAGCCACAGCGATACTTCTGGCTTTTTTCTTTTTTCTTATGTGGTGCTGAGGAATCGAACCCAGGGCCTCATGCATGCAAGGCAAATGCTCTACCACTGAGCTACCTTCCCAGCCCAAGATATTTTGTACTTTTTTTTGGGGGGGGGTCTGGTCTTGGGGCCTGAACTCTGGGCCTGGGCGCTGTCCCTCAGCTCTTCAGCTCAAGGCTAGCGCTCTACCACTTGAGCCACAGCGCCACTTCCGGCTCATGTGGTGCTGAGGAATCGAACCCAGGGCCTCATGCATGCAAGGCAAGCTCTCTACCACTGAGCCACCTACTCGAGCTCTGGGGACTCTTGAAGCTGACTCTTAACCCTAACCAGAGGCAATGATGACTCCAACTTCTTGTGCAATTTTCCCGGTCACATCCTCATGTAAAAACTCAAGACCTGCCTTAGTCAAAAGCAGACTGAGTGTTTCCTCTGGTCTGGCCCTTCCCTTTTTTAGCTTCCTTTTGTAGCTCCAACGTCCTGTTTTTTATCCTTCTAATCTCCTAGGTGCTGTCTTACCTTGAAAATCTAATAGACAAATGAAACCCACCGAGTAATGAGAATTCATTTTTGCATGAGAAAAATCTTCCTGGGTGCTTTTGTTTATGTGTATGTATGTGCTGCTCCTGGGGCTTGAACTCAGGGCATCTGGTCCTGGGCACTGTTGCTGAGCTTTTTTGCTCAAGGCTAGTGCTCTACCACTTGAGCCACAGTGCCACTTCCTTCCTAGGTGCTTTTAAACAAGGACTTTATAAAAGCAATATGTATCTTTAATGGAAAAAAATCTTCAGAGAGGAAAGAAAGATGGATATGTTTCGGAAAGAAGGCTTATGCTACAGTTTAAATGTATATTCCAATTTAGTCTTTTAGATAACTTCTGGAAATGAAAACTTCCTTTCTTAAAAGACATTGTATTTTAGTGCCCTTCTCTTAACATAGACACTCCAAAAGTTCTTGTGCTTATTAATGTTCATGGTATAGTCAAACTCTCACTGAAGGTCAGCAAACAGTGCCCTTCCTCTTAGCATCTTCTCAGTTGCTGTGTATTTCCAAAGAGTATTACAAGGGTTGATTTGCAGTTTAGTTCAGGAATTCAGAAATAACCTAGAGCTCTGTCATCAATAGACTTCCTCGCCTTCTCTCTCCCTCTCTCTAATAAAGCAATTAAAAACACATACAAAGTAAGAACTTGTGAAATGGCCATTTTCAGAGTAGCAAATAGGAGGGTGAGCTAAGTGTGAACTAATGATTCCCCAAATGGGGATTTCAAAACGTCTGAACTTGATCAAAACTATTAAACAAGGGTTTTCAGAGCATCTAATATTTACTTCTCATTATCTTTCCTTTTTGGGGGGGGAGGGTGATGGTAATGGAGTTTTGGCATAAGGATATGTGAAATACTGCTGAACCTTGCCTCCAACACTGTTTTCATAGGTTATTTTTAAGATAGGGTCTTGCTTCCTGCTTAGGGTGTGCGTCTGAGCCATAATTTGCCTACTTTTAAGCTTTCTATTACTGCTGGAATCACAAGAATAGGCTACTGCATTCAACTTCTGTTCTTGGAGGGGGAGTCTCAGAGACGTTCCTGTCCAGCCTGGCCAGGTTCCTCTGGTCTCTCAATCTCAGCTCCCCCTGGAGCTTGGGATGATAGGCTCAGGGGTGAGAAGATTATGAACTTTTTTACCCTAGTGACTCTTGAACTTTGAATCTTCCCATTTTTAACCTCCCAAGCAGTTACGATTACAGGTGTGAGTCACCAGCAACTGGCTGGTGAAAGTGTGACTTATCTGTCTTTCCTTGATACTTTTTAAACAATGATTTGGAACCTTTACATAAGTAAAGGTTTATAGTACACCTGTGGTGAGTGGTTAAATGAATTTATCTTTAGCATCTTTCTCTACGTCAACAAATGTTTATTGGAATGCTAGATATACAAGAATAAAATATAGTTCTTTTTTTTTCCAGGGTTGAGGACCAAACCCAGGGCCTTGCATGCACCAGGTGCATGCAGGTGCCCTTCCCAGACCCTAAAATATAGTTCTTAACATGTTGGAGCTCGCACATGGATATTGAACTAATACCTAATGATCATATAGCATGGGAGTTAAATAACAAACTGATGTATTTAAGTGGCAGCAGAGAAAAAAGAACCAAGTTGGTTGCTAGGAGACGGTTTTGTAAGAGAGGAGATCCTGGACTAGGCTAGTGGAAGAGTGTGACTTTCACATATGAATGGGTGGGGGTGTACACTAATAAGACATTCACAACTGGTGCCTCATGCCTGTAATCCTAGCTACTCAAGAGGCTGAGATCTGAGGATTGTGGTTTGAAGCCAACCCATGCAGAAAAGTCCCTGTGAGACTTTTTATCTCTAATTAACTACCAGAACATAAGAAGTGGAGCTGTGGCTCAAAGAGGTAGAGTTTTAGCTTTGAGCAAAAGAGCTCAGGGACAGTACCAGGCTCTGAGTTCAAGCCCACATCAGACAAACAACAACAATAACAATAATAACAGAACATTTATAACCAAAGGAACAGTCAGTATCATAGGAAGGAGGTGAAAATAGAAGAACATGTGAAGGTCATTTTCTAAAAGGCTGAAACACAGGGAGATGAGAAGAATCTATGAATTGTGTCAATCACAGACACAGAGAACTAGTCATAAAGGGCCTATTCCCATGGTACTTAGGACTGTATGAAAAGTGGGAACTGTGAAAGTTAGCTAGAAATCTATGGATTAGATAACTTGAATATTGGATTTAGAAGTGCTGAAAGAGAAGCAAAGGGCTATTTAAAATGCTAAGGTAAAAGATGGCGAGGGCCTGAAGCAAGACAGTAGGCAGGGGCAGAGGAGAATGAGAAAAAAGGAAAGGATCTTTAGGACAGTGAGTTTTAGTAAGCAGCTGAACCTTGGGCAGCACCTACATTTCAAATGTGGGTAGAAACTGCTAAAGAGAAAAAAAGGGATCTGGCAAAGCAGAAGGAACTGAACCAAACAGAGGCAGAGCTGTGCTTATGCACCAAATGGAGAGATAGGAACTATGCCTTTTCTTCTTTTTGTCAGCTTTTACCCACAATTCCACTTTTTTTAAACTTCGTGCGTAAGGATCTCACTCATTCATCAGAAATGACACAGAGCAATAGGTGGAGTAAATTTTATTATCTTCATATTACAGATAGGTTATCCAAGTCTTTGGAAGGAATGGGACTAGGGTTACTCATTTATAGAACTTTGATTAAAAGAATGAGTTCTTAAGAGGAACACTACTTGTGCTTAATGCCTGGTCCAGCTAGTTACTAGATATATAATCTTGGACAAGTTGTATAATTCTCTGTTCTGCAGTTTTGTCAGGTACAAAATGGAGACAACAATAATGTGTACTTACAAGAGTATTGTGAAGATTCTATCTTTAAATCTATATATGGCATTCTTTGTAATGTCTGGCATATAACAATCTCAGCAAAAGTTAGCTACTGAACCATTACTAATCCAAACCTAGTCCATGGTTTCAAATATAGTGACCATCTTATCATTCAAGTTTGTTGTCTATTTAGAAAAGGAAGTTGAAATAAATTTAGATTGAAATGCTCTTTTCAAGATCATATGAGGACAAGGATATCTTACTTAGAGTTTTACCTAACTTAATGAATTGCAGAATAAAGAGAGAAGAATTTAATGTTGCCGCATCTTATGAAATAGAATATAATCTTGGCAGAGAATTTATTGAAGATCTTAGTATCAGCATAAGACCAGTTTTTTAAATTTTATTTTCTTGTAAAGATGCTGCACAGAGGGGTTAGAGTTACATGAGTAAGGTAATGAGTACATTTCTTGTCGAACATTTTTACCCCCTCCTTTGTTTTTCTTCTACTATCCCTTCCCTCCCCCACCCTTTCCCCTTCTCTCAGAAGTTGTAAAGTTCATTACTAACATAGTGTCTTGTGAGTATCATTGTTGCAATGGGTCATCCTGTGTCCTTGTTTCAGCATTTTGTTATGCCTTTCCCTTCCCCATATTGGATAAATGTATATACAAGATGCAGGGCACCAAAATCAAATACAGTGTAATTCTTTTTTAATATATATTTTATCATCTTTAAGTAGTTGATAAAAAGAGGTTTAACATGTCAGTTTATAAGTACAATGAATTTTGACGAATGACTCTCCTTTCATAATTCTCACCCATTAATTTTCTTCTAGAATCTCAGATCTTGAGCAAATCTGGCAAAGTGTTTTGTTATGACACATGTTCAGACTTATTATGTGTTAAAGAAGAAAGCATTTCTGTCAGCGCTAGATATTTAATGTGATATCAGAGCCTGTATCAATTGTTATTACTTTTTCTGTCTCTTTCAGTTTCTGCACAGAATGTGTTATTCTGACATGTGTATTAATTTAATCAATATATATTCAAAACAAAATGAAACAATGAGAATGGTATCAGACCTGAAACCTCCTGAAACCCAAGGACTTATAGGTTATTGGGCTGTAACAGTACACACAAATTGATAATGAATTCTTATCATTATATATATTATTGGGCTGAAGTTATAAGCACACAGAAATTGAATGAATTATTACAATGAATTATTATTTTATCTTTATTATTTGCCCTTAACAGGCTGCCTAATTGAAATAAAAGGTCCTAATTGGACAAACCTCTGTTCCTTCCAGTTGCATGTTTGGAAAAATCCTAATCTTTCAGTTTCATGGAAAGAAAGAAGTGAGATTCTTTTCATAAAGGTGCTTCTTTGGTAACTGTTCTATTCTAATTTTTGTTTTTTTTTGCAATCTTCATAGCTTATTTGGACATACATCTTTCTGATGTCCTCTTAGAGAACTGAGAAGTTAAAGGACAAGTCATGATCCTTAGGACAAGTCATGAGGTTAGTATTGGTTAATTTTGGGGTTTGATGAGATAGACAAAACCACCAAGAAGTGAGAAGTGATACTGGAACAAGATGTGTCATTCTCATATTTCTCTACATGTAAAATCGTCCCAGATATCCAGTGACCGTTGTTATTCTCAGTTTAATCCTGGTTTATATAGATAGCAATATTTGAATTGCGGAAAAATCTGTTGCTTTGGAAACTAACAATTCAGTATTTCACACAATCTGAAATTGTCTCCTCAGATCTTTTCGTCTACCTTCTAAAATTGGGAAATAATATCACCTTCCACTTTGGAATTTGGTGGGAGTTGTAAGATGATAATATAACTATTCTGTTGGAGCCAGGAAAACTGAGTTCAAATCTTGACCCTGTTTCTGGGTAGGTGCATGTTTAATGCATTCTTAGTTTTCATCTTCTCACCTTTAAGACAGGCATACTATTACCTAGGCTATGTGGTAAGGTATTTTGATAATTAAAAGAATGCATATGTGCTTGACACATCACAATTGTTCAATCAAACATTGGGCCTTTTGTGCTATTAGGAACTAAGCTTCCTATCAAAGACTCATAGACTCATGTGGTCTGTCCTGAACACTGATCGATCAGATTGAGAGACTTCACATAAAAATGTTGTTGGCCAGTTTTTCTTGGAGGAGGAAATGAAAGAGAATGTAACAACAGCGGGCTTGAATTATCAGCAAGTTAATTTTTTTAAATTTCCCCAATCATGGGGCTTGAACTCAGGGCCTGGGCACGGTGTTGCTGAGCTTCTTTTTGCTCAAGGCCAGTACTCTACCACTTGAACCATGGCGCTACCACTTCTGGCTTTTTCTGTTTATGTGGTGCTGAGGAATCAAACCCATGGCTTTGTGCATGCACTCTACTGCTAAGCCATATTCCCAGCCCCAACAAACCAATTTTGACTGAAGTTGAGTACTGTCTTCTTCCTTTCCATGAGGTGTACACACTTATTTTTTTTATCATAGCTTTCCAAAGATTTGTATTTTTCTTTTTGGATTGCTTCATCATTTAGCAGTATTTGCTGGACTTTGGTAAGATTTTCTGTGTATGTGTGCTGAAACTGTGGCTTGAATTCAAGGCCTGGGCATTGTCCCTTAGCTTTTATGATCAAGGCTGGTGCTCTACCACTTGAACAACAGCTCCATTTCCAGCTTTTTGATGGTTAACTGGAGATAAGAGTCTCATGGACTTTCTTGTCCAGGCTGGCTTCGAACTGCAATCTTCAGATGTCAGCCTTCTGAGTAACTGAGATTACAGAGTGTTTGGCATTTCCTTCTGACTGGTGGTTTTTTTTTTATTTTTTTTATAACACTTCTGTGTTTTGGATCCTTAGGGTTAAGAACCTGCCATCATTAAGTATGTACTTGAAATTGCAGTATAGGGTAGGAGTGTAGGGGTTCTCTAATCTTTAAGAGCAGAGGAGACAAGAAACTACAACACCAGAAAAGACAGATATGCTGGATTGCAAACAGATTTAAAATTTTTATATGGTAAACATTATTAACAGATTATAATCGAAAGACAATAGATCAGCTGGGAAAATCCGTTGTAATAAAAATTAAGAGTTAATATTTGTAATGTACATAAAGGCTAGACTGTTAAGGTGAAAAACATTTTATTTGTAGTGCGCAGGATGGAATGAATAGGCAATTGTAAAGAAAGCGAACAGATAGCTAATAAACACACGAAGTCAACTTCCTTGCTAAGTATGGAAAGGCACATTATTACAACATTTGCTTACTAAATTGACAATAATTAAAAGCGCACCATCCCATGCTTGTGGGGAATGCATAGCTATTCTTATATGTGGCTGGGAGTGTACTGTCATGCTCTCTTCGGGAAGAATAATTTGCCTGCATCTAGGAAAATACACAGTGTGCTTGATTTCACCAGCCTGCTTTTGTGTTAGACTATATATAAAAGATACTTTTGCAGCACTGCTTACAATAGCAACTATAACAAAATAGACCAAAAATGTGGGAGCAATCTGAATGCTATTGAAGAGGGGACTGTTTTGTTTTGTTTTTTACAGATTGCAAGACACCAATAAAAGAGAAAGAATTATAAACTGGAAGAATACTTGAGAGACACTGTACAGTGAATATAAACTTGTGAATTTGTGTACAGAATGATCCTATTTTATTGAAAAATTATAAAATCAGCATAGATATAGATTTCCATTGGTATGAGAAATATGTATAAATACAAAGGAAGAGAACTGGTGGAGAGAACAAAGTGGTACTCTGGATTGTTAGATTCTGCAAGATCATTAGCTTTCAAAAATTATCTCCGACATTATTTTATGCATAGAAAATCCACATTAGTTATGTACTAAAAAAACAAAGAATGTAACTTTAATCAAAATATATTGTATTTATAAACTTTTGTGTTAGGTGGCAAATTCTTTGTACAACTACTTAAAAATTTTAAAAATTTTAAAGAAGAATAGAAAAAAGAAAACATATACGAAATGCTTTGCTTTTGCTGTGGTCAATTTCATGTTTCCTCTCCTAAAACCCTTGTGCTTGATAAATTTGATAAGCTGTCTTAAGCTTTCTTACAGTGAAGCTTGTCAGTCCTGTTTTAGGAGTCAAACCTTTGACCTTGATCCCAATAGTACAAAGTTCCAATGGAACATACTCACATAATGCACATAATCACAGCTAATGCAGAGACTGCCTGCAAATTATACAAACACACCCTAGATCACATACCTTCTTAATTAACCTCAAGTTACTATTATATCAGCCTTTTCATTCACCAAAATATTAAAATACTTAGAGTTCACTAAAGTGGGAAATGAAAACCATAACATCTGATCTACAGACACAATATATTTAATTGTTTTTTTTCCATTCATTTGCCTAGGGTAAAATGTTTCATCCTTTAAGCCATACCTACTATTGTCACAATTGCATATAGGTTTTAAATTAGTAAGTCTTTGAAATGTGACTCTCCTCAGCAGAAAGGAATCTGCAGCACTTGGCATAAAGATGATAATCTTTGGCCTTCCTGTGCAAGATTTACAGCTATGACCTTAGGCTCAATTTCTTGAAGAGGGCAGTCACTTCAAGTTACCAGTAATGATTGCTCAGTTACTAGGTCAGTGTGAATTGCCTAATATAATGTCAGATTCGTGCTTCCCAAGGACTGGGCAGCATTAGGAACAAGAAATAAAGTGAGTTTTAATGTCTGCAGAAGGTGGAACTCTGATATACGACCCACCCAGTAACAATTTCTTTTTTCTTTTTACGTTTTGCCATTGTGAGGCTTGAACTCATGGCCTGGGTGCTGTTCCTGACCGTTTGAACTCCACAACTCCACTTTCAGTTTTCTGGGAGTTACATGGAGATAAGAGTATCACAGACTTCCATGCCAGGACTGGCTTTCAACGGTGATCCTCAGATCTCAACCTCCTGAGTAGTTTAGGATTACAGGCATGAGCCATTCACTGGTGCCTACCTTCCCAGTAACAATTTCCTTGGCAGATTTCAGTGCCAGTGCCAAACATACCTACTAACAAACGAAATACTATGAATTCATTTTTACTTGAAGTAATTTTTGCTTGAAATAATTGGAAACTTTCTATTTATAGAGATAGAGTTAGAAGCTAGATTTACCATAGCTGTTTCTCATAAAAACTAACAAGAGTTTAAAAAAAAGGTGTGTGTGTGGGGGGGGGGGTGTCTGGGCATTGGTGGCTCAAGCCTGTAATCCTAGCTACTCAGGAGGCTGAGATCTGAGGATCGAGGTTAAAAGCAAGAAGGTCCATGAGACTCTTATCTCAAATAAACCACCAGAAAACCGGAAGTGGCGCTGTAGCTCAATGGTAGAGCGCTCGCCTTGAGCTGAAATGCTGAGAGACAGCGCCCAGGCCCAGAGTTCAACCCCCCACCCCCAACCAGAAAAAAAAAAAGGAGGAGGGGGGAGCAAGTTGGGGAGATCTGATAATACTCTAGTTCTGTTTATTCATTATGACTGAAAAGTTGAACTGGAACCATCTTCTTGCTTCAGGTAACAACGAGCAGTTTGCTTTCTTAAAAAAAATTATACTTAGGTGGAAAATGAAGACAGTTTAAAGTCTGGATTTTGCTATGCAAGACATTGTGTAGTCAGGAGTTATCAGCATGTGAAAGCAGAGCCTTCTTTCAACACTAGATGGCACTCTAGGGTTGCTTTTGCAGTGCGCTCTGCCAGGTCTCTTTCAACATTAATTACCTCCTTTAAAAAGAGCAAACATGCTATTTAAACAAAGAGTCCCTGCAGTTGCTCTGTAGTTCTGTTTTTATATTTATAGCCATGTAATCAATATGTTGGAAGAGTAATTAATTTTTAACTTTAATCCATGGGGAGATCAAATGTTAGTGGAGTTAATGGATAGAGCAGGCTTTATTATTCTACAGTAACACTAATGATAAGGCTAAGAAGAAGGTTGAGGGCTATAAACAATTGTGCCATCCAACACAATCACAAGACAATAGTGAAACGTGACGTGCTGACCTCTTGTCTCCTTTGGGGCAGCTGTGGATCCCACTGTAGTCAATGGGACCCCAGAATGCTTGAAATAAAATCTTCCCTAAGTGACTTTTTAGGATATTTCCACTTCTAATTCAGACTGTTGGAGTTATTATTCCAAATAATGAGTTTGAAATTTCTTTTGCCCTTCTCATTGTCCTTCTCATTTCCCCCACAGTCCAGACTATGTGTTGTGTTCTTGCACCAGAGGTAACAATCTGAGTAGGTGTGGCATTGCATCATAGACAAGAGCGCTGGGACATGAAATATACTAGCATTCCCAGAGCTGGGGATAAAGGCCAAAAATGTATTCTCCCATTGTCTAACATCATTCTTGAGTTTCCAAACCCACTTCCCCAGATCATGAAGAAATAAGCATTTTCATTATAAGAGAAGGTTCACAGTCACACACCTAGGTTCATGATCAATAGACATGGTGCAATTCCCCCCCCCCCCATACACACACACTCAGGTATTACTTATTCAAATTAAATAATCTTGTTTCTCATCTGTTCTTGGTGCGTCCTTAACTCCTTTGCTGCCAGGATTCTCTCCTTGGAGAATGTCCTCACCCGGCCTGTCCATTGAGGTAGAATTCAGATGTTCTTTATTTCATAAATCTCCTTCAACTCCTTCTACAGTAGTGACTTTTTAAAATGTGGTACTACCTATATTCTTAAATTTTATAACAATTGTAACAACTTGTTAAACAGGATTTCCCCTCCCTCCCTCCTTCCCTCCCTCCCTCCTTCCTTCCCTCCCTCCCTCCTTCTCTCCCTCCCTCCCTCCTTCCTTCCTTCCTCCTTCCTTCCTTCCCTCTCTTTCTTTCTTTCCTTCTCTTTTTTTTTCTTTCTCTCTTTTTGGTGCCAGTACTGTGCTCTACCACTTGAGCCGCACATTCGGCCCTGCTTTCGCTGGCTATTTTGGAGATGGTATCTAGTGAACTTTTCTGCTTGGACTGACCTCAAACCACCATTATTTAGATCTCAATCTCTTTAGCAGCCAGGATTTCAGGTATGAGCCTCCAGTGCCCAGCTTAGTCTTAATAGTTTTTAGGAAGGCTCTTTAAATGTGCCTACTCAGCCTTTCTTCCTTTTCCTCTAAAACTTAGAAAGTGATCAGAACCATAATTGACCTTGAGAATAGAAACTCTGTGTGTGTGTGTGTGTATATGTGTGTGTGTGCAGTTTATGTTTTCTAAAAAGCAAGTGTTGGAAACTTAATCCTCAGTCCAACAGTGGATAGAGGGAAAGTCTAATACAAGACTAGTCAAGCAGAGTCTGCCTTCATTAAAATGTTAATCCCATCATCCAGGGAAAAGGCTCTTTCTCTTCCCTTTCTTCCCCCTTCCCTCCTCTGCCCTTCTTCTCCCCTCTTCTCCCCTGCCCTGCCCAGGCCCTTCCTTTGCCTTGCTTTGCCTGCTAGGCAAGCACTCCACCAGAGATCTACAGCTCCCAGCCCTTTTTTGGAAGTTTCTGAACCTAAGCTTTATGTTATACTCTAAATTACTCTAGATCACTATTTTTCAAGAGACTATCTACTTTTGGTAATAGTTACATAAGCTTACCATCTAAGAGTAGGCAGGAAAAGAAGTAAATGCAGCATGCAAAAAATGTCTACTTGTAATTAGAAGACAACCTTAGATATAATTTATATCAATTTAGCAGTGCAAAATTTAGAAGGAGGACACCTGGGACTCTCCTTGTGATGCACAATAGCTTGATAGTGTGTGGTCTTTGTTCACTCATTACATTTATGGGAGAGGTGTTAGATAAATGAGCTAAAAGAAGTATGAATTTTTATTTCTTAGCGTAACGAATGCCTCCCACTCTTCCTCTATCTTTCTCCAGAGATTAGTTATGTGCTCACAGCAGGAGTGGGTGAGGAGGAAGAAATTTATTAAAGGGAAGAAATTAACTTAGATCTGCAAAATTTCTTTTTATCTTTCCAGGTATTAATCTTACATTTTATTATGAATTAACTAGCTTTTTCTGGACCTCACTTAGAGCCTTTAAATAGTGCCCTGAGATGATATCCTTGGCTTCCTCTAACTTCTGTCCCTAGGTGATCTCATTCTGGTCTCATAAATCACCAGATGTTGATATCCCTGTCCATCTTTTATCTACCTATTAAAAAATAAAATGGAATATGTACTTTGGAGTATGTGGCTCATGGAATCAACAGACTTGGCTGATATCTTCCCTGATGAATTATCCTTCCTTAGAAGAGTGCCTAAATTGTTGAGCATTTCTAAACTAAATGAGAAATAAAAGTTGTCTGGGTGCAGTGTCTTGAGACACTGAGGGGAGATCATACATCCTTGCAGACAGCTCAAGGACAGCCTGGGTAAAAAAATGTTGGTGAGCCTCTATCTGAACCAATGGCTGGGTGTAATGGTGAACCTCTGTCATTCCAAGCTTCTAAGGGAAGAACAAAGGCAGTGAGTGTTGGCATGCAGTGTCATCTCAGTGACAAGGAGAAGCACTAACAGGATCTAAGTTCAGGCTGGCGCAGGGCATAAAATGAGACTCTATCTTGAAAATTACCTAACCAAAAAGAAGTTGGTGGAATGGCTCAAGTGGTAGGGCACCTGTTTACCAAGCATAATACCCTAAGTATCACCAAAACCACTATCACCAAAACAAACAACCTCATCACCACAAAAATCCAAGTTTGTTTATATGCTAACGGTGAATTGGTCAAAGAGCAGGGAGGGATTCTAATCCTATCTAGATTCAAACACTTCCTCCAATCCTGCTCCAGTTTACTGGTTTACTCTACCACTAGTAGAGTGCACTTTGTGTTTTTATTACAAGTACTTGCTACCAATCAACCAGGACTTAGAATCCTCTGGTAATAAATCAAGTACACTTTGAGCTAAATATGTGCAGTATCTCAGAAATGACTTATTTCCCTATAAAGAACTGCACTCGAACTCAACAGAGGTTTAACTAGCCAAAGATATTCTTCTTTCCCTTTCATTTTTTTCTTTCCTTTTTTACTCCCTCCCTCCCTCCCTCCCTCCCTCCCTCCCTCATTCTTGCTGAGCCTGTTACTCTTTCTTGGCTTTATTGCTCAAAGCTGGCCCTCTGCCACTTGAGCCTTACCTCTATTTTCTGTTTTTTGGTAGTTAATTGAAGATAAGAGTCTCATGGACTTTCCAGTCTGGACTGGCTTCGAACTGTGATCCTTAGGTTTCAACCTCCTGAGTAGCTAAGACTACAGGCATGAGCCACCAATGCCTGGCCTGCATTATTTAAATAATTGACTCAATCCTCACTTCCCTTTGCTATTATTTATTATTCTTTCTATGTATGAAGAACCATTTCCTTACAAAAATAGCATTACTCATAACCTTATGAACTAGTTAATTTTCTTTCCAACATTTTCTGTTGGCACATGTTGGCGTGACCCAATAGTCACTGCAATAATGTTGTTGTTTCAAAAGCATAAAGACATTTCTCTTATGAAGATTGAATGTGAATTTTTTTTAAGTCCACCTCATACCGTGTGAGAATGCCTGTTTTCTTGGTAATATTTCATTTCCTTCACAAGAATATTTTCTTCTGCTTTCCATTGTGATCAGACACAAAAAAAGATACCATTAGATCAAGGAAACCTGGCAGGGCTGATTTTGGGAAAGAAATGAACTCAGTTTCTGCTTTGAACAAAGAACAATTATTATGTTGAAAAAACACTGCCCTGATGAGAGTCTATTTTCACATACCTCCTGTTAGCCAGGATACTACCTCAGGTTCATTTGTGTTTGTCTTTGAGAAAGGCCAACAATTTCACCCCAAACTTTGAACTCCAAACAGCACATGGGCTGTTTAAGGGTCAGGTAGCAATGAGCCCCACAACCCCAGTACAAGGTTAGTGCTGGATTCAGGGCCTTCTCCAGCCTCAACCCTGGGATTTTGACTCAATTCCAGCCTTCATATTGGAGCAAATGGCGTGCTAGGGTTGATTAGAGGGAATTTTGTGAATCAGATGTGTTATAAAGAGATTTTTGAGGTTAAAAATTGTTTATTTTGATAAATTAAATAATCATAATAGGTATATATTGTATTATCAATACTTGGATGGGCAAAGCTAGGAGGATTCTTTGAACCTAGAAGATCAAAGGAAAATCTGGGCAACAGAGAAGGACATTGACTCAAAAAAAAAATCATGGTAACATCTGATCAAAATATTTTCAGTTCACACTGTGAGATATAAATAGCTTCAGCTTTTCTAGACCAGGAGAGAACAACTTAAAAAAGATGAAGTGACCAGTCAGAAAATTAGTCTTCACTATGGTCCTAGGATGATGTCAGATAGGCACTACTAAGAAGTGTAAAGAAAACTGGTATCTTGTCTCCAGACTTTGACCTCCATTTTTTCTTGGATGATGCCAAACTTTGAATCAGTTAGGAAGTAATTTTTTTTTATTCTAGGGTCTTCCACACTGATTTTTTTTTTTTGTAGAACAAAACAGATTACAGTGAATACAAAGTAAAATTTAAGGTCTTTGTAGAAAGAATGGCTGCTACATACCGATTCCATCTTTGCAGTCTCTTGAGAAAGCCCCGTTAGTGTTTCCATATTGCAAAATAGAGGAACTGAGACATAAAAAAGCCAAACAATGGGGCCAAATCCAAAAAACTGTGAAGTAACAGCATCATTTGAAAGTGAGCATGTCTCTTTCTGAAATGTGTCCACCTGACCTCTGTGCTCGGCCTATCTATCCAGAGAGACAGCAAAGTCACTCGGGCAGCCAAGTCACTCTGGGCCCTGACTTACGACAGGATTAAGTCAGTAATATGATGGCAGGCGATTTAGGTTTCCCTACGTGGCTTCTTATATAATGGACAATATTAGGCTAGGTGTGTGTCTTGCCAAAAAGACACTTGGAGGGAAGGAGAGACACTTGCTACACCGAATGACCCATCTTGGTGGTGTGTGTTTGCCACACATTAAGTAGAGTTCCAGTCAGGGAAAAGTCATCTGTCAGCTGAAGTTCTGAAATAGTCCTTCACGGAATGCTGTTGATTAGCTAACTTTAAAACCCTGTATAACTTCCAAGCTGTCTGGAAAATTCCATGCAAAAGAGAATGAGAATATTAGGAAAATGTAATATTTTGCTTTTTTCCCCCCAAAGTCTGCTTATTCTGCAAATTTATTCTAGTGAATGTAAATAACTAAATCTATTTTTCTATTTTTTTTAACTAAGAGAAAATAATTGCAGTCCTCTCTCCACTTAAAAGATCAGTCAAGCAAATAATTTAAAGAATGTTGGTTTGAAGGAAATCTAAAATATCAGCAATTGGGGGTGGGGGTGGGGAGATGATTCAAATACCTTGATCTAGGTCTGTTTAAACAGCTTTTATCCTGAAGGGAAGGGTCTGTGGTGATAGTGTGAGGTGAAGACTCCTCTCAAATGGAGGCCCGTGCCAAGTAATATAGTTTGGTCAAAAAGATACAAGCTATTGAAAGATGCATTGACAAGTCTGACTTACTTTAGGCTCTTTCAGCATGAGACACTGCTGGAATAATACATAAGAGAATTTTAATAGTGGTTCTCCAGAAAGAGCGAGAGTGAGAGCGAGAACGAGAGAGACCAGAGGAGAGAGAAATTGGAGAGAGATTTTTTGTCCACTTTATAGTATTTTTGTCCACCTTAAACAATTTCCATGAGAATAAATTTTATAATAGAAATAAACAAGATAAAACAATACTAAAGATTGATATAAGAAATAGGTAGGACTAAGCCTAAGATTTGAAGCAGGTATATGACTTTGATGGCTGTTTTTAGGTTACAAGAAACTGTTGATTCAAACAGCAGAATCAAAGGGTCAGCTATACAATAATCTTGGAAAAGGATATACAACAATGATTTCTAAAACAAGTATAATTGGGAGATAATATTCTAGAGTCCATATGGGTTATATACAGCTTGTTCAGGTCACGATATTGAGGAAAAAAGTATTCAAGGTAAACATAATTTTAGGAACTTCAATGTGCTTACACTAGAGGGAGTTGTGTTTTTATTAACAGTTGTGTTCTCTATCCATAAATGAACATTTTCTCAAAAGCAGGGGACAGATGTATGAAAGATATCTTAAAAAGGATATGTTTTCTTTGAATCACACATTAATTTTTTTTAAAAAAGAGCCTTACATGACATATTTTTACATTCGGTTCTGTTCCCTCCTCTGAATCAACCAGTCATGATTTTTTTTTTTACTTTCTGACATTTTAGGCATTCGTTTACTAAACTAACAACAATTTCATTAAGCAAGACTAATTCCTGAGAGCATTGCCTTCACCGTTAACTTCCAGACAAACATTAATTCTCATGACATGTCTTGGGATGAGATCATTATTGCTATCATTATTATTTTTTATCAATTATGCTCATTTTTAGAAAAAGTGCACATATATATATTTTTTGGGGGGGTCCGGTCGTGGGGCCTGAACTCTGGGCCTGGGCGCTGTCCCTCAGCTCTTCAGCTCAAGGCTAGCGCTCTACCACTTGAGCCACAGCGCCACTTCCGGCATTTTTTTTATGTGGTGCTGAATCGAATCCAGGGCCTCATGCATGCAAGGCAAGCGCTCTACCACTGAGCCACCTCCCTAGCCCCCCAAAACGCATATTTTTAAACATATATTTTCCTTCTGAAACTGGACCAGAGGCTTGCTACTTCTTCACCATAGGTATTTCTCTGGACTCTGTAATCACCACTGGTGCTACTTCAAATGCTCTGATAATTCTGTTAAACAACCAATCAGAGCCAGCCTTGACCTTGCACAGTGTCACAATAAGATATTTGAGGGTTTTTTTTTTTGTAGCTACACAGCTACAAGGGACTTCTGAAATTATCTGAGAACCATATGACTGTAATCTTGTCTCTGGAAGCAGAATTTCACAAAGGCTCTGTACTAGGTACTTCTTGTTTACCAGAATTGTTGCTGCTGGTGAATAGGAGGGCTATTTAGACACAGATTTTCATAAGGAAAGCCCCTGCCTGACTATAATGGAAAGAGCAGATGTCACAGAACAAAGTGGCAAACGTCAAAGTGTGAGCTCCAGCTGGCAAAGTCCATTGTCACTTCCCAAACACTCAGTATCAGAGGGCTGGGGAAGTAGCTCAGTGATGGAGGGCTTGGGTAACATGTGCAGAGTCTTGTGTTTGATTCTCAAACACCACACACACACACACACACACACACACACGACAGATAGAAAACTCAAAACTATTGTGAAAATGATCAACAACCACAAAAAGTTGAAACACAGTGCTTAAAAAAAACAGGCTTCCCAATAAAAATAGGAGCTAATATTACAGATCCTATGAATCAGAAATGAGGAATATAAATGGGTTGGGGAGAAAAACAGTTCTGACAAGTTTGAATGCCAAAGATTTTAGAGCTGATCTCTTTTGGCCTGGTAAGATTTTATGCATTTTTGTCATTCCAGTCAAGAGGTCCAAGGATTACTGGATGTTACTGCCAGCCTGCAGCTCATATGGTGAGAAGAATGCACTTATGTGACAGTGAATAAAAATGAATGCATAAGACAAATGAGTTCTTTTCAAGAAAGAGGCAACAATTAATTACCATTTATTGCAATTTGGCTCCAGTGCTCCAAAGTAATGCAACAATGCTGAATTCATAATTTATTTAAATCTGTTTATGCATCTGAAAGATAATCTCCTCCTCCTCCTCCTCCTCTTCCTCCTCCTCCTCCTCCTACTTCTCCTTCTCCTCCTCCTCCACTTCCTCCTCCTCCTGCTTCTCTTTCTTCTCCTCCTTCTCATACCTGTATTGGTCACAAAGCCTGGATATTAGCCCTTACCCTTTTTTGCTCAATGCTGGCACTCTGCCTTTTGAGTCTCAGCTCTAGCTTTGTTTTTTTTTTGGGGGGGTTTGCTTGTTAATTGGAGAAGAGTCTCACAGACTTTCTGTTGGCTTTGAACAATGATCCTCATATCTCAGCCTCCTGACTAGCTATGATTATAATCATGAGTCATCAGTGCATGACTCCAGAATTACTTTTTAATAATCTCTGGTTTTCATAATGCTGACCAAGTAGGGTTTAATTTGTTAGGAGAATTTCACACCTATTCTAAATGACTCCATATAGGAAACTCTAGTTCTTTATGAAAATAATAAAAATATTTGATGCTGTTTGGATGTTTAAGTACAATTTTATATGCTGAATAACTAATTCATATCAGCTTCTCAAACCTATGATTTGTACTGATAAGACAGAAAACATATTAATCAAAGTAGCTCAGGCACATCCAAGAGAGAAAAGAGAGAAGCTGGAAATTCCTTCTCTTTCTAATATTTGCTTTGAGCTTACCCAGTACTAGCTGAAAAACAGGACAGTAACTCCTATTAATGATGGACTTTTCATTACTGTGGGTATGCTTTTGCAGCTTTCCTAGATTTCTGCTCCAGGGTCACATTGTAAGTCAATAGTAGTTATAAACCTCTCAGCCTGGTGATCAATACCTTTGGCTGATGTAATCTAGACCTTTGGTATAATTTACAACAAAGGACAGTATGGACAAGGCTCCATTTTATTGCCTTCAATTCACCAACCGAAATATTTCATTCGTTTATGACTGAAGTTCTTTTCAGGTTTTTGATAGATAGGGAATTGAAACAGCACTGTGTGTGTGGGGGGGAGGTCAACTTTGAAAAGGAAAAAAAATAACAATAACAACCCAGGAATAAGTGTTTCTTCCTTTCAGGCATAATGTCTACATACATTTGAATATTTTGAAGTTGTCTGAATGGCTCAATCCACATATTTCCTGTATAGATCCAGTCATCTGAGTGGATGAGAATATTTATGCAACATTCCTTATCTTCCAAACATAAAGCACTAATTAAATAGTATAGATCTTAGACTCCTTTTGTCTGAACCTGAATTATCACTGACCACTTATCTGAGAAAAGTGAAGAACACTAATAACCTCTAGATGATTGCATCAGCACTGAGTGGTGTCATCTCTCCTGTCATTGCTCCTTCACAGTAAAAGAACTACAGCTGGCTGCTCTTTTCTCTATCTGTGGATTCTATTTCTGAAGACTGAAAAAGAAATAAAAGGAAACGAATCACTGGAAAAGCAACTAAAAGTATGGTAGGGGATTACAAGAAGAAAAAGGTAGAGGTACAGCTGGAGCTAGAGCTTCAGGCATGTTGTACTCAAAGGAACAGTGTATCATGTCACTGTCTGTCACTGTCCCATCAGCCAACCATCAGTGCTCAAGGATGAGGTAGAATTACAGGTGCAAGTTTAAGAAAGTTAAATATTTGGATTTAAACATCTACAAGATCCTATTTTAAGCTAACTACAAGCTGTCTTCATATGTATGGGCTTTTCTTTTCCAAAACCATTGATGATGATGATGATGATGATGATAGTGTCATTGAGGCATAGTGTAGCACCTGGTGCTGTGCACACTCTTTAATCCTCAACTGACTGAGAAAAGCTGGGTTAGCCTATGTGACAGGTGAGGAATTAGGTTTAGAGAAGTTCAATGTGTGTGTAGTCCAAGATGAGTCAGAGCTTGGTCTTTTTGCCCAAGATTCAACACTATATATATATATATTTTTTTGGGGGGGTGGGGGTTCGGTCGTGGGGCCTGAACTCTGGGCCTGGTCCCTGTCCCTCAGCTCTTCAGCTCAAGGCTAGCACTCTACCACTTGAGCCACAGAGCCACTTCCAGCTTTTTCTGCTTATGTGGTGCTAAGGAATCGAACCCAGGGCCTCAGGCATGCAAGGCAAGCGCTCTACCACTGAGCCACCTTCCCAGCCCAACACTTTTTATATATTTTAATCGTGATACTTCCTCAAGACAGAAATCCAAGAAATGCAAACTTCTAACATTCACTTATGATGCAATTTTATCTTTTTCTTTCACTAACTTCCCTGGAGATGGTTTTACCTCTCCATTATCTAGCATAGTGTCTGACATACATAGCTCCTTGACAAATATTTGGTGAATTAAATATAATTTTCTTTGATAAAATACCCTGTATTTCCTGAACTAAATTGGGTAGGTTAACAATGCAAGATGTCACTATTAAAAGATTTGTTGTACTTTTATTGGTTTTGTCCACTGTATTTAAAGATGGAATCTGTCCTCTAGTACAGAGGGTAAAAATATAAATGATGCCTATGTCATAAAATGAAGAATTCACTTTCACAAGGTCATTAGAAATGAAATAATCAAGCAAAACTTTGTAAAGGATATCTTTATAACCCTCTTTCCCTGGAAGATTCTTACTCTCTGCAGAATGTCAGTGTTCATCAAATGTCATGTGAGCGATATAGGCAGGCACTTTTCCTGTGATGGTTCAGAATGGTTGACAGAGGAGAGGAAACTGTTGTTTCAGTTTAGGAATTATTTGAGAATTTTAAGTTTCAGATATAGGAATCTAAAGATGATGGGCTTTTTGTGTTTGTAAGGTAAATAACACTGATTGAACTTCTATGGAATGCATGTCTTAGCTGGGAGAGAGTTTGACCATGTAAAGTGGTAGCCTCCGTTGTATTTTGCAAGCATACACTTAAAAATCAAAGTTCTACCCAGTTCTTAGATGCCTAAAATGTCATTTTTGAGTTTAACATTGCAACAATATGTAGAGATCGTCTGAAAGTGGTTCCTCTGGTAACTGGCAGCTAAGAAGAGCAGGCATTTGTGTAGATGAAAAGGGTAATTTGTGTATTTGTGTGTGCACACACACATGTTGTGTACTGGTATTGGAGCTTGAACTCAGGGCCCTTAGCTTTATTGCTCAAGACTGGCATTCTACCACTGAGCTATAGCTCTACTTCCAACATTTTTAGTGGTTAATTGGAGATAAAAGTATCATTTCGTTGACCTGGCCAACTTCGAACCACAATCCTCAGATTTCAGCTTTCTGAGTAGCTAGGATTATAAGTGTGAGCCACAGCACTCAACCAAAAAGGATAATTTTGAAAGGCAAGACTGATTCTACTTGATCTCTGTGCTAACCCTAGGTTGCAGCTACATTGTTATATTTTTTTCAGTCCAAGAATATAACCTGCTGGAGAAAAGAGCTAAACTAAAATAGATACCAAGTGTTTTAGCAGTTGAAAGAGTGTCAGAAAAATAGAGGAAGTTCAGTAACTCCTGGCAACTCCTACCTCTCCTAGAAGAGGGAGATTTCCAGAGATTCAAGGATGCAAATTCCTTTTGCTACTGACAGTGCATTAACGTAGCTAAGCCTCTCATCTGTAGATGAGTTCGATGGAGCCAGGTGAAATCAATCTTAGGCTTCCTCTGTCATTATGGAAATGGGGTAGGTAATCAAGCATGACTAGCAATAACCAACTCTCCATATACAAGACATCATATCACTTTATTTTATCATGTATGATTTATCAGAACAACAACTATTAACATACAAAGTACCATTCAGCTCAACTGCAGGTATAGGCAGTGATAAGTAACTAATTCTTAGAAGAATTACTCCCACAATCTGTCCAGACACATTAACCTAGAAAAGTTCATAAATAGAAAACATTAATTTTCACATTGCAGCTTTCTGGAACATGTATATACAGGTATGCAGTCCTGTTAGTGGGTTGTTTCACAAGCTCTTTTTTGATTGGGTTTTTGTTTTTCTTTGTTGTATTTTGATATAAAATCTCCCTACGTAGCCCAGGAATTTACAATCTTGCTTCTGCCTCCTGACTGCTGAGATTATAAGGAGGCCATCATGCCTGACTTCCTTCTATTCTTGATGTGTTTTCTTTTTCTTTTTTTCCTTTGTCAGTTGTGGGTCTTGAACTCAGGGCCCAGGCACTGTCCCTGAGCTCTTTTGCTCAAGGCTCTAGCACTCTATCATTCTGAGCCACATCGCTGCTTCTGGTGGTTAATTGGATATAAGAGTCTCACAGACTTTCTTGCCCAGGTTGGATTTGAACTAAGATCCTGAGACCTCAGTCTCTCAAAGCTAGGATTACAGGCATGAGCCACCAGCGCCCAGCTTTGATGTGTTTTCTTATAGAGACAGTGATTTCTTCCTGCAAAATGGTAGGTTTTATTTGTTTTTGCAATCCATCATTACAATAGCCTGTGAATTAGTATTACTCTTCACAATTATAAAGTAGTAATATGGGAACTGCAGTATCTTTGCAATACAATTCTTTGTGTCTTCCTGGTAAGTCCCATCATTGGCAAAGAGCTTCGGTTGGAATCATTTTCCTACAACAACAGCCAAACTAAACTACTGGATTTTAGCATAGCACACACTTGTCATAGCTTGCTCTATTAACCCTTGGCTTTAAGTCCCGGTGATGTAATGAGGGTGGGGTGTTCTGGCAATTACCACATTTCCTTATCACTATTTACAGCCATTTGAAATCATGTTACTATGATTCCCAGTCGGACATACCTTTTCAGAGATGTTCACAGTACAGTACTTTGTGTGCGTGGCCTAACAAAATTTTTATATCATAAAAAATAAACATTTCTATAAAAATATAATACTTTCACTGTTTACATTGGAAAAACCAGTTAGAGTAACCTATACCACATGCACTGTACAGTAGAAAGCACAAAAATCCACGGAACAAAACATCCCAAAAGTTCTGTTCAGAATAACTACAATTCAGGATTTCCAGCTGTCCTCTGTTTATTTGTTTCAAAAGTGTCTGTGTGTGTATGTGTGTATGTGTGTGTGTGTGTGTGTGTGTATGTGGATGTGTACTGGGACTTGAACTCAAGGCCTGGGCTCAGTACCTTAGCTTTCTTGCCCATGGCTGGTGCTCTACCATGTGAGCCACAGCTCCACTTCTGGCTTTTGGTAAAGATAAGAGTCTCACAGAATTTCTTGCCTAGGCTGGCTTCAAATGGAGATCCCCAGGTCTCAGCTTCCTGATAAGCTAAGATTACAGGTATAACCCCCTGGTGCCTAGCAAGTCTGTTTTGGTAAATAAAAAGCATGACCTAATGCACAGTGGGACTCCCTAAAAGTTTGGTTTCCAGTTGTTTATGAAGTGGGTAGCTGCCACCTGAAACAGTAACTGTTTCTAGCCCATTAACCTTTTTCTTGTTCTACACATGAACCTTGCCTGGAACAGTGATTCTCTTAGTTGGTTGTAGTCTGCTTTAGAAACATGCTGAATTACCTTTAAAAATATTTATCATAAAAAATTGTTTAGTTTCAAACTTGTCATTTATGAAGAGCAGAAAAAACCCCCACAGTCACAATGTCTAAATGGTCACATTCATTAGACTGAGACGGTATCATTCTACAATGGTTGATTTTTAAATGACAAGTAAATATTTGGCTGAGGGGCTAAAACTGCTCCCAGCTATATTATGGATTTTTAATGTCATCTATGTACAATACATAAATATCCCTGTTATTTATAAGCACACTTAGGTCATGCTATTTTGAAACTTTGAGTGCATCGTCTATGGATATCCTTCAACCAAAGGAATGTGCATACAAAAATTTAAAAAGGAATGTCTGATAAAGTGGTGAGTGAAAATAGCAATAAAGAAAAGATTCATGACACTAGAACCCACAAAAGTTCTTCAAAACACTGGAATTCTGAATGAGTGGCCTGCTGGCGGGGCTGCCACAGCTGTCCTGGATGAGACCACCTTTTCTGTGTTTTCTGAATTCAGGACTCTGCTTGAGTTTAAGAATCACAACCCAGAATTCAGCTTTTGGACTCCGGTCTGACAGGAGTGTTGTCACAGTTCTCGGCCCCACTCACCTGTGGACAAAGCTTCCTGTAGTTCTGAGGCTTTGTCAGCTCAAAAGTTCCTTAGTATGACCAATATAAAGTCCCACACTAGTGCCATTTTGGCAAAAGCAAAATCTATTGGATGACCTTTCGAAGGCCAGGCAGTGAAAACTGTTGAAGAAAGCATGAATTCTGCTTCATGCTAGTACAATGATGTTTTTCCAAGGGGAGGGGGTGCTGGTGGAGCACCCAGGCCTCATGTGTCCACCTCTCCATCAATGTTATCTTGTGATGACAGCAGAGAAGGATAGGGAGCAACACATTTTATGTTCACATAAGTAGCGTTCACATGAACGTAGTGCTCGCCGATGAAAGTGGAGAAGATTGCTGATATCCTGGAGACCAGCTCAGAAAAGGATGGGCGCATTTCAGCTTTGGGATGCCAGCATTTTAGCATTACTTCATACCTGTTTCAGGGGGAGGAAAAAAAATGTGATGAAAGATTCCTGAGAAGCAAGTAATTCTGGCAAAGTACAGAATACAAAAGAGAGAGGGAGAAGATCTTGTGAGGACTCCTACTCACAAAGGGTCTGGGCAGTATTCCGGTTGTAAGAGCCTTCTGCCTTGCAGCAAGTAAATAGTGATATCAAAGGTGTTCACATCCGGGTAAGGGGGCGCTCCTCTCGTCATCAGCTCCCAGAGAAGCACACCAAAAGACCACTAGTAAAGAAAGAAAGGAATCCAGGTGGGAAGAGTGTGATCATACACATAGGAGAAGAAATCAGTAGGTTTTAGTAGCTAACCTTGGTTTAACATTTTCAATACTATTGTTATTTCAGGCAAAAATTTCCTGAAAGGTCATGACTAAGTTATATATTTCATGGCTGATTTAAACCAGAACTGGGTAAGGGTTGGATGACAAGTCAATGTAGGTTTTTAAAAGAATATGTTAAATCTACGTGTTGATTAAGATTTCATTTCTAGTTCCTGGAGTACATTTTCCAAGTTCTAACACGATACTATCCTCTACTTCAATAGCTTCACCCCAACTTTAGATTACTAGTAAGAGAGAAAGATAAAAGAAGCTTTCCAGACTCTAAATTTGTGGCATTTCAAACGGAATATATAGATACTCTTTAAGAAATTCAATCATAACTAAATGTTCATGTCAAAAAGGAAGGCATAATCTACATAAGTGAAAACCCACCATAAACATCAGAAATAATAAAACTGCTAGGCAACAACATTCTTTACAGAACGTTCAATTTAAATAAAATTATAATTTTATATTAAAATACTAGGTTATGTAAATCAGCTCTATCAGTACTTTATAGGAAGCTTGAAGGGACAGGCAAGGTTAATTGATTTGCTAAAACTCCCCAATATATTTGAATTCACACTGGGATAAACATTTAAGAGTTCTTGACCCTGGGGTCTTGCTAGGTCTACTGAACTTCACTAAGTATGCATTTTCTTGATTTAAAGCACTCTACTCAGAATAGATCAGGTCATATATATTATCTCTCCCTGGATATGTGCCAAGGTCAGGGTGACAAGGACAGGAATTCAACATGTGCAGATCACCCTGTGCAGAGGACCCAGGAAATCAGTAGTTATTTAGCAACACCTTAGTGCCACTCCTAGACTGAGAAGCCTAAAGGGAAGACATGGGGCCCTGAAAAACAAGAAGCTTGGAGAGTGCAGGGGAAAAAGGCCAACTAGCAGATGATGTAGGAAAATATGAAACAGAAGCAAGTAGAGCTCACAATACTCAGCTAGAAAAACAATGCATGCCTTTGAATGTTGTGACTGAAATAAAAAAAAACAGGTAGATTCTATAGTTAATGATACAAATTTCCATTCACAGCTCTTTGTCTTTGCCCAGCTTTTCCTTCCTTCCTTCTTTCTTCCTTCTTCCTTCCTCCCTCCCTCCCTCCCTCTTTCCCTCCCTCCCTCCCTCCTTCCCTCCCTCCCTTCCTTCCTTCTCTCCCTCTCTCTCTCTCTCTCTTTCTTTTCTTTTCTTTTTTTGAGGCAACTGAATGCCCTGGTCTAAATGCAGAACACAAACCCCTTTTCCAATTGGGAGCTAGATAACTGTACTATCTAACTCATTCTTTCAAAATTAAGTCTTTAGAGCCTGAGAATCTTGTAAGTAATTCTGACAACTTTATTGTGTTAACCTTCAATTCTAGACTTTGCTTTAAAAATTAACTTAACAAATATCTATTGACCTTTGGTCATGTACAACTATTAGGTTACTGTCCAAATTACCAATAGATCCTGGAGCTAATAAGAGTTGAATGTTGTGCAGATTACTCACATAGAAAAATAAGATCATGACTGTATAATAGAGCAATGGAACCAAAGAGATGAACTTTTCTGAAAAGCCTAAGAGATATCTGTGAGCACGGAAAACAGTTTCAGAAAGAGTGATGGGCACTTGAGGAAGATAGAATTTGTTTTTGTTTTTTTTGGGTCCGGTTGTGGGGCCTGAACTCTGGGCCTGGGCGCTGTCCCTCAGCTCTTCAGCTCAAGGCTAGCGCTCTCCCACTTGAGCCACAGAGCCACTTCCGGCTTTTTTCTTTTTGCTTATATGGTGCTGAGGAATCGAACTCAGGGCCTCAGGCATGCAAGGCAAGCGCTCTACCACTGAGCCACCTTCCCAGCCCTAGAATTTGTTTTATAGGTTCATGTAAGATGATGAGAAGTACCCAGCTGGTTAGAACAAGTGAGAAGTAGATACAGATTTTAATGAAAGAACTTGTGCTAGGGATGAGTAATTCCATGAGTAGTCACTCGAATTTTGTTTTAAATGGGCTTAAAGAATCCCAAGATTAGTTGAACTCTCCATTTGGGCATTTGCCAAAGAGAGACTATCTACAAGCAGGCAAGTTTTCACTTGTAGGTTTCAACACGCATACAGCTTATTACAGGCTTTTGGAAGTGGTCCATGTCAACATTCAAAAGATTGTACTGTCTTTGAAGCAAAACTCTGTGGACATATGCAATCAGTAACCATTTGCCAAAGCAGCATTACATATGAATGTCTGTTCTGCCCTATGTTGTCTATTAGTATCATTCAATGAGAGGGAGAAAGAAGTAGCATTATCATATCTACAGAAAAAGAAACTTTAATCAAATATCTGAGTGACTATTGTGATGTGAGAGCTGAGCGTTTCCATGTCCTGTGTATGACACAATTAGTTATTGAAAACCAATAATCAGTTACCTGGACCTACTCTTGACTGTCTCCTCTGCCTCCATACAGGAACAGAAACTGACATGCTTTCACTGGAAGACTTAACCAGTCAGTAGGGGACACACCTAGCCCTCTTGCTGACTCACAGGAAGGAAAAAAATATGATACCTCACTTCCCAATACCACACTCCTCATGTCTTACTAGCTGCCAACACTTCTCTTTTTAAGTTCACTTCCTCTATGAATATTATATTCTGCCCATTTTGTATTCATATACCACAGTTGCTATCCTGAAGGATGGAAACCTCAATATTTCTCTACCTCCCAGATATCACAGTTGTATGGAAGTTGCTCTTGCTCTGGTTTTTGGGTCTCTTCTCTTGGGTTTTGCTCTGCTTGTCTCCTTCACTTCATATTTGCAGTTTCTTCTCAATAATTGCTTCTGAACTTTTAAAACCCTCTTCTGAGCTAGTAGACTGTAGCTCATGTCTATAATCCTGGTTATTTAGGAGGTTGAGATCTGAGGATTGTAGTTCAAAGCCAACTGGGCAGGAAAGTCCCTCTTATTTTTCAATTACCATAAAAAAGCCAGAAATGGAACTTTAGCTCCAGTGCTAGGGAGCTAGCCTTGAGCGAAAAAGCTCAGTGACAGAGGGACAGTGCCCAGGCCCTGAGTTCAAGCCCCATTACTGACAAAAAAAATAATAATAAAAAAAAAAGGCAATGAAAGCCTGGAGATGTAGCTCAGCATAGTGCACTATGCTGCAAGTACTTTTGGGAATTTATGAACATATATTATGGTTACCTATCAGACAATTATCTCCAGTTTCCCATATGAAGATAACTGAAGTTATTGGTGTTCAACTTCTAAAAATATTATTTTGCCATGAAACTATAGGTATAAAAGAAAAAGAAGAGAAATTCAGGACTGACAAATACATTACCACATCTGATTTGGTGGTAAACTTCTGGGTTTGCAGGCTTTCCAAGGCCATCCACTTCACTGGCAGTTTTGCTCCTGTTTTATTGTGTACGCTGTAGTATTCTTTATCATACATATCTCTGGCAAGACCAAAATCAGCAACCTTGACAGTGAATTTTTCATCCAACCTACACAAAGGGCAAAACTTATTATTGGTGACTGAAAGCAAATAATTTACCATGAGGCTAAATATCTATAGATCTGAACGAGCGACTTTAATATTTGAAATTCATAACTTTTGAAGCCAGAGCTTCATCTGGCCTATTGACTAACACTAAATTATAGTGGAGCTTTTGAATAAAAATGCTCGACAATTACATTATGAATTCAACAGAAACATTCTGAATGGTATGACATAGGAAAATTTGTTTTTCTTTAATATATATCTGGAGAAAAGGTTCAGATCCCAGCTTTCCTTCGTTGCAAATAGAATGCCCAAATCCAAACACTAATCTTCACTTGTCAACCTGTCAGCAATACACAGTACCATGGGAGAGACATGACGTAGTACTATTATTTTTTTTACTCTTCCTTCTCAAATAAGCTGTGTCAGTATATAAAATCCTCACCCTTGAGATTAGGATACACAGTAAAGCATAAAAGAAAAGAATCAGGTTTAATAAAATAAGTTTCTGCTAATTGGGGCTATGTTTCCTTTGTTTAAGTTGGCTTATATGGTGTTATTTTTGTTTAAAGCAAAACTAAGGTAAGAGATTAATAGCACAGCTCCTTCATTCACACATACCATCAGTCATGCATCAGTGCTGTGCGAGTGAGAAAGCACTGAATCAATTACAAACTGTTGACTGTTGTGTTATACAGCCAGGCAGCCAGACACAAATAAAAGTTCTTTGTATATTCATTCTCAAATACCATTTTTGGTAAGGCTTCTACAGGCTGACTTCAAGTCTACTCTGGGGGAAGTAATGCATATTGGTATTTGTCTTACCAGCCCCCTTCCTTTTCACCATAAAATGCTGAAGATCAAATTCTCCCTCCCAAGCACTAACACAGTGTGAAATCACAACATTGGAGGGGCTACCAGTGGGAAGGACCCAGAAAAGCAAAAGTATACAACAGCTGTGTAAGATCCCCTATAGAGAGCAACCTTTTAAATCCTGGGCATGGTAAAGTCCAAAAGCCCCACCCACCTCCCCCAGGGTTTACAGGCCTGCATTTAACTGTGGAGGAAATAAAAAGATTTTTACATAAGAAGAGAAAGCACTCTCACTACCCTCGAATGGGGAGAAACACACTCTCCCAGGCTTTAATTTGTACTCCCGACACTGAGATCTGTATACTTACATACAGTTTCTTGCAGCCAAGTCTCTGTGGACAAACTTTTTGCTTGCAAGATACTTCATGCCTTTGGCTACTTGGAGACCAAAGCCTATAAGGTCTTTTACAGTTGGGTTCTGCAATAAAAGAGAATTGGAAAAGAATAAACTGAGCACCCATTATTCTAATGCTGATCTTGGTTTGAAATTCATACTTCGGAAGCAGAGCTTCTTCTGAAGTGCTTCTATGAACGATTAGTTATTATTTTGAGACAAGAATTCCACTATGTAGCTCAGATTGGCTTTAACTCTCCATCCTCCTGCCTCTGCCTCCCAAGAGCTGAGATTACAAACATGCACCATCACACCTGGTTAATAATATTAATCATAATGATGATGATGATAATAATAATAATGCTTGTTTCAAACAATAATTTGTGGTCTGGGAATGTGGGTTAGTGGTAGAGTGCTTGCCTAGCATGCATAAAGCCCTGGATTTGATTCCTCAGCACCACATAAGCAGAAAACGCCAGAAGTGGCACAGTGGCTCAAGTGGTAGAACACTTGCCTTGAGCACAGAGAGGCTCAGTGATAGTACCCAGGCCCTGAGTTCAAGTCCCAGGACTGGTAAACAAAACAAAACAACAACAACAACAACAAAACCAATAATTGGATACTATTGATAGCCACAACTACTTATTAAGTATCTATTATAAGCAAAACACCAGACTAGATGTTTTGATGAATTTTGATTAAATCTTAAACACTTCTGTAATGTAGATGGCAGGGACTCCATTTTTCAGATGGGAAACTGAAGGCGTGTTAAAACATGGGCTTTATTATTCTGCAGGTACCATAACAGCATGATGCAACTGCCATTGAAAAAATAGTTTGCTCCAGCTTTCAAGAAGAAGGGAACACAGGTTATGTAAGTCCACAGTGAAGCCCTGGAGACAGTCAGAGGAGTGGGGGGAAAAGAATCACCAGCAACCTTTGTGATGACCTTGAGAAGAAGAGGTGAGCAAGGAAAGCAGGTTTAAAATTGACTGCTTAGAATACCTTCAGCAGGCTCTAGTTTGTATGACTGTCCTAATTGTGTAGTAGCTAGGCCTGGGGTGATTAGGGTAGGTCAAAGTGAGGGGGTGGCGGCTGGGAATATGGATTAGTGGTAGAGGGCTTACCTAGCATGCATCAAGCCTTGGGTTCGAGTCCTCAGTACCACATATACAATAAAAGCCAGAAGTGGTGCTGTGGCTCAAGTGTTAGAGTGCTAGTCTTGAGCAAAAAGAAGCTCAGGGACAGTGTTCAGGCTCTGAGTTCAAGCCCCAGGTGGCTGGAGCGAGGTCTCAGGACCTCTTGATTTGCATAGGACTCCAGTTCTCTGCTGGCAAATTGTTGACTATTTCTAGAAATAGCCCTGAGAGAGGGCAGTCCCTCCAGGGCTCCCTTGGTTCCAGGTTTCAAAATATCAGAAACACAGTGAATATTTGTGTGTTTATTTCGCAGAGTTTGTGTGTGTGTGTGTGTGTGTGTGTGTGTGTGTGTGTGTGTGTGAACACTCCAGATCACCCAGAGAGTAAATGGTGGAGTTAAGATTTCAAGTTAAACCAAGTGCTCTCAAACCTACACGGTGCAATCAATCCCATTAGAAGCCCTCCTACTGGCAGTGATGTATCTGTTCACAGCCTCTTGGGTTCTGGACCATCACAAAGAATGGGTTTTCCCATCCTTCACAAACTCCACCTACAAAATTGAAAGGACAGAGGAATGCCACTAATACTATAAGGACTAAATCTGAAATTACACAGATGTCACTGTGGCTGACAGCCTTGACAAGGGCTTGCCCATCAGAAAGAGGATTATCTCTTCTTTGTCAGCCACTCAGAAGCTTGTGGACACAAGAGACTGGCACAAGAAAGACTGCGGCCCTTGCCCCACAATGTGTGGTGAAGCTGTGTCTTGTGGTGTAGGCTTGTCTTTTAAGGTATCAGAGTTAAGGGGCATATCAGTGTTGATTTCCTGGGTTTTAAAGGGACAAGTACTGGAGTAATAATATCCTAGAGAAAGTAATACAGTTACATCTATTAAGTCAGTCATCGGTAATGACAAGAGTTAAAATGAGATGTCAGGTAGCTTTGTGCTTTTGCAAGTTGAGTTCACCTTATCTGCAAAAATTCACTCACAGGAAATGACTTATTCTTTTGGCTGAATACAAACTATTTCTCTGCTATCCTTGAGCATATTTTCTTTGAGAACTTGATCCCCTGTTTATAAAGTTTTTGATCAAGAACAAAACTACTCTGTTGATTTCCACTGAGACCTGGAAGGCCGGTACCAAAATGGAACCTAAGGCCTTCAACTAAATTCAGTGGTGGGGATTCCTGTCCTCTTTGGCCCCTGTCTGACCAAAGCTTGCTCACTTCACCCTTTAGATCTTGACATAAATGTCATAAAGAAAACTGCTACTTGCAAGAAACTGTGATCTTCTTTTATAACCTTGAGCTCATTAATCCCCCAAATATCTTCTGGACTGACAACTATTTTAGGTGTTGGAGCCATAGAGGTATACAAAACACAGATAAATCCCTCCTCTCATAAGCCTGCATTCTAATGGGGTATGTGTATATCTATCGATGTCTGTCTATATCCATCTATCCATCCATCCATCCATCCATCCATCCACATGGAAATACTATTTATTTGTATGTTGTCAAGTACAGCACTTTTTACTAGAAGTATAAAGCAAACCACACTTACAATTTAAATTTTTTTTCAGTAACCATATTTAAAAAGTTTTAAAATGGTGAAAAATTTACAACAGTTTCAACATGCAAACAATGTTAGCGATGATCAGATATTTAATCTTTTATTACTCAATATTCAAAACTGGATTGTATTCTGCATGTAGTTTGATTTGACACAGACATTTATTTGTTTGTTTATTTATTTACTTATTTATTTATTTTTGTCAGTTGAGGGGCTTGGACTCTGCGCCTGGGCACTGTCCCTCAGCTCTTAAACTCAAGGTTAGCACACTACCACTAGAGCCACAGTGCCACTTCCTGCTTTTTCTGCTTATGTGGTGCTGAGGAATCGAACCTAGGGCCTCATGCATGCAATGCAAGCACTCTGCCACTGAGCTACCTTCCCAGCCCCCACACAGACACTTTTCACAGGTGGTTTATGTCTACCAAATTGCACAGCTCAGACTTGGTGCGCTGCTAAGCGTGATAGAGGAAGAGAAGACACAGTGAAGGCATGAGGATGAGAGAGGCCCAGGACAATTTTAAACATCTTAAAGGTGCCCAGCTTTGACAAAAACACTGGGGCAAAGGGCTGAAGGACATGAGAGAATGAATATGCAGATATCTGAGGGAACAGTCTTCCAGGCAGAGGAAGTAGCAAATATGAAGGTCCTTAGGTAGGAGAGTGGGTGGTAAAGAATTCATGTATAATTAGGTCTCCTAGAGTTTTCTCTGCATCTGGTCCTCCTCTGCTGTGCTTATTGTCTGGAACATAGCAGGCACTCAAAGATGACCTTAGGGTACCAAATAGAGGGAGGGCAAAACAAAGTTGCTTGCTGGGCAATTAAGAGTTATTGTCCCAGAGCTCAGTTCTGGAAGCTCACATCGGTACTCTGAGCTACTCAGAAGACAGATATTTGGAGGATTGTCATCAAAGTCTAGCCTATGCAGAAAAGGTTGCTAGATTCCATCTGGAAAACAGCCAGCAGTGAGCAGTGCTGGAGGTGAGGCTCAAGTGAGAGAGCACCAGTCTAGCAAGTGGGGACCCTGGGTTTTAACTCACATAAAGCCAAATATACTTGACTCAAAGCTGGCATACTTTGAAGGGATGGTTGGCTTACTGTTAGTACAGCAGTTAGTAAGCTTGGGAACACACTTACATGAGTCTCATTTCTAATGAAATTCCGAAGATCTCCATGTTTCATGAAAGGTAACACCACAAGTGGAGACCCTTCACTTCGAAGGCAGATTCCCAAGAGCGAGAGAACATTAGCATGGCTGAAATCTTTCATGATGATTCCCTCAGTCAGAAACTGGGAAACTTCTCCTATGTCCGTGATTCCTGAGAAATACAGTGGTGGCAACATTAACTTCATTACAGAACAATATTTTGTCAAAATCAGATAGAAAGAGCAATGAAACACAGCAGCAGTTATACCTTTGTCTTGAAGCCTCAACCTCAGAGTGTTTTATTTATTTAATTTTTTAAAATTTATTTTAACAATATACCTGAATGAATGGTGTTGTAGAGGTGGAAAGATGTGGTCACTTCCTTATCTACTACAAGGGTCACATCTGAGAATCTTAAAGCTAAAGACAGGTAAGAAATGGAAAGCACAACCAAAAAGCATAACATTTCTTTAGGCATATGTTTTGCAAGATAGAGAAGGCTTCAGAAATGAAGACTTAAGCACACAGGCAACATAAATGGTCTCTTGTTTTCTTTCTTACTTGTGTGTGTGTGTGTGTGTGTGTGT
>NW_012267264.1:9304728-9453177 GCF_000151885.1 Dipodomys ordii
TTTTCTTTCTTACTTGTGTGTGTGTGTGTGTGTGTGTGTATGTGTGTGTGTGTGTGTGTGTGTGTGTGTGTGTGTGTGTGTGGTGGTACTTGGGTTTGAACTCGGGGCCTCACTAGGTGGCACTCTACCACTGAGCCATATCTTGGATTTGATGGCGAATGGACAGCTGATAGAAATGTGATTGGACAACAAGCATACGACTGAATGGGAAACACATAGGGTTTGGTTGTTATGTTATGTGGCAGTCCTTCTTCTAGACTACAGGACAAGATCTCTTTTAAAATGAGGTAATTTTTGAGCAAGCTAGGTCAAGGAATTGCTTTATGGCCAGCTATAGGAAAGAAAGGAAGAAATGTTAGTGTAGCTTTTCAAGGGGTTATTGATGGCTTTGAAATGAGAGTGGGCTTAGTTTCTATGAGCTGCCTTGGAGAAGGGAAATTTTAGTTCTTATGTCTCAGCTTAAGGGAGAAAGTAGAGAAAGAAAAAGAACAATTAGGAAGAGACTATTTCCTTCAGTTCAAAGTATTCAGCATGCATTAACAGACCACATTTTAGGATATTGTTTGAGCTGTGCCTTCCAGCTATCTCTCACAATCTCTTTGGTAAAATAGAGTCCAATCAGTTGGTCTTGTACAGAACACTGATAGAGCAGCAGGCCACTCTATTTCTGTAGTGATTTTCTAGGGTACACACTGGCAATTTTTTCTGCATGGGTCAGTAGTAAATAAGTTTGGTTTCATGGGCCACATGGTATTTGTTACAAATGCTCAATTCTACTACCAATGTATAAACCATGAAAAAATCCATTGACAAATGACTATCTCAAAAACCTTACTTATGAAAACAGTGGTCGGTCATACTTTCCTTTTACACTAGAAGAATTTGAAGACCAATTACCATAAATACCTAAATAATAAGTATCTAAATACATAAATATCTGGAAAAGACAATGGAATTTAATATGGACTGAACAGTAATCCATGTACACCAAGAACAGAAATATTTCTTGGTGTTAGGATTGTCCTGAATACAAATGGCAGGGCATGAGAATTCCTATGAACCACATTTATTGACTGTAAGACTTAATTACTTGTAACTTTGGTTACGTTTTATGTAGACTGTCCCTTTACTTACTCTGTAATTGGATATTCAACAAAATCAACTCTAGAGAATGGTGCTTAGCATGAAGATTTGCATTTAAAATGGCTGAAATGGTGTGGCAATAGTGTATCTTGTGGTTTTTCTATTTGTTCATTTATTTTAATATAATAAATCTGTAAAGTGAAATGTTGGTTGGGGGCTGGAACTCTGAGCTTGGGCACTGTCCCTGAGCTCTTCAGCTCAAGGCTTGTGCTCTACCACTTGAGTCACAGCACCACTTCCGGTTTTCTGGTGGTTAATTGGAGATAGAGTCCCACCAACACTCCTGCCCAGGCTGGCTTTGAACTGTGATCCTCAGATCTTAGCCTCCTGAGTAGCTAGGATTACAGGCGTGAGCCACTGGTGCCTGGCTGGCTAATGGTTTTAAAAACTGTAGGTAGAAAATTAGAAATGGGAGGGGGCTCTGGGGTGGTTCACACCTGTAATCTTAGTTACTCAAGAGACTGAGATCTGAGGTGGTTAATTGGAGATTAGAGTCTCACGGACATTTCTACCTGGGCTGGCTTTGAACCGTGATCCTCAGATCACTCAGAACCATAATTCAAGGCCTTGTGCTGAAGAGCTCAGGGACAGTGCCCAGGCCCAGAGTTCAAGCCTCATGATTGACAAAAAAAGAAAAAATACAAAACAAAAATTAGAAATGAGAGATTTGTCAACAAAGGCAGTGCCAGAGAAGTTGTAGTATACAAATATATTGGCTGTATAGTATTGTAATTTATGGCCAGAATTATGGTTCTCAGTCATTGATAAAGATTAGTGTATGTTTGGAATTCCCTGTTTCTTAAATGAGTGTGCAAAAATATTTTCTTAGTAAGAGCTAAATTTTTAAGCAATATTCCAGCATCAAAAGGGAGGAAATTTAATTTATATGGAACACCTCATTCCCTGAACATGCGAATCAGTGAGGTATACCATGCTTATGATTTTCTGCCAGCATATTTTTCTTCTGTCTTATTTTTTAAAATCTTCTTAATGGAAAATTGTGGTTGAAAAATAATTACAGTAATGCCTCTGGGTAAAATGAGTCATTACTACTTTATGTGCCAGCATGCTTCCAACAGTTTCCATAAATGTCATTTTCAAAACAAATATTATAGGCCCAACATAGTTAAATGATAGTTCACACCAGATCCTTATTTCTCCTATACCCTAACTTATGAGATCTTTGAGGGGTGTGTGTGTAATTTCAGAGGGAATATCTTCATAAATGTTTAGATCAAACAAATTTTCAGAATTAGACCACAATTGAAGCAATAGTTCTTATTTTTTTCTATAAGAAAAAGTGCTAGTCAACACTTTCATTTTAAACTACTTATTATACACCACCATAAGTTACACACCATCCAAGTATCCTTCATTGTTTAGTAAAGTGAAACTTACTATTCAAGGATTTCACCGCACAGTGAATTTTCTTGCCATCATTGTCTAACAAGGTCCCATGATAAACACAGCCAAAATGCCCTGTGTGAAAGAAGAAACTTGGTTACAACTGTATAATGTTTAATTATCCAATAATTATTTATTAGGCCCTTCATGACCTGTACCTCTTTTTTCTGTATAACAAAAAAATGTGGGGGGAGGGAAAAATATACTCATTACTTTACTTATGTAACTGAAACCCCTCTGTACATCACTTTACAATAAAATAAAATTCTTTTAAATGTGTTGGTTTTGATACTTGGATGACCTATCAAGTGTGTGTATTTTCTATATGCATATTTGCATGTGCATGTATATATACACACACATCTTTATTTATACAGATTTGCTTCAGTGGTATATGCAATATTACTATTTAATAGATAGTAGAAACTTCAGCTGACATGAATATTATTAAAGACAGTTATAAAATATTGAATAATAGCAGAAAAAATAGGAACTTAAAAGTATTTTTAGGGATCAAATAATATTTTTAAAATATGAACATTTTTAATAAAAGAAGCTCCCCATATTCCAGTAAACTGAAATGAGAAAATACTAGAAATAATTTTAGTCTTATAGAATAAGGATTTCCCCCGTTAGTCACTGGTTAATATGTAAGCCAGATTGGCAGAAACTGAAAAGGCAAGTTGCCTAAATGAAACAAGCTCACTGTGACTCATTTCATGCATTTCCTTCTGGCTTTAACCACATCATTTCCCAATGGCAGCCTTTCATCCAGTGGCAATAATTTTTTTCCCGAAGGTGCCAAATGTCTGGTAGCTGTGTAAGTCATTCAGTTAATTCTCTCAGCTAGCCAAAAATGCCTCAGTGCTTAGTATATGAGTGTCAGGCATTAACCTGCCTTCTTCTAACACAAAGATCAATAAAATAAAACTCATGGTAATAAGTGTCCCTATCTCCCTGAAGACAAACATAAATAAATACTAATTAATATTTCTAGATGGTTACTGATTATTACTTCACTAGAGAAGTGATTGCTATTTTAGCACCTTTCTTGATTTTCAAAAGTTGTAATTTTACATCAGATATTAGAAGTAGAGCATAATTAACAAGGGTACACACTCTAAAATTGCTGTAATTACTGAATTTTTAGGCAGATAATACAAATGTATGTTACTTTTGTGTGAGGTATGGAAACAGGCTTGTGAACAGTGAAGTTTCTCTAAGAAAATAAGCAGCTTGCTCAGGATTAAACCCTGGAGTGTGAGCTAGGGAATGTGGGCACACAGTCACAGGCAAAGGAGAAGACTTCCTGTTCATGTAAGGCAAATAATTCCTTCCATCTCTCCTGTATCAAGCTGGCAGATACCTGCACAATCTCCTACAGTACACATAGAATAAAAGGGATCAGTGGCCAATTGTTAGGAAGGATAAAAAAAATTTAGAAAGGAAAAAAAAGAAATGTGGAGTTCATGTCTTGACTTCTGGTTAGTTTCTTTCCCTGCTAAATATTTCCTCAAATATTGTTTATGCTAACTGTTATTGCTGCCTTGGCTGGCTTATTACAAATATTCATTCCCCCTTGTATAAAGAGATTGGAGTGCATCGTGTAGATGATATATGTCATTTCAGATTAGGGGAATGCTATAAATTCCCTGTCTCTTCATGCTGTCCAGTGGAGTACAAACTGCTTTATAAACCAGGAATTCAAAGAGTTCAACACTGTTCTTGGGATAAAGAAAGACTACAGGGAGTTGTGAGTGAAAATGTTGGAACTTAAAAAGGAAGTAAATGATGCTTTCTATGAAATTACAGTTGCTAGTCTGAGAAAGAAGAGGAAGTGGTGGATTTATTTCTAATATATGTGGGAAGGAATCCAATTGCTTCCATGCACAAGGGCAAGTCCCCATGGATGTGATCTGCAGGGCTGCATTTTTGCAGAACAGAAACCAAATGCACTCATTATCAGTGTTGTTAGTAACCTTCACCATTGTCTGGGTCCCTAATCTGCAAAGGCAGAAGATAAAAATCCTTACTGGAAAATGGTACTTAACCCAAAGCTGAATGGAAAGACTTACCTCTTCCTATGACTTCATTGAAATGCACAATCAGACTGCTAGGCCCAATCACCACGTGCTGGACTGCTTGGACCAACTCTGGATTTAGAGCACTGAGGTCAATGTGGACGGTATTTTGCAGTAATGGACTAGATATATCAGAGTCTCCACTATTGAGGATGGGGGACAAGTCTGTCAGAGGATACTGTGCTTGTCTGCATGACCCATTCTGGGAGGAGTTAGGAAACTGTTCTGCAAGATAAAGCAAATCAAAAACAGCAGTGAAAACTCAATCGAGACTGCAAAAACAAGCGGAATCAATAAGGAAGCTAGTGTTTTAAAATTAAAGAAATGATGGTTATATTATTGAATGGGCCAGAAAGAACCTTTACAAAGAAACTGGTTTGTGAAAAATGGTAATGTTAGGAAAAGATACTGACTTATTCATACAACCATTTTAGAAAATGTTTACAAATTTTCTTTCAAAGCAGACTAAGCGTCATCTTTGCAATCTTGCTTACCTTCAGTTTCTTTAGGTTTTAATTAATAAGCTAAAAGCCAAGCTTAACATTTAGTTATGTATATATTATATCCTTAAGATTGGAAAATAGCAAAGTTAGAGACTAAACAATGGCCCAGTCTCACAACAGTCCAGCTCAATGTAAGAACACGAGAAAGATGACGTTTGAGACACTAGTATTTATTAGTGGTAATAGTTATACAAAACCCATATGGATTCCCAGAAAAGGAAAATTTATATGACAAAATAGAAATAAGCACATATAGATCCAGTAACTTTGATTTACAATGCTTGAAACAAGAAAAAGTGGTTTCGATTTTTGGATGATCTCAGATTTTAAGAGTTTCTGCACAGGCTTCACTGGTTGAGTATTTGTGATCTGAAATATAATTACATATACAGATTGAGCACATCTGATCTTTATACCTCAAATCTGAAATGCTCCAAAATCCAAAATATTTTGAGTACCAACATATTGCTCATGTTGAAATTTTTATGTATGTGCTTGTACTGACTGAATTCAGGGCCTCATGCTCTTGCTGGCTTTCTTGCTCACACCTGGTGTTCTAGCACTTGAGCCATATCTCCAGTCCAGAATTTTGCTGCTGATTAACTGGAGGTGGAGTCTTGCAGAGTTTTCTGTCTGGACTTGAAACCTGAATTTTCCAGGTCTCAGTCTACTGATGTTTTAGATTTTAAAGCAGTTCTGATCTCAAAGTTTTGGATCAAGGATATTCAATAGTTTATATATACATTTATAAAATGACTGTGAAAATTTTTCACCTTGTGAAAGATGGCTACACATCGAATGCTGTCGCTGGAGCAGGTAGCTTGTACTAGGTTAGTGTACCATCTCACTACATAGCTGAGGACATTTGGATAGAAATCAGTGATCCTTATAAATTGATCTTTACAACCAAAGCTCTGTAAGAACTTCAGGAAAGTTCTCTTGTCTAAGGAGAAGTTTTCTCTTTTTATTTCATGGTTAAAGAAGTGGGATTTGAAGAGTCTTTTTCAATGTCCAGTGAAGCAGAGAAGACTGAACAAACCACCTGGTTTGCCCTTTCTACTACATCTACACACTCCAACGTGGAGGAAGCATAACCACAGCAACCAACTGAAAGACAAACTACAGAGGCAAGGTTCTGAAGAGTGGCATGTAACACAGAGGGTTACGTGGTGATTCCCTATTGGCATCAAGAGATAATAGTTTGAAATAAAAGAGAATTTGAACTTGATGGAAGAAAGCTGATAGCACTTTCATCACTTCTAACCCTACATAAGCATTTTTGATATTTTTTGTACAGTGAAGAGTTTGGTTAAAAATAGATACTTGGTTAGAACATTAAATCTCAAAACGTGGTATCAGAAAAGATGTGAGTCACCTACATTCATAAGAATGGACACTAGCTGCAAATAAGACAGATTCAACCTTACAGGAAGAATCTAGAGCATCCAGGAAGTACCTGAAATGTTGGGTAGGGAAAGGAAGAGAAAAGCCTAGTTTAATGCTTTTTTCTTTGTTTCCAAAGGGTTAGGTTCTCCAAACCTTCTTTGGAGGACTAAAAACAAAATGAGCCTCTTTATATTTGGACGTTTACCTTTATTTCCCACACATTTGCACCAGGAGTTCATAGGTAGGAATTTTCAGAGGTGTAAGAATTGATGAAAATCCTTTGTCAAATACATGACAAATGTCCTCTGGAAGGAAAATTCTATTAACTCCTTAGCTAAGTCCAAAAAAGGCACAGAAGCTAGTTTAGATCCCCAATACATGATGCTCAGCCTCTATGGGAACGACTGTCAGGATGATCTACCACTCAGAGAGGGAAAAGCTCTTCAGTTTTCTCATGGGTAGGTTCTGCCTCTACATATCCTCATTCTTCCTTCTCTCTCGCTTCACTCACTATCATTTCCGTGATAGGTAAGAGGAAGAACTCATTTTTCTTAGGCATAGTAACCAAAGTTTGCTAAGGAATTCAAACAATTAGGATAGCTGTTGTTTTTTAACAGAATATTTGTGATTTTTTTGTCTCAAGTTAGAACGACTATATATGAATATAGAATACTGAAATTAGATCTAAATTTGAAAACAGTAAGCTAGGTTTCATTATTTACCCATATATATTTTTTTAAAGGAATGGATTTCTAATGGGAAATGGAATCCTATGAGCATAGACACTAAATCTCTCTACAAGTAAAGAATTTTCAAAAATAATGAGGACACAACCATTAAACAATGTTTAAATGTTCAGTGCCTCATTACTCTTGTACTTGTTTGGATGAGCAACTTCTAACTTTCCAGTATCCAAAACTGTCTGTGACTCACTTTATTTGTCCAAAGGTAAATATTCAACTAGGGAAATGCTTGTACTTGACTCACGTCCTGTAGTTTCTAAAGATAATGGAGCTGATACAATACAGACATGTTGCTTTGACCAGGAGAGTTTTAAATAACACAACGTGAACTGCTTTGGTGAACCTGACCATCATTAGCCCTACTGTTTTGCAAAACAGATGATGTTGGACCCTCCTTCTTTAATAGCATAACTGAGGTTTACTCAGATAAGATTCAAAATATATTTAAGTCCTAGAATGTTGTAGGTTAAAAGGGTGTGTTCACAGAGAGTACCTCAAAAGATTATTAATGGTTATTTCAAATGTGTGGGGTTCAATGATAAAGAAGTAGCAGTTATGTATTTAAATTAAAATATATTTTGTAGCTTAACTGTTTCTGAGTTGCTAAAAATGACGTGAGAGTTCCACAGCATCATGCTTAGTCCTTTGATCAAAGGGTATAAAATTAAATTTTGTTCATGAGAAGAGAGCTTATAGACACTAAAATTACAATGTAGACATGAGTTCATTTTAAAGTAAGAGCCATGTAACTCTGTGGCAAATTAAATAGTCTTTGGAGAGGCAAATGCTTTTCTGCTTTTATAAAACTGTATGAAGGAAAAAGCAAAAACAATCAACAATGCCACAAACTGTGGTGGTATATGTGTAGGTATTTCTCAGAGCAGTAGTCTGAAACATACCTTCTGGAAAAGTGGCTCGGTAGTCTACAGATGCATCGGAAACCATTTCTGTAGTTGGGCTTACACTTCGCGCACTTACAAGCCTGTCCAAATGAGGAGTGTGGACTCTTGCATCATAGCGAACTAATTCACTGCCAAGATCTTGAAACAGAAAGAAAGAACTTGTTAAAGATTTGGCTATCACAATTCTGTTAGACTTTGGCCCAGGGTCTAGAACTAGACAGTTTTATGATTCCCTCCAAGAGCACCCACATGAGTAGATGACAATATTAAACTATATCGGCTATATTCACAACACAACTTCTAAGACAAAGAATAACAAAAGTGCACCTTTAATTTGCTTTCTCTTTTTCATCCACAAGAAAAGTCCGAGTACTAGTAAGAGTATTATTGATATTGAGGCAACACCAACAATCAATCCTGTGAAATTCTGATCTGGTTGAACTATCACTTTTCCAAGGACAGTTGAAGAGACTGCTTGTTTCCACTAGAAATAAAGATAAAGAAAAGTCAGAGTTCAGCCATGGGAGACACAAGATATGCTATTCAGGGGAATTATGATTTCTCTGTCCCAAAGCCCACCCACTAATCATCATTCTGAAAATGGAATGGTTGCCTTCAGAGTAATAGGAGATTCCTTAAGTCTGCCTTATTATTCAAATAATTAGGGAATACTGACACAAGGTACTTCTATGACACTTAGCTGTTTCTATTTGTACCTAGGTATTAGGGTTAGAAAGATAAATACAAAACAGTCCCTGATCTTGAGGAACTGGGGTACATTAGAAATATATAATTGTAATACAATATAAAATAAACCATGGAATTAGAAATCAATAGTAAGATATTAATTCTGTCCTATGGCCAAAGAAGGAATGACCTCTCTTAAGAGACTAATAATCCTGTAATTATGTGAAAATCAAGTCTCTTAATATTTTCATTTGTTTTGACATATGGAAGAAATCTCTTAGGTCCCTCCCAGTTCTAATATTTTATGATGTTTAGTACATGTGGTTCATTCTGAAATTCCAATTATGATTTCACTATTCAGTCTCTAATTTTCATATGGTCATGCACATATTGCTTAGTAGTTATATAACTTCTGCTTGGGGCACTGAGAAAGATTTGGAACTAGACAATGGTAATGATTATGCAATACTAGGAATGCAATTCATGTTACCAATTGTACATTTAAAATGTTTGACATGGCAAATCTTATATATATTACTATAATTTCAATAAATTAATAAAGTACATTACATACCCATTGAATTATATATATATATATTTTTTTTTTGGGGTCGGTCATGGGGCCTGAACTCTGGGCCTGGGCGCTGTCCCTTAGCTCTTCAGCTCAAGGCTAGTGCTCTACCATTGAGCCACAGTGCCAGTTCTAGCTTTTTCTGCTTATAAGGTGCTGAGAAATCAAACCCAGGGCCTCATGCATGCAAGGCAAGCATTCTATCACTGAGCCACCTTCCCAGCCCCTGAATTATATTTTTAAAATGGGTAAATTGTATGGTTTGTGAACTGTATTGAAAGAAAGCTATTAAGAATAATGAAAAAATCATTCTGGTACAAGCTTATCTGATTTAGCTGTCTTACTTTGTCCAGTGTCTATATCTTCTTTTACTTAAAAGGTTCCATGTATTTGTGGCCTCCTGGGCCGGTAAGAGGCAGGGGAAGTCACATTCTTAGATGTGTCTTTATTCCCTTGCTGGCCAGTGTGAGTGTGAGTAGAAAGGCCTTCTGAAACTTACCCAGCTAAGCTTAGGGAAGGAAACATATTTTTAAAAAGTCACTTAAAAAAATAACAGTGGCTCATCCCTGTAATCCTACCTACTCAGGAGGCTGAGATCTGAGGATAAAGCCAGCCTAGGCAGCAAAGTCCGTAATACTCTTATTTTGAATAAGAAAACCGGAAGTGGCTCTGTGGCTCAAGCAGAGAAGCTCACCTTGAGCTGAAGAGCGCAGGGACAGCGCTCAAGCCCAGAATTCAAGCCCCACAACTGACCCCCTTTCCCCCACCCAAAAAAAATAACAGCTAGGAATTGAGGCTGAGCTGATGAGCTAAAGCCAACACATAAATGAGCTTTAATGAATTATTTTAAGTCTACAAGTGACATAATTACATTGGCATCTTTATTTACATCATGAGAGGAATTTAGGAACCCCACCTCTATATTTAGCTCACTGTTCAATTTCAGCAGGTCATTGGGGACTGTACATAAGACGGCTTCAGAATGTGAGTGTATATTCTCACAGCTCTTATTTCCAACTCTTAACACTTCACCTTTAACTGCTTCAGGATCAATATCATTTCCCTAGAAAGAAAAAAAAAGGAGTTTTTAACACTTCACACTTTTGGAATGCTCACAATTGTGAAAGAATATCATATACTATAAACACAGACTATGTTGTGTGCCAAGGCATGTAATTTTATGGTACTCATAATGAGAATTGGGAGGTCGAAAGGGAGTATGATGATTTCAGGGCGTTGGTCAGGAATTATAGGATAGACCTCATCCGATTGGACTTCAGAGAAAAAAGAAGATGGTTTTACATTGTTAGATTGGAAGGCATGATAGCTCTAATCATCTATTGTTTTGGGGGTTATCAAAGCATGGCAAAAGGAAAGCAGTTTAGAAATTTTGTTGCTATAGAGCCTAAAACTGTCTAATGCAATGATTTTCAATATTGGCTTCACTTCTAGAATCACACTGAAAGTTGAAGAAATACAAATGCCTGAGTTCCATCCCTAGAGATGTGATGTAATTGCTGTATGTCAATACATTTCTGTTTAGTTTGAGTCAGGCAATTTCTTTTCAACCTTGTTGCACATTTGCATCCTATGCATAAACAAATTCATTTTCAAAGGAATTCCCATAAGATGTCAGATGCTCTTCATTAAGTTTTGAGAGCGTGATTATATTGGTTTGAACAATTATATAGTTACATAAGAATTTTAAAAAATTACTCAATTTGACATATTTATTTAACCAAAGTTACCATCAGGAATTATTAAATTATTAACATTTTATTAAAGAGACCAATCGTTAGCCTTGGGAATGAAGTGCAAATACAAATAATGAGTATAGTTATTTATTAAACAGGCCATTACCTTTACAAGAGATCTATCAAAACTTATTACTATTTTTCTTACAGACAAAGAACAGATAGTAATAACTATGGTCTTGTTACTTCGCTTTACACAATCTTTTATAGTTGGCAAATCCCCACAGATTGGTAGATCAGACATTATTCTGGAAAAAGGAACAGGAAGAAGATGCTCCTTTATAACATGAAGCTAGAGTCTGAGAAAGAATGCGAACATGCATAAACCCTATGTTTATGGTATTTCTAGAGGCGGTATGAGCAATCCATTGATCCAGGTCAGCCACACAAGGCAATTCAACAGAGAAGCACATAAATCTAGAAGGTCACTTTGGGGCTTCAAATGACAACTTGTTGGGTAAGTTAGAGGGGGGCGAAGGGCCTTACTCACATATTGGAGGGAATTCAGACAATGACAGAGAGAAGAGATTAAAGAGCTAGCGTTTGATTTATGAGAGAAGGACTAAAATGTGTCTTGCTTGCTCAGATAATAACTAAGGCTGGGGGAAGGGATGATCACATGACATTTACATCTCTAGTACTCATTCTTTTCAGCTTATGATCTCCTTGGGTTCTTAAACAAAAGCAGATTTTCATAACCACCCACTAAGGAGCACATGAGAAACACTGACTTACAGAATAAATCACTAGCAGCTTTGTATTTGTAATATTCTAAAAGATTTACAAAAAATAAAAGATAACTGCCACGAAAGTGATACGACAGCCAGGACTATATGTGAAAAACTAGGTATAGGTATAGACTACTTTGTGTCATTTAAAGTAAATGTAGCTCCACTGAGTTCTGGGAAAACTATATGTTTAAAACCTTTATGAGGGCTGGGAAGGTGGCTCTACCACTTGAGGGACAGCATCCAGGCCCAGAGTTCAGGCCCCATGACCAGACCCCCCCAAAAAATCTTTATGATTTACTTCTCACAATTTATTATCAGTGATCAACCATTATTAAACCCAATTACAAAACCAACTCAGTTCTTCAGTCACTGAAACCACAAAAGATGAGAATTTAAACAAACTGTTTTAAGGGGGGAGGGCTTTATTTATTTATTGCTAGTCCTGGAGCTTGAACTCAGGGGCTGATCACTGTTCCAGAGCTTCTTTTGCTCAAGGCTAGCACTCTTGGCCAGGTGCCAGTGGCTCACGCCTATAATCCTAGCTACTCAGGAGGCTGAGATCTGAGGTTCTTGGTTCAAAGCAGCCTGGGCAAGAAAAAGTCTGTGAGATTCTTATCTCCAATAAACCACCAGAAAACCAGAAGTGGCACTGTGGCTCAAGTGGTAGAGTGCTAGCCTTGAGCTGAAGAACTGAAGACCCAGTGTTCAAGCCCCACAATGGAAAAAAAAAAAGGCTAGCACTCTACCACTTGAGCCACAGCACCACTTCTACCTTTTTCTGTTTATGTGGTACTGAGGAATCAAGTTCATGCTAGGCAAGCACTCTACTACTAAGCCACATTCCCAGCCCCTGATCTTTCATTCTTTACATCACAGAATCATAATTACCCTGCAAAGACATCCCCCACATAGGTATAATTGTCATACCTGCTTTACATATGGAAAACAAAGGTTCAAGGGAGGACTAGGTAATGAAGCAGCTTTAATTCTATTTGATACAAATCTACTTTGCATCTAATGTGTGTTAGACATAATTCTAGTTACAGAAATATAAAGATAAATAAGAGTTTCTTCCTCTCACTGTAGTGTTAAAATGGATGCATTTCTAAAGTGAAAGCCAAAGTCTTCCAATATGTCATATAAAACCGTATCTTGTCACTTTCCTCTTTAACTCTGTCTAGGTGTGTTATTATGCTTCTAGTCAGGATTCAGGCCTCAAGATGCTGAATGTTTCAGATGGCAACAGAACAGATCAGAGAGGAGTGGAAGGGAGTGGTCTAAAAAATAACTCCCTAACAAAAAGGCTTCTGGAAGTTCTCATATCTGGGTAGCCACCAGGTGACTCTAATAACGGCAGTAAGACCATCCAGCCCACTGAGATTTGCAGCAAAAAATCAGTGAGTTGGTGAAAATGGGGGTGGTAGTGGTAAGGCAGGGTTCACCCTTCATCTAAGGATACGAGTCCCTCTGCTTAGATTCCAGGCCAAAGGACCAGGCTAGAAAGTACCCAAACTTAATTCCACAAGGTATCAATAGGCGATTGAAGAAAAACATGGCAGACCAAATTTAAGTTTTTTTTTTTCACTGTCTCCTTGGAAGTCTCCGCTCTTTAATATATGGAACCACAATTGCTATTAATTGGCCTGGGAGGCAGTTTCATAGAACGTCTATTAAAATGTGCAACATGGAAGTGGTACTGTGGCTCAAGTGATAGAGTGCTAGTAGTGTTGAGCAAAGAGGAGATCAGGGACAGTGCCTAGTCCCAGAGTTCAAGCTCCAAGACTGGCAAAAGGAAAAAAAAAAGTGTAACACAGGGTAAGATTAGTTAGGAATAAGATACAAACACCATCAAACAAGAATAAGTCTTGATGCTTAGCAAATCAACTCTGATGAACGAACCCTTCCCTTCTATCCTGTCTGGGCTGAGAACTGAACTCAAGTTAGTTGTGGTTAGTTTGGAATCTTTAGGCACATGAAAACTTAAGGAGACTTAAGCTCCTTCTGAGCAACACTTGAATTGTTATGGTTCAGAATGTTTTTGGTACCTAACCATTAATGCTGACCTCTGCTAGACCTCCCCAAAGTCTGTTCTTGTGGTCACAAGGTCATACCCAACTTTCTGCTTTCCTGCTCCCTGGTTTAGCTCATCTTCCTGCCCCCTTTTCCTGTGTGAGCTGAGTTCTCCAGACTGGATGTAGGAAACACATCTGATTACCACATATACCTACATGCTCCAGGAAAAGACAACTAGCGGGTCAGTGCTAGGCAGTCCTTACTTTGGCATTAAATATTGCAATTCTCTGCTTTCCACAAAGCATACTCATGCACAGTTAAGGTAACTGTGTGTGTGTGTGTGGGGGGGGAGTTTCTTTACACAGAATCAAATTTTAAATGTTTGTAAACGTTTAGAGCTATTTTATTTAACAAACAGTGTAGCTATTGACATACAATATGATAAAAGTTCCCTTATTGTGAAAAGTGTTGGAAAGTCAATAAGAAAGTGAATACAGGTAGGATTGTAATGTGCTGGAATTTGGCTTGACTGTGAGCCCTAAGTTTGTTGTTTCCTCCCTAGGTGACCCAAAACAAGTCATCTATATTTCGAAACCTATTTATCTGTAAGCGGGGATAATCATTACTGACCTCTTAACCTCATGGATCCATGGGGAATGCAAATGAAATAATATATGCCATTTTGCCCATGTTAACTGTAAGATTCCTTATGAATATGAGCTTTTGTTGATAGAAGAATAGTGCACTACTGGGTATTCTCCCAAAGATGTATATGTCTGATGACCACTGTCTACAGCTGGTCCTGGTGCACTCAAAACCTTGTTCCTAACTACCTCTTATATCCTTGGGGTTTCTGAAGCACTCTGAGGAGTGACTTGTCTTTAGCTCCGATTGTCTTCAGTCTATTCTCTTGTCCCAAACTTGGTTGGCTCTTATGCCCAAGGAAATAGTCACTCCATGTCCAACTGGTCATGGAGGCAGCTCTAAAAGCTGTGGCTGGAAATAATCACAATCCTTCTTTTAGCCAAGAAACCTTTGCAGGTAAAGCTGATTGCAAAGTGTGAACTGTTGCTGGCAGTTAAGAGAAAGATCTCACTCTAAATTTACGATTCTTTCCGTGGCACTTTTATTGATGGAAGACAAGGACACTTTACACCCATATTTTGAATGCTAATGGATCAAGCACCACATACAATGATAAGGGCTGCCTTTCTTTCGATAAAACCAAAAATAAAGACACATGGCTTCTCCTTTCCATTCTCATGCTTCATTCATGTAGATGTGATCAATTTTGGAAACTGCTGAAGAGTTAAGTTGCTGTCACAAGAGATAGGCTTCTAAGCTTTCAGATTTCTCCTGACACTCACTGAAAATGAAGTATGGTAAAAGAATAAATCACGATACCAAAACAACCACTCTAGACTATGACAGGTGCTATTTACTTGTTAGAGGAAAAAAAAGAGTAAGTCTTTACTGCTTTATGCTGAACTGGCCATGTTGGAGACACCATTCATTGGCTGAGATGATTTCAGATCGTGGGGTCATTTTTGGTCCAACAATTTTGTATGCTGTAGAATAATAGGAATAATTTATAGAAGAAGTTTTTTTTTCTTCTAAACAACAATGTGCTTAGAAGGGTAGATAAAGAAGCATTTATCTCTGATCCATTCATCTGAGGTAAATCAACAGAACAATAGTTTCCTTGGGTGTGAAACTATTTGCACATAAACCTCTGTTTTCACCAAGAAGCACCAAGTGGAATCTTTAAAACAGCAAACACAGTCATTGTTGAAGGCAAAAGGTCACACTAGATTAGTTTTTATTCCAAGGGAAAAAAAAGGAAGTGATAAAAGCTCTTTCTCCTTTCCTAAAACTAATTAAAGAAGCAGGTGAAAGAACTTTGCTGTGGTAAACATGCTGTTCATTGAAGCAGGCCTCCATTTAATTTCATGCTGGGTTTGCTTAATTATTGTACAAATACAATGAGTGTGAATGTGTGCACGGATTGGTTCGTATTGGTAAAAAGCAGACAGTCCAGGGGAAACATATTCCTTGGATGGAAAAGTTTACAGCAACCTATATTGCACCCAAATACGGATGGGCTTATTGCCTTGTGTTTATTCATATTTATACTCAGATGATCTTTCAAGAAAACAAATCTGACTGTCTAAAGAAGAAATACATTGTTGTTCAGAGAATAAATTGGTGAAGGATAACTATATTTCTGTTTCTAATGACTAGTACTGGATAATTGAAGTCTTAATCATCTTGCCTCTTTTATTATTATTTGAAGTAGAAATGACTTAAGTGACATCAGAGCTGTATTCTAATCTTTGGTCTGCAATTCATGTGTTGGCTTAATTGCTTCTGTTGAGATGCAATAAGCTTAGGAAAGGTGATCTGTTATTACCCATGACATTATTTTTAGAGGCTAATATGTTACTAAGGTAGTAAAAAAAGCAACCAGTTTCATTTATAAACTAGCTTACAGATGACCAGATGCAAAATTCCATGTATTACAAGGAAGTACAGAATTATAGTTGAGGCATTTATTTCCATGGCCTTTGCTGTTTATCTTATAAATGAGCACATTTAGGTAAAGCATACAGGGAATGTATAAGATCATCAGGATAAAGTGTCCCTGTAAGCCTGAGCCTCTTTAATACATTTGTGTTCAGCATTTGCTATTTTTAAAAATATATACACAAAAAAGGAGTTTTAAATGCTCCATTAAAAAGCAATCCACACTTATCTTTTAGTCTTATGCCAAAAAGGTTTGCTTTTCAGAGCTTAGGTATTTGCTGATGTAGAAGATATACTGACCAAATACAATGATTCTATTCATATTGCCATGAAGTTAATAGAGTTCAAGTTGATTTAAGAGACCATTTTAAGCAATTCTTACCTTAATTTCGAGTACATTTTCATTGCCCATTGAGATCATCACTGGCTTTTCAAAAGGCTTAAACACAGGATTATGTACATAAATGAGATCAAAGTTTTTGGAAAGGATCCCATCTAACATGAAAAAGGCTTTGGTCTTCAGGGGGAGCTGCAGATTCAGCTGCTGCAGTGAAGGAGTGGTGCAGCAGATGATCTCCAAATTAGAGCGGTGTCGACATGCCTGGAGGACAACACAATTATCCTCTGTCAGAAGGCAGCGCTTGACAGGATCCATAGCAACTTTCAATTTTACAGCTTCGGAAAATCATATATACAAGATATATATGATGTATATGTTATATATAGTACATATATAATATTGAGAGAAAGCCTGCACTTGAATTCATAATGTTAAAGACATCTTATTTCTGGAAATATGACAGATGCAAAGTTTTCCTAAGGACTCAATCTTCAAAGGAACATAGATTTTCACTTGTCCAAAATGAACTATGGTGCTCTTTCTGCAGCTGACCTTTACTCCATCATCTTACTTAAGAAAACAAGACAACCACTGGGAAGGACCGCTTTCTAGTGTTGTGAAGCAGCTATGGCTGAGTGGGAGCTGGGCTTTGTGGAACTACAAATTCTTGGGTCAGATGCTAGTTTTAACTCAAGCCATAGGAATGGATGCAAAGCCCTTACTGAGAAATCTGAATTTCCTCATTTAGGAATTAAGATTAGAATATTATTCATAATGTAGTATGCTGCATGGTAAGTCACCATACGGTTAATATTATAACTAGATTCTTTTCTCATGTGTGTTAAGGATCTGATACCAGTTTTTGTGGAGAATATTTTACAGGGTTGGTTACATTTTTTTTTCTGATAATCCTACAGGTTGGAGCCATAATTATCCTGTTAAAAATGAAGAACTAAGCTTTGCAAACATATTAGACCAGGCCACATTCTAGAGAAGCAGAGTAGGGTATATACCCTAAGCCATTCAATCAATAGTCACTGTCTTAACCCCCATGCTATACTTCTTAAAAAATTACATTTTCTATATTGGTAAATATTTTCCTATGCTCTCTATTTTACAAAGGCTCTGCTATTATTATTTCATGCCCTTTCATCTCACATTTCAAATCTTCCCCTTTGAAATTATGATTTATGGAATTTTGGAAAGTGTGGTTTCCTCTTTATTGTACTTAGGTTAAAACTAGTGATACAAAGTGGCACATTTACAGTTAAATGGTTGTGTTTCTTCCCCCCAAGGAAAAGACAAACAAGCAACAACATCCCTTAGATTTCCTTTTCTTTGACAAGCATACTTGGAAATAAAACAATTCTGTATGCCCACAATAGCAAATGGCCTCAGGATGTACATAAAAAGCACAAGCAGAATTTGGTCCTTGATACTTAAAAAAATTAAAAGAATATTGTACATTTAAGAATGTATGTTATAAGGAGATAAAATGACATACAACATGAATAATATTCAGTATTATTTAGTTTCACATGAAATTCATATTATAATACTAAGCGATATTCATTTTTTAATCATCTTTCAAAATGGAAATGAACAATCTTACTGCCAATATAATAATTCTGTATGTAACAGCCAGAACTCTGAAGCCATATAAGAGGCTGTAGGATTCTCAGACCCAATGTACATTAACCAATGAGGGCACATTTTGTTAAGAAGGCAATTACATTTTAGAAGATTTGAGTTTATTGAACTTAAAAATTATTGTGGCTGGACCTATATATCTAAATCAGACCTGATCACAAGTTTGTATTTATTAACTGATAAATAGGTTCAATTCATCATGGGCAACTTCAAATTCTATAAGCAAGAGTGGACATGGGAAAAACACATCTCTTTACCAGGTGTTTTTCACAAATATCAAAATAGTAAATAGTGACATAGTAAAGAATAAAAGAGGTCCACTTAATGTTTCACTCTTGTCCAATTCCCATGCATAGTTCTATTGTACCAACATGTTTGTGGCTAAAACAATAGAAGTGTACATTTCCAGATAGGTTAACAGATAAGATTTAATCTTCCACTATTGTTTGACTCTCTCTGGGGGAAGTGCATCTCTTATATTGGACACCTGGATGGTTTCTAATAAATATTTGACTATAAATAATTGAACTAAGCTAATAGTTGTTTTAAGGGTCATTTGAATAATGGTAAAGGAGATCAATGAAAATTTAGTTATTGACTTTAATAATGAAGCTTCATTGTTAACAAAACCAGTAACCTTTCAAATTTTTACTCTAAAAAATCACATGCCAATACCTAAGGGTTATTTTTATTTGGTTGATGTAAAACCATCTCTTGGTTATGGAGAACTGATGTCCTCAAACTAATAGCAGTGGTTATTCTAACTTTGTTTGTGGCCATGTCTGAGGATTGGCTTCAAAGCCCTTTACTTCATGTGAGACTCCCTAGAGTACCATCTCTTAGGAATATGATAAAAATCTAATAATACTCCTTAGAGGTGATGCAATGTGGCTGATTGAGAAGGTCAAGAAAAATCTTATTTGAAATGACCTTATTGTTTGGTGATTTAGCTTGACATTTTTGGCCCCAAATTGGTTTTTGTAATTAAAGAACACTGTGGCTTTATTCTTCAAGAAATATTGGATGGGAAATCTCGAAGAAAGTGCTGTAATTCAATCTATCACCTGCTCAATCAAAACACTGCTTGAGCAGGAGCACTTAGAACTCAGTTATTCTAAGTTGAGCATGCACGTCCAACTTGATTATGGCATTTTATAGTAGAGAAAAACATTGCTGAAAAGTATGGGTGTTTGGAAACTCATCCAATCATCTCCAAATCTAAACTAAAAATATAATTTTAATGTGACTTAGTGAAATGGTTACAGTACAAAATGGGTCAATTACTTAAATTTTTTTGGGGGGAAATTACTTTTAAGGAGGCAATTAGTTAAATTCTGATTAACCTTGCCAATAAAATAAGAACATGTGGAAAAACAACAAATACCATCCACATCTAAGAGATAATAGTGTCCTCCCTTGTTACTTGGCAATGTGGTAACCATGGGACATACAGAGGAATGGGGATGTAAGAAGACACTATGTCTGCTGCTTTAGAAAGAAAAGTAGGTTGCAGAAAGATTATAGGCTTTCTCCAAGAGTTTTCTTAAAATAGCACCTATAGTCTATAGTAAATAGGGCAGTAAATGGACATAGGGCAGTGCTATGATGTTCATTTTTCTATGGCCACTTGACTTTCTATGAGCATTTACCAAGTTTTACATAGTAAGGGGTTTCATCATGACATTTTCTTGTATGAATATTCAATTCACCTCCTCTATTACTTTTTTCTCCATTTTTACTAGTGCATATTAATTGTGCAAGGGGTTTTGTTCACTGCAATATTCCCAGACATGCATATAATGTACTTTTATGGAATTTACCCCTCTCTTGAGAATACTGTCATTTCTATTCTTATTGTCTTTAAAAACTTGTCTCAAGTTGGTCTTCATTTGTATCTTAATATTTATATGTGTGTATATGTTTACAACATCATCCCAAGCCTAAATGGTTTTTGTCTGACCTATGCCACTAAGAGGGTAATTAGCAAACTTTAAAAACAAATGTCCCATGTGCCCAGGAAGCCGCATGACAGAGCAGAGTGACAGAAACTCCGAGTAGGCCCCTCACTCCAAAGACTTACCACTGTATAGTTCCTTCCGGCTTCATACACACTTATTACCAGCTTTGAAACACTAACTGAATTCAGATTTCTTCCAATACCTGTTATTGTACTTCCGCCACTGAAAAAGAACACAGTAGAAAGAAAATGGGAATCTGAGAATTTTCTTCCCACCAAACATTTTAAGAGGCAGCTTCTATTTTTTTCACATGCACTGAATTAATGCTGGAAGAAAAGCAATAAATCAAACGGAATTTCAGGGGCAAATCTTCTTTGGAAATAACTTTATTTGAAAATATTGTTACAAATTTCTATTTCATAAGATGCAGAAAGATCTTTGCATGTTTCTGTAGCTTTTTTTTTTGTTGTTGTTCATAGGGCTTGAACTCAGGGCACTGTCCCTGAGTAGGCTGGTTCTCTACCACTTTGAACTATAGCTCTACTTCTGGTTTTTTGGTGGTTAACTGGAGATAAAAGTCTCATAGACTTCTGTTCAGACTGGCTTCGAACTGCAATCATCAGATCTCAGTCTCCTGAGTAGGCAGGATTACAAGTGTGAGTCACTGGTTCCCAGTACCTTTGTACTTTTATTCACCAAATATACAAAAATATTTTTTTTGTCTGTAAAAAATAAACAGACAATATTGTTGCTAGACGGATAGAATTAATGGAAACGGGGCAGACTGAACTGAGTCCAACAAATACCAACTCAAAGGGAATCTGGTATGGGGAAAAGCTGTGTGTAAAGTAGGCTAAATGAAAAAAAATACCCTGAAAAATGGACAAGAAAAGGTGAACTCACCTTTTCTTGGGGGGGACATATTATTGTATAGCATTGACATATATTTCAGTGTACACAATTTATGGTAGCTTATTGAATTGCTTTTTCGTACGTTTAAAATATAATAGAATGAAATGCTTCTTGTCATTAAAAAACACAGCTAAAGTCAAATTGTACCTAGTATATTAGTACAGTTTTCTCCAGTGAATTAAACGGATAAGCTTTAGAAGAAATGCAGTAGCGTCAAAGCTAGGAGTAAAAATGTAATTTGTTTTGACTCTTCTACAGTGATATATATGATCCTTATTTTCTTATAGCTACCAGAAGTGTTTGCTTACCTAACAAAGGATTTGGTAGGGTGAATTTCATAGACAACAGGATCTTCCCGGTAACTGAAGCTGCTGGTCTCTCGGTTGGCTAAGTCTATTTTCAGTTTAACAGGAAATTCTGCTGAAATGGTTTGGGCTGGGGTGTAACATTCAAGAAGAGTATTTGACACACTGAACAGCAACGACAAAAAAAGCAAGAGGAAGAAAAGGAAAGAAAAAAAAAGACCTTAGCTATTAGAGATACACATAACTTAGAATTACATCCATAAATCAAAGGGTATAACTCAATGGCTCCTAAATAGGGATTTCCTGAGATCGTCTGGAAACAGCCTTTTAGTGTAGGCTATTTACATCTTACTGGATCCCAAACTTAGCTCTGTTGTTGAAAGATCATCCTTTACTTTAAAACATTTGACATTTTAAGCAATATTTAAAGAACTTTTGGTACTTGAACAAATTGAGCTCTTTCAAGTCTAAGAAGCAGAAACACAACTCCTTCCAATCCCAGTCTCCTCTATTTCTTCCACCCTCTGTGACATACTCTAATTTTAAATCTTGATGGAAATGTATATTCTAATTGATTGGCATGACCAGAGACTCACATTTGCAATGTAGCTAGGGCATTGAGATTATCACAATAGGAAGATAAAACTCAGAAAAGCAATTAACATATATAAAGGAAAGGGTAGAAAAATCAGCAAAAGAGAACAGATTAATTTGGGAAGGAGACAATCTCCTCAGTAGGATAGTAAACAATAAAGAAAAAGACTTTTTTCTTTACCAAAAATGGTGTCCTTGGTTTCCTAGAAACAGGCATTAATCTAACAGTATAAAAAATGAAAATAAATATTGTGTACCTGTAGGCAAATGATGAAATAAAATCTCTCTTATATAACTAATTTTAAAAAATTGTTTTTTGCCAGTCCTGGGGTTTGAACTCAAGGCTTGGGCACTGTCCCTTAGCTTCTTTTGCTCAAGGTTAACACTCTACCACTTGAATCATAGTACCACTTCTAGTTCTTTCTGTGTATGTGGTACTGAGGAATCGAACCTAGGGCTTCATGAGTGCTTAGGCAAGCACTTCTACCACTAAGCCACATTCCCAGCCCCACAACTAACGTATTCTAATAAAATGTAATAAAATAAAATAAATTTACACCTTTTTAAAGTGCATGTTTTTCCACCAATGGAAATGTGTCTAGAGTTTCCACTGTTTAGGTATTTTCCAGTTAAAGTAAGTAAAGTGCCTCCAGCCTTAGGACCATAACTTGGAGAAATACTTGTTATTATAGGATCCTGAAAGAGAGATAAAAACAAAGAAACTTGTTAATTTTATCATTCAATATACATTCGCTGAAAATCAAATATCTTACTTCTTGAGAAAAAGAATGCTTGGACTTACTACATAAGAAAATGTACTGTACTGGGTTGCTCCCCGACCATTTGAAATAATTATGGACATATTGAAGTGCTCATTCATTGCTGGACCAACTGTGCATTTCAACCTGAGGGGAGGAAAAGCAAAATTAATATGTTACAAATCCACAAGCATTTTCTGGTTTGGCTATTGTTAATGATGAGATATTAACTCCAAATTCTGAGCTGATGATTGAACAGTAACAAGAGTTTCATAATAAGCATAAAAGGCTGAAAATTGCATGTCTACTTTGTACCGTTATGCTAAAGTTTATATTAACTGGAATAGAATATTTACATAAACCAAATAGGAAACATTAGGGCTCCCCCATGTAGATTTTTTCAATTAAAATGAGTACAATAATCTTAGTCTATAAAATTGTAGCTGTAGTATTTGACACACGTAAGACACACGTATTTTAGTAACATTTGGAATAATCTCTCTACAAAGAATTCAAATCTCTTCATCAAAAGTATGTTAACAGGGACATTTCTATGGTTGTATTTGTCATATGTTTAGTAAATTACTTAAAGGCTAACAAAATTCACCTTTAATTAGGCTTTAATTGGGGTTTTGATCAGGCTTTCCACAGAATGATCTTATAGTTCTGAAAAAATTTAAATATAATTTGTAAGTAACTTTTAAAAGAAGAGAATGAATTATTTTTCATTTTTTCAAGTTCTAAATTATAATGCAATAATTAAGAAAACTGATATGTGTGACTTCTAGAAAAGATTGTTTTGTCATTGAGCTAACAATTATAAACTGATTCTTTGGTATAAGTGAAATTAATATAATTAGATCTTTTGTAATACCAGAATAAAGTCTATTACATGCAAAATTAATTCAATCATAAGATATTCAACCAATAAAACCAATGTTAGCACATGGTAACCAATATTTTCTGAATTCATTACTCAAGATGGACCTTAGAACTTTTAAAAAGCACATATAGACTATAGCAGAATGAATATAAATATAAATTTAAGTTCATTCACAAAGTCTCAAAAATATGACTTGGAGGCTTCACTATGCTACCAAGGACTTCTACGTGAATTTGGATAAAGGATCTGTATTAAGTAGCTTATTGACTTTCACAGAAAAAAGCCTTTGGAGTCCATATTTGAAGATTAGAAAGATAGAGTGCCATTCTTTCAAATCTAGTCAATTGCTGTTGGGTTATAATGGCTGCGAAACTCTGGAGACCAGATTTTTCAATTCTTCACCTAGGCCATGTTACTTTTCCCCTAATTCTCATAAGTAAATCTGAGCAAAACGAAACAAGTCTACAAGTTGTACATTAGGCCAAGGTCTTTACTAATTCAAGAACGAATGTTTTGAGCATTTTTTAAAACCAGTACTCATTCCATAACAGGACCCATCTTCCATTCCCAGACCAACAACGCATAAATTTGAAGATCCTTACATATTTGTGGTGCTCTCGCTTAGGGTCAAGGTACAGCTTTCATTGCCAAGGAGAACTTTGGTTTTCCTTAAATCAAATTTATTATTTCTCTTGAATCCAAAGTCCCAGCCACATATGGTCAGCATTGTCCCTCCTTCAAGAGGTGCACTAGTTGGGAAAACCTGTAAGGTCAACAGAGAACTTTAAAACAATTCAATATATTATTACATTTCATATCAGTAGAAAGCCAAAACAACTACTTAATAAATAGTAGGAAATTCTTCCATTCTCCCACAATCTAGTAAAAGTTGAACTTGGACTAAAGGAAAAGGGTCAGAAATTCCCGAGCATCTGCAGCAAGCATTAAAGCTACCTGACATGCTGATGATACCCAGCTGCTTAAGGAGTTCCAGAGATGGGATAGAGAGCCAGAGTCAGCCTGGGTGGCAGTGAGGGGCCTTTGGAGCTACTCTGAAATGAACTCACTTTTTATTTCTAAGGCTCAGACTCTCATTCACTTGTAACTGATTGCAACTTCTCCTTCATGAGACTCTGCATCAAACTCTGGTCCAAATTCCTTAATAGGCCTAGAAGTGAAGGTCCAATAAATGTTATGTTTTCTAGCTGTGTGTACAACATGCTTATTGTAATGCAGAGAAGAAAAAGAAGCTGCACACCAAAAATATCTCGGTGTGCAGAGTTTGTATAGTTGCATTCAACAGATGTCATAATACTAAATACATAGATAGTATTTAATACACGTCTGCTTTCTCTCTCCCTCCCTTCCTCCTCTCCTTTCTCCTCCCCTTCCTCCTTCCCTTTCTTCCTTCCTTCCTTCCTTCCATCCTCCCTTCCTTCTGCATCATCTATATGACAAGCACTGATGAGCATATATATGACATACTTTTTTATCTTTATAAGTGGATCTACTTCTTTATATCTATCAATTCATATTTATTAGTGATGATGGGATTTTCATTGTCCTTTAAATGTGGTCTCCATTTACTATATAGCATGTACATGACATATAATTAAATTATGTAACATTTAATACACACAGAACTCCAGAAATAGATGGAACCCAAGTCAATACTCTGGAAAATTTCCTAATTTATCCATTGCTAGTATACTGCATTTCATTTTTTAAAGATTAACTTTTTGCCACATGTTTGATATTCAGTCAATAATAGGTTCATTGCATTGATGCAGCCTCACTTTGGTGTGGTAATGTGAAATTTGAGGTTATTAATAAAATTTTGTCAGGCATGATATAAGCATTAGGCACTTACCATGTCTGTAAGACAACTGTTCTGAGGCTAAAGCTATTTAAGCAGAACACATTTCTAAGTTAAAAATAAGTTTCTCCTACAGAGCTGTGTGACAATTGAGAAAGGAAATGCTCTTTCGGGGGACATATTGTAAATTGTGCTGAAAAGTACAATGGTGGGAAAGCTTAGCATGAAGATACCAGCAACTCAAAAACTAGCAAGAGTATTTGCTAAAGCCCAGTTTTGTGCAAATCCTGTAGAAAAGGTTTTAGCAAAATTCAAATTTACAAACATTCCCAGTTTTCTTAAGTAAATAATCACAGACCCAAGTCTTAACATATCCTTGTTACCAAACCCCATAAAGTCTTAACTTAATGCTTTTATGATATCCATTTTACCCATAAAAATCCATTACACAGTTGTGCCTTTCATGACCATTTACCTCGTCTATGTGGAGCCAAATGAGAACTACTAGGGCAAAAAAAATCTGTTTATTATTATACTAGAAATCCAGTAGGAGAGAACAAGACATCCAACCCTCCCAGGACTCTCTTCAGCCTGAAGCCGACACACAGCTGCTGTTCCCTCTTCTAATCAGAAGACTCCCCCACCTAAAACAGCTGCCCAAAGCTGATGTGGGTCTGATCCTTCTACCTACTTCCCCAGTTCTATGGAAAAGCTCAAGTCTGTCCCTGGACACATGTTATCACTTTCAATATAATGTAAAGTGCCTGGGAGATGATTTCAGAAAAGACTTGGAGAGTTGTTTACCTGGTACACCATCAATAGAGATGGATATTATAAACCTCTAGATCCTCAGGCTTCAAAAGGCCAGCTCTGTTTAGTTTTTCTCTTTGGGCTCCTTTCCTCTCAGCTTATGGGATAACCTTCACTCTTCCATGGGTAGGGGAAGGAAGCAGTCATGGACCACACACCCTTGAACAGCCCCAACAATGGGCTGGCAAACTCTGAGTTATCCCAAAGCTCAGAGAAACTCAGTGAACAGGAAATGAGTGTCTGACAGAAAGCCACAGAGGCTCTGTCTCCCACTTCTCTGGCTGGGGAAGACACAGCTTTCATTCTATCACTGATGGGCCAATTCCAGCAGTATTTTTAAATTTAAGATCATGGTTTATTTTTTTTAACTCATTAAGATAAAATATGAGAAAGGTTTTTTTTTAAAGAGTCTTTGACAATTACAATTCATAATGAAAGACTCCTTTCTGCTTTAACATGACGAAAAAGTCACAGATGCCTTTGTGGTGGTATATGATATTGTCTTGCTGGTTTGGACAACTGCGAAGAATTTCAGCCACTGATCAGCATGTACCTTGAAAAGCAGGTTAACGTGTATATATTGGAAACTGAAACTATATATATTAGCTGGATTTTACGCATGTAGAGTTTAAGAGAGATAAAGAAAAGATGAATAATCTGTCCATTTTTTTGCAGTAAGAATGTTAAATGTCATGGTCTAGTGTAGCATGAAATCTTCCTAACAACTATGAACTGAGAGGATTTATGGACTCAGCTGTACCACTTTCCCTCTGACTATACAGCCCAGGCCTGATAACAATGCAACCTTTAAAAACATTCCCAAATGTACGAGGATGGTCTTAGAGAAGATGAAAGAAGGAGCCCCAAATATATAAAAGATTCTTTGGTTCCCCATTTCTCAAATATTGATTTATCTTCAGCCTTTTTTTGTTTAACATAGCCTTCATGATTAGTGAAGAGAAGTACAGTGGACGAAACTAAATGTTCCATTTGTCTTGGTTGGTTATTTTTTGAAAAAGAAATTGTTGTGATTCCAGTGTGTGTACAAACACACACACATAGACATTCACACATACATTCCATATTTCTTTTTATGGAATGTGAAGAGTTCAAATTTCTAGTGCTTAAAATGACCAAGGCTCTGTGCTTATAAATGCATTAGATTATATGTAATTTTTAAGAGTATATGAAGTACATAATTACTTAGTATATAAATACATAGATTTACATTTGTTTTCATTTTCTCTCTTAGCTCTTTTCCCTGACCAGTCAAACTGAGTCTTGATAACTATGTCAAACCTAATGGAAAATGATTAGACTGAAACACAGTCAGCCACTGCAAACCTTGACCTAACTAACCCGTAACTAAATGAAAACAGCCACCTGCTTAGGGACTGCTCTTATCCTGACCCGCACACTTTGTTTACTTAGGAATGAGCCAGGTGAAGGAGATCTTTAACTTAAATCTTTCACAAGAACAATATTCTAAAGTCCAACAACTGTTCTAAATGCAGGCAGAAAAATACATACTGGATCCTCATCTGGGAATTATTTTAAAGAAAAATATAACTGAACCAAAGAATCAGAGATTTTCATCTAAGTTGTGCCAAGCACAAACTTAGGTAAATAAAGACACAGTTAGTGTGCATGGCTAAAATGTAAACTGTCAGGACTGAAATCCACTGCAAAAACTAAGGTCCCAATAGCAGGAGGTGCCTTTTTCTCCTTGTGGACTGAATGTCCCTAGTGTCTAGGAAAGGCCATGTACTTTAAAGCATATATACTTAGAAGTATATATATATATATATATCATATTTATATATAAGTATGTACTTTGTAAATATATATAAGTATATATATACACACATACACTCTATAAGTATTTTTTGGGTAGATTAAGGCATGAAATGGCTCACAGAAGATCTTAGTAATCAGGTCAGCCTTTTTAAACACATCCAGGTACATTGAGACAAGATTCCTAGCTATCCATGGGTGTTGACCCTTCACTGCCTCCCACAATATTCTGAAGACAATTTCCCATCTGTGATGATTCAGTGTTTCTGTCGAATGGTTAAACAGGAAGACACCTTGTTTCCTATCTTCCCCAGGGTGGCTGGCTTATCAAGTTACATGGTTTACCTAAGAGGCCAGGGTTTGCCATGAACTGATCTGTCCCTACGCTGATAGAGGCTCTTGTCTGGGCATCTGACATGAAGGAAAGAATGAGGAATCAGAATGGGTCAGTCAGGTGGGAAAAAAATAAATCATAGTGTGAAGAAATGAGGAGCAATGCTGCTCTGTTTTACATACAGCAATAAAGGAGCGCAGACTCCAAAGAGTGTGGCCAGTAAATGTGAGGCAAGCACTTCAAATGCAGGACTCAAGAGTGCTCCTGTGTCTTGTATATACATTTATCTGATTTGGGGAAGGGAAAGGGAATAACAAAATGGTAAGACAAAGTACAACAGATGCACCAATGCAACAGTGATACTCCCTAGACCTTATGTTGGAAATGAACTTTACAACTTTAGGGGCAGAGGGGAGTCAGGGGGGAGGCATTGTGGGAGAAAATAAGGGGGTGGTTTAACATTGTTCAACAAGAAATGTATCTATTAGCTGACTTACATAACTGTAACCTCTCTGTTCATCACCTTTACAATAAAATTAAATTAAAAAAAGAAATGTACTCAATATATATGTAACTGTAACCCCTCTGTACATTACTTTTACAACAAAATTAAATTAAGAAAAAGAAATGTACTTATTTACCTGACTTATGTATCTGTAACCTCTCTGTATATCACCTTTACAATTAAAAAAAACTGTAAAAAAAAAAGACTGCTTTAGCAGTCTTTTTCCCTATTTTAGGGAAAAGCTAGAGCAACAGAGGGACAGGTTGCTTTGGCTGATGCTTCACCGCTAAAAGAATAAATTGAGATTTGGATTTTTTTAAAAGAGGGTTTCTGCAAAATTAAGAAGAGTGAGGGAAGGAGTGGGTAGGGAAATGATGGGTAAGAATGTTGAAAGGGATGACACAGACAAAAACATATTATATTCACAAACTGCTTTGTTAGATGGCAACTCATTTGTACAACTACTTAAAGATACTTTAAAAAAATTAAAAAGGAGCAACTTGTGTTTACTGAACACGTAACAGCTGACAGAGTTTCTGACCTTATAGATTGCTGGCAGACAGGTCTCCTGAGTCCATGTCCCACTGGGGCATTCATCTGACCGCACACACTGATCATGGCACCAGCCACACTGCACAAAGGAAGGGGCAGATAGACACTGACTGCAGGATTGGAAATGTCCACAGCCCAAGCCATTCAGGGGGATCTTGGTGATCTGTGAAAAGAAAGGACAGGAAGAGGAGTTTTTGATTTGTTTAAGTAAAAGTGGAATATATAAAAACTATAGATAATGCATATAATTTTATAGTCTATTGAATCTGTGCAAACTGTAACTATTGTTGTGTTTAAAATGATAAAACGACTCTTTCCTTTCTTCTGTTGTTGGCACATAGATGATAAAGTTAACACTGCTAGCCAGTAATAACCAAGTACAGTGGTAAACGCCTGGAATTCCCAACTACTTGGGAGACTAAAGCAGGAGAATTGCAAGTTCCAGTCCAGCTTGGGAACCCGTAGTAAGATGATGCTTCCAAAAATCCCAAATCAAAACCAAAGCAAAATATTAATATAATAGTACCATTCAGGTACACAAGCATCATTATTAAATGTCAGAGGTTCTAGATAGTGTGGACATTTAGCTCTGCCTGAGATTACTTACAAATAATAAGAGAGTATAATTTAAGATGTAAGAAAGCACAGTTGCACCCCTGGGAAATTCTAAGTAAGGTTGCATTCAATTCTCCTACTCAGATGCACAGCTTTGTCCCAGAGGAAAAGGGATTATTGGCTGGAGTTAGATTCCAATATGTATTTGCAGGATTTATCTTCTTGCATTATAGTTTTACTCTTAAGACTGTAATTTTCATTCTGTAGTGCTCTTCTGGAGGAGAAAAGCACAATATGAAGATCTCCCTTAGGCTTAATATCCCTTGAGTTAAAAACTTAATTTTATTTCAGAAGATCTATGGAATACCCAAAAAAGAGCATAATGGAGACTGGATCTAAGATGAAGAAAGAAGTTATAAAACAAAACAAAATAAAACCCATAGAAGGCTGGCTATAAATATCTCGTTAGGAAGAACCATATCCATGGAAACTCTGGGTGGAAACAGGGCTTACCTTCTTCCCAGTGACAACCAGAGTGTAGCCATCTTGGTTCAGTGGGTGCTCTACAATCACTTCTGGAGATACAGGGTGGGAATCCAGTTGAAAATTCACATGGGGGGTGAATGATACTGTTCGAGAAACCACAACCTGAGAAACAAAAAGGAAACAACCTCACTCCCACAAGCCCTGTTATAAATACAAGTAGAAATGTGGATGATCATGATAATCACAGATAAGGCGAACTCGTGGGTGTTTGAACTAGAGACTCAACAGTTCATCTTGCTGTAAATCAATACGACATCCTCTAATCTCTTGCCTTGAAGCCAATTCATCGGAACCCTCAAGACAGACTTTTGCTATGATCTTTTAATGGAATCTAGGGAAGGAGATCTTCCAATCAATCAGCCAGCATATGCATACAAATCCGCACAATTGTGTGGGCAACTGTAAGAGCCAAGACTCTCCTCAGAAGGAAGACATCACATTGGTTCCAAGGATTCTGGATTACGTTTTTTAATCTATCCTCTCAATCCTCCCTATGGAGCAGTTTTCCTTGACGTAATGGTAAGAGTAATGGAAGTGGAGTCTGGAAACCTGGAATTGGATCCGGCTTTACCACTTTTAAGCCGTATTTATGAATCTTTTGAGCTCAAAATAGGCCCCCTGCTACGTGGAAATGATGTAGTTACTGTATTTTTTATATGCTATTGTCCCATGATATGTTATTACTTCTATTAAAATAAAGTTCTGCTTCTTACACCAGCTTCAAAATAAGGCCTGCTGGTTTAAATAATGCCTGGGAAACGAGATTTGAGAATTGGGTGTCAGTACAGCTTTCAGATATTTCTAATTGGGGATCTTTCCCAGCTATGTAAAGTTCTAGAACCCAGGGATGAAATTCAGAGTCAGCAGTCAACAACTGAGATAAGATCATGATAATTGTTTGAGCTGAATGCAGATTTTATGAGGGTTTAGGAGTGCTTCAGAGAGACTGTCACTGGTAAGTAGGCCATCAGTTTGCATGTACATGAGGGTGTAGGAGGCTGAGACAGATCTGGGCTTGAAATCTGCTCTGTGAAATTGCCTGACATCTCTAATAATCTTTTGCATTGCACTGAAAGTGCATCTGCTTGCCTTGGTTCTGAAATCATGGGACAGACATGGGCATCTGAGAGAAGGATTAAACTCACTAACTTATCATGTTTGTTATTCATATTCATAAAAAGAGAGTGCAAATTAGAGGAATAACTGCTTCGTATTCTAACAAACATACAAACATAACACTGTTCGGGGGGGGGGGAACAAGAGTTGTTTTTTTTCCCCCAAGACAGTAGTGGTGATGAGTAACCTGCAACAATTTAGGAAGATTTCCAAAGTACCTAATTTGTTCTCAGAGTGGACTGTGAATCAAGAAACTAACCAAGCTCACACTGAGCCATAAAATTTTAACATCATGACATTTTGGCTCTAACATTTGTTCTACTGCAAGCACTCAACAGTTTCAAAACATCTCCATTAAGCATGGTAGCTATATTTGTACAGAAGTTAAATGATGGTTCAAAAGTCATGTCGTCAAGATGGAAAGTACTGCTATTTCCTAAATGTAGAGCCAAATAGGTACTTCTAACCTTTGCAGGCAAGTGTAAACGAATTTAGTTACCAACCCTATCTCTCACTAGGGGCTGGTTATATATCAGGCATCAGAATTCTTAACCTTTTCTTCTCTAATGGGCTGGTTATATATCAGGCATCAGAATTCTTAACCTTTTCTTCTCTAATACCCAGATTTCAATTGTCTAGCTTTTAATCTTAACTCACATCCGATGCTTAGTACCTCACATTTTGTCTTTTTCACTTTGCTCCACATTTCCCTTGTCATTGCCAATCATTTCAAACTGTAAAGGTGAAAAAAAAATCTCCTTTTCTTATGCACAAATCAAAATCAACACAAAACATCAGCCTGTCTTCGTACTACAATTCTATTCTTCACCTGTTCTGTATTTTCCTCTTCATTGAAGATGATTTGTCACTATGAACTACTAGTTCCATGAATATTTGCATTTTGTCTCTGTCTCTTCATTTTTACCATGCTATTTAGATATCCCCAGAGCCCTTTGAAATGATGTTCTGTGGTTTTTAAATGCCACCGTCACATGATATGTCAGGAGTGAAACTTTGGAGCCTTAATATCACTCTACATCTAATCTTCTTGTTCCTACCTTCTTGGTCTTCCCATAATTATATTAGGCAATCAATCTTAATTACTAAATTACCTTCTTTAACTTTATCAAATATCCAAAGTCTATATCCAAATATTTATTTCTCATAAAGTATGGTTTTTTTTCCTTTTCATAAAGAAGCTCTTAACACCTTGGTCTTGGATTGACTGTTTTTCCCATCAAACCTTTCTGTCTGGAAACTTCATACATATGAAAATGTACTTTGAGAATAGGGAGTCTAATCAAGCCAGGCTAAGCTAGGCAAAGTGATTTAAATAGAGATTTTACTGATGCCTCAGAATTACCCTCTAAGGTAGCTACTACTATTTGCCTTAAAGAAAATACAACATAGATCCTAAGGTAGAAAGAGTTAAGTTTTCAAGTTACTTCATCCAGAATCCTTGTGTTTGACCTGTTCTTAAATACTCAGCCACTAGATTCTTGGAGCACCAGAGTAAATACCAATAAAAGGGTTCAAGTCTGAGCTCTGGTGAGCTGAAGCACTCAAATTACTTTCACAATATATTTGCCTTGTCAATTACTCCTTGTTTCAGTAATCTTGGCCGCACAAGTTAAGTGTGCCTAAGGAAAAAGCCTCTCCACCGAAATGGTTTTTTGATGGCTCTGAGGAAATGTGACTAGCTCAGCCAGTGAAGTTCTACTTTTAAGCATGAGCTAGCATGAGTGTTGCTTGGTATAGAAAATGGGCAGGGAGGGAAGACAAGAAGGCCTTGTGGAAAAGGGGATGAACCTTTGGAATGTAGAGCAGAGATTGGACCACAGAGGTAAATACCTTTTCAGTTGATCATTAGCCCTTTGTCTGTAAAGACATCTACTGTATTAAAGTGCCAAGAATGCAGTTCAATCATCAATTCCTCCTTTTCCATTACTGCCAGTATCCTAAATAATTGAGTAATCATTTCAGCTCTCAAAATGCCCCTGAAGCAATTCTTGAAGGATTTAGGAGTTGCTTTTTGTTGTCAGGGAGATAGTTCTAGGGACAGACCAGAATTTGGCATGAAATTTAATTTTGAGGATAAATCACTTGGCAATCTCAGAATAATTAGTGTGTAATAGTACACTGGCAATTATCTTTTGAGTTTTTACTGTGTCTTTGGTGTTTAGATCATAAGCCCTATTCCTCTACTACTCTTGAGAATGCAGGACTAATACATTGTCTTGAGAGAAGAGGGAGGAATCTGAATTTACTCCATTGTTGGGAGATGATATGGCAAAGATAAATAAAACTGTTGTTATGTGTAAATCTGTAAATCTGTAAACTGAATGAAATGGTTTTAGGTGAAATTCTACAAATATATAGAGTTTAGATCTCCTTACCCTACATAAAGTTCTATTCTAAATTAAGCTACTTTTGAATTTTTTAAAAAATAATTGTGAACACAGTTTAGCATACAATATTTGAATGTGGCTGTCTGTTTTCTTGAGTGGATAATTTTTGTTGTTGTTAAGCAGACAATTCACTGGATTTTAGTGTATTTATAGATTTGTTGAATTGTCATCATAACTAACTTTGGAACATTTTTATTACTCTTTTCCTCTCAAACACCATACACCTTTTAATTATTATCCCTCATTTTTCCCAAATCCTTTAGCCCTTGACAACTCATATTTTCTATTTCTGTATAGGATTTTTCCTATTCTAAATGCTTCATATGAATTGAATCCGATTTTCTACTTAATATAAATGTTTTAAGGCTTATTCATGCATATCCTGCTTAATAATATTTTATTCCATGGGTATATACAATAATTTAGCTATCTATTTAATCACTTGATAGATATTTGGGTTGTTTCCATTTTGGGACTATTGTGAACAATGCTGCTATGAACAGTTATGTATAACTTTTTGTTATACAAAGCCTCCACTTGCTACGCTGGTGGTTGCTCTACCTCTTGTGCCATATTCCTATCCCTTTTCTTGCTCTAGTCTGTTTCAGATAGGGTCTCATGTTTTTCCTTGGGGACAACTTCAGACTACAGTTATCTCCCCTCTGCCCCCTGGGTAGCTGGAATGCACTACCCTGCCCAGATCTTGTGTAGAACTTTCAGTGTGAACATGTGTATCTCTGTATACTTGTCTAGTAATAGAATCATTGTGCCTTATAGCATGCTGTATTTGGTCTTTTAAGGTACTTCTGAACTATTTCCCACAGTGTCTTGCCAGTAGTATTTGAGAGTTCTGACTTTTCCACAAGCTCACCAACACTTGTTATTTTCCATTTTGTTGATTCTAGTGGGTGTGAAGTGGTACTTCATTGTGTTTTTTGCTTGTATTTCTCTGCCAAATGTTTTCTAAAATTAAGAGGAAGGTGTACTTCTGGAGGTTCAAAGTCTCCTATTGGAGGAGTCTTTTAGGCACCCCTGATTAGTATCTTGAAGAACATTTCCTCATGGTCAGACTGGACCTTTGTAAATAGCATCCAAGACAGGCAGAGGTCAAGAAGGAATGGGAAGGGAACGTGGATGATTCTTGATAGGCTAAGCAGTCAAAGTAGGAGATGATGTACATGCCCCAGGGCCTGTGCTTGGAAGAGGTGGTGATTGATTGTTGGTAGTAGGTAAATCATAGGGCAGGCTGTGGAAGGAGGTAAAGGTGTGGCTGTAGGATAGGGAAGAGTGGAGGCCCTGAAGGAGAGGGAGGGGCCCTTGGAAGTTACCAGAAAATAGCCAGTCTGAGGGTTTAACTTTAGTGGCTGTGGACTAAGAATATTTTATATTATGTCATATTCTTGGAGATGCCTGAATGACCACTAAAATTTTTGTTGGCATTAGACTTCTTCCCTTTCCTTTTTCTTTTTCTTTTGAGATTGACTCTTAGTATGTAGCTTAGTCTAGTCTCTGATAGTTATTCTTGCCCAATGCTAGTGGCTCATACCTATAATCCTAGCTACTTAAGAGACTGAGATCTGAGGATCCTGAGTCAAAGCCAGCCCAAGCAAGAAAGTCTGTTAGAATCTTATATCCAATTAGCTACCAAAAAGATGGAAGTGGAGCTGTGGTTCAAGTGGTATCGTGGTAGACTTGATTAAGAAAAAGCTCAGGAACAGTGTCAGGCCCTGGGATGGACTGACACACTCTCTCTTTCTCTCCCTCTCTCTTTCTCTGACTGACTCTGTTTCTCTCTCTCTCTCTCTCTCTCTCTCTTCTGTCTGTCTGTCCCACTCTCTCTTACACACACACACACACACACACACACACACACACACACACACACACCTGACTATTCTGCCTCAACCTCCAAGTGCTTGGATTATAGATGTGTGCCACCATGTAGTATTTTTTCCTTCTTCCTTTTCCTCTTTCTCCTCCTCCTTCTCTTCCTCCTCCTTCACAGTATTAAATTTAAGCTCATTTTTTTTCCTCCTTAGGCAGATGCTCTGTTGTTTGAGCCACATTTTCAGCCCTTTTTAATCTGCTTAATTTTGAAATTTGAGCTCAAGAAAAAAAGTGTGAGTAAAGATGATGACATTACTGATAAACACACTGGATTATATGTGAATGTGAACTTAGAGCTTCTGGTAATGTGTGTGCTTCCCTGTGGTACCCAGAACAGAACACACTTTGACACACAGTAGGTTCTACTATATTAATGTATGAAATTGGAAGCTTACTTGAGCCTTGATGAAAGCCTTATTTAATATGTCAGAATTTAGATAATCTTCAACAGTTTAATTTGCATGTCAAAATATAGTTTCTGATACCTCATGCTTTAGAACAGACTAGTTTATGATAGAAATTTGTGTTTATATGGGAAGAAATAAAAAAGTAAAGAAAACTTACTTGCTTCAATTAAGACATACATTTACTTTTATGAAATAGAAAAAGATAAAAAGTAGAAAGTAGAAATAACTGTTTGGAATTGGCAGCTCAGATTTAAAACTAGGAGACAAAATGCCTGGGGCAAGATTGAATTAAATAAATTTTCTCTGATTTTTTTTCTCTTTTTGGTAAGTAGGCATAAGAGTTTTTTTTTTTAAATGTCAACAGAGAACTAGGAAAAGGCAAAACATTTCACTCATTAATTATGATGCTAATGAGTTTTCATTCTTTGAAATGAGCTAAAAGTGAATCCAAGAAATGGAACCTCTAGAAACCAAATAGACTAGAAAAATCAGAAAAAAGTTAAATAACCAATGCTTTCAAGTCAACATTATTGAGGCACTAATTATAGCATAGCTAATCTATGTGCACAAAATATCTGTGCTGACATGATAAAAGTTCAAGAACTACTGGTAAATATATTTCATGTCTTACAATGTCTTTTGTTTTCCTAAAATGCATCCATGAAAGATATTTCAGTTACTCCTTGTTACCCAACACTAAAATGAAGAAAAGCTTCACATTTTCCCCATGCTTCCAGATATTTGTGATGTTTTAAATTTCTATGTATGTGATAGTGTAGAGAATATATGTCCTTCAAGAACAAGCATTAATTCACGTTAGGAGTCTATATGAACTGAGCTTAATATTTTGTGGATATACTGAAATAATTACTTACAATAATTTGGTTGTTGTTTTTTGGTAAAAAAGAAATTTCAGGGCTCTTGAGCATATTTTCTTCTAAAGAATAGACAACTGATGCAGTGATGGAAACTTTTTTTTCAAAAGGCAGATCACATTTTTATCTTAATGTTTTATAAAAGAGATGGGAGAATTAACAACCCCCAAAGAGAAATGATATTTGAGTTTAAGCTTCATTTGCTTGTGTCTCTGCCTAATGCTTATAATATTGCTGAATTCATGATCTGTGTCTCCATAGTATATAATAACAGCAGTTCCAAATGTGATGTATGTACCAGGCTTCCAATGAAAAACATACCCATGAGATTCTATAACAGGTATGTCATATTGGTGGCACGGAGCCCAAGGAATTTGAAGACAGCAAATCTTACTGGATGGGGGGGTCATTTTTCTCAGGTTCACTGATTATTAACATCATATCTGAAACGATGGTCATGAGCAAAGGATGTCTTTTTAGTGGATTCTTACCTCTTTTATTTCTGGCCTCTATTAGTCCAGGTAAGCACAGAAGAGAGAGGGTATGGGGAGGAATGCCTATGAAGGAATAGGGGAGCAAGGAAAAGGGGAACAGAGATAGAACCAAGAATGTATCATAGAGCCTACTGGTAGGTGTGGTTGTACCCAGGCAGTGGGCACTGTTAGCAGGCACAGGGTGGTTGCTGGTAAATGTCTGTGAAGCTGAACTTGAAACAAACCTTAGAAAGGCGTCCAGCAACCCCACCCACCCCAATCCTGGATCCTTTCACTTTCTATGGACTGACAGTCATGCACAAATATTTTAATAGCAAGGCTTTGCATTTAGAGATTAAAGGCCTTATACAAGTTCTGTAAAGAAAGAAAAAAAAATCAAGCAAGCATTGTTTGGATGTAGATTAGCCAAGGAGCTCAGAAGAGGGGACCAGGCAATCCCTATGATTAGTCCTGTGATCTTCATGAGAATCCCTCCTCCCTCTCCCACGTAGCCCTGCAGGCTACACTAGGGCTCCTTAGCCACATTTTTCCACTCCCTATGCCTTACAAGAAGGCTCATTCTCACTGTTTACTTATACTATCTCAAACATCACTCGTCATATTATTTTACTTCAAAACATCCCAAGAGAGTGATCACACAGATCAAAACCATTTTTGAAATCTATATTGACACATTTCTACAGATAGAGACTCACACGGATGTACCCGTCAGGATACTTAGAATAGCTGCACCTGTATGAGATAAGTTACACTTATATAAACGTTGAGAACATGTTAAAAATGTCCTCCCTGCCATGCTCACACTATTGTTAGCTAAACAATGTAATTCTTTCTAATCAAATAACCACTGTGAAATACCTGATTCACTTTGCACCCAACAGCTGGGACTTCAGACTCTTTTTCCCAGCCAGAGCTGAACTCAAGCACAATGGGAAGGGCAGAAACAGCTGCAAACTCTTGGGGGGAGGGAAGGGGGAAACATTGCAAAGTAACTTCGCCATTAGGCTGCAGGGTAGGAAGGAAGTAAAATCATTTTTCTTTTCCTTTTCATGTGTGGCAGCTGTCTTTGCAGGGGAAATATATATATATATATATATAGATAGATAGATAGATATATATATATATCCCCATGCTATTTTGTAACAGAAATGGTATAGTATTTATTAAAACAAGAGTTGTGGAAATGCAGCCTGGCTACAGATGTAGTGTTCTAACCCTGTCAAAACATTTACAGAACTTGGTAGGAAGTCACTGCTCTGGTCGATCTAGCTGGAGAGTTCACTGTCTTGGCTCTATTCCTAGTGCCCTCTCCCTCCTCCCCAACTACTATTTGCTGTAAACAATCTGGATTTCAGAGATGTTGACTGTCTGCTTCTTCAAATGCTTTAAGTTTATTTATATAAAACTTAATGGAGTACTCTTAGGCAAGTGTCAGATAAATTATTCCTCTGTGGATCTCTCTGTTGCCCTCATTCTCACCTCCCCCCACTTTTTTTTTTTTACAGGCACTATTGATACAAGGTACATGTTTTCTTCTATTTGACCAAAATTTTATTTCCTTAAACGCAGGTCTTGTATTTTCTCTGCTTCACTTATTTAGGCCTAGTAAAGCAAAGTTAGGTTAGTAGTAGGCTCACAAAACATGTTGATGACTTAAATACCATCTATTAAAAAAACAGTACCACCAGGACTATTAAGAAATAAAGGTCCGTTTATTTTCACCTTTTGTTTTAGATGCTGGTAATATTTGATTGCTTTTTAATGCACACAGTAGTAGAAAATAATCAATTGTTATAGTAAAACTGATATATATATATATTTCTTGGATGGCATGGACTCTTATTTAAGAAATGGGATTTTAATGAACTTTAGCATCTGGAAATAGACCAGGAACATTTGATGTAAAAAAATACTGAGCCTTAAGTGATTATATAAAGTATGCTAACATGAACCTGAATTGGTGAGAAAAAAAAGTTAGAAAAACAAAAGCAGAAATAAAGGGGAAAAAGCCATTATTGTGAGCACATCAGGTAGCTAATACAAGGAAGCTTCTCTCACGCTCCTGAAAATTCTTTGTAATTGTATAAGATACCTCGATGGAAATTAAAAATACATATAAATATTAGGTGAATGTAGTGGCTCACATCTATAATCTTAGCTAATCGAAGGTAGAGATAGAATGAAGTTGAAAGCTAGTTCTGGGGAGGGGGGGAATGTTACTAAGACTGTCTGAAGAAGAAAAAAAGAAAAAAAAATAAAGACACACCAAAACACAAACTGGTGTATTCCTATCATTTCAGCTATGTGGGAGGAGACAGAAAGGCTAGTCTAGGGAAAAAATGTGAGAGTCTATCTCAAAAACAAACTAAAGCAAAAAATGATTGGTGGCCTCAAACAGAAGAGTACTTGCTTAGCAAGTGTGAGGTCCCAAATTCAAACCTCAGTATTTCTCCCTTGAATCCATACAGAAACACAAACAATACTATATATTTTACAAGGATAATAGGTACAAATACACAAGAGAGTATGTCAGTGTGGGAGGTCTAGATTTCCCTCCTTTAGATTTTGAGAAGTTAATGATAGAATTAAATGGTCCACAGAGGTAAAATCGATAAACAGCAACACTGGATTAGGGGACAGAAGGGAGGAGGAGAAAAAGGACAATTAACAACAATAAGGCAACAGAAGTTAGGGGTGGGGGAGCATATAGGCTCACAAGATCAGTATTATCAATTTTGAGCAAGAAAGGTTTTACTTACATGTTTCATGACTTTTTAAAAATATCCTACCATGTAAACTAGTCAGAGGAATGTAATTAGTAGGTCTTAAAATATGGTGACAATCAATATCACTACGGTTGTCAGTATATTTAAGAATAGAACACAGATATAAAATGTGTAAGTAGGCAAGGTTTACTAAAAGCCAATGTGTGACAAGGATATTAACTATAAACAGACAACTATAAACCAACCATTTCCTTTTACCAGAAAGTTCTACTATTCACAGAAATTCAGCATTTCCATAGATGTCATCATCATTCACATTAGTCAAGTACCTGCTAATGAACTCATGGAGAAAGCATCAATAATTGCTAAAGCAGCAAAATAAATTCAGCACTCTGGCACTTTAATTTCTGCAAAATGCTATATGAACTGTGATTTTTTTCTTGTATGGAAATCATCTTCTTAGTTATTAAATGTATTTCTTGATAAAACCATTTTTTAAAAAAGTAGTTGAGCTTCTTTGTGTTTGACCCCACCACCTTGTAGAATCAGGAGAGCCAGAGTCACAATGAGGTTTGGATGGTAGCGTCCCTTCCTAACTCCTGCCAATACTTCTCAATGATGTGAATGTTTCCTCTCATGGAGATGCACGGTTTACACAATAGCTCTCCTTTGATCCGCAGCTTCCCTTAGAATAGGAAAACATCGCCTGGAAATGCTTTAATTGTTTCATTTTTACTTTCCAATCATGTGATACAACTTATGAATGGAAAAAAAAATCCCAAACCATTCCAGACATAAAAATTAAAAGGACCACAAACTGAAAGCTTCAAAAGTTTAGCAAAAAGAAGCCATACCCATAAAAAGTGGATGGAGGCTTTATCGTTTGGCTTTTAGACTGTGTCTCTAGCTTCAGCTGTGATTTTCATGTAAGAACGTACAAACACCTGACTGCAAAAACAAAAACAATTTAACTGTGTGATAGCAAATAAAGGAGAGACTCCCAGAAAACACTCACCTGCATGAAACGACCCTCTGATGTCCCAAGATTAGCGATGGTGAGGTCTCCTTTAATGAAGGTAGAGATGGATGTTAAAAGCACCTGGTTGAACTGGCCCATGAATAAGTCAACACGCTGCAAAGCTGTGGTAAACTCTGTTCGATATTCATCACTGCGCACTTCACACCCTGACGAATTTCTCAGAAGTGTCTGGAATAAAATATGACCATAGAATTCGTAAGAGTCCAGATGCAAACAAGCTGGGAACAAACTTTTCTCTGTGTCTATTTAGAGCTTGGAGAGGAATACAAACAGACCAACGATGCAGACAGATATAAATATTTCCAGTGACTGAATTGCCTCCAGTTTTACTAGGCATGATGTGTGTATACACACTGGAAAACTGGAGACAAACCTTACTACCATAATTTGCACTGTAGTTCAATATGTGCATATGAAAAGATGGAGCATAGCAGGTGCTTTTAAAAGAAAAATAATTTAAATGTTTCATCCACTGTAATGCTTCTAGCAGGGAAATCTTATGAGATGAATTTCAGCTGGAATAATAAACACTAGAGTCATCGGATAACCACATTTTAAAAATGTGTGCCCCTGTGCCTTTTCATGCAAAGAGACCATAGGAAGTGGCAAGCAGTAAATAACTGATTGGGAGACAGAGAAGAGCATAGATTCAAGGGTCCACATCACATCCTGGTCCAAAATGCTTATATACTGTGGGTAAAAGTCCATACCTTGCAGAATTGTTGCAGAATTGTTTACACAAACTTCTTTCAAAATAAAAGAGCAAGGGCTGGGAAGGTGGCTGGGCTGGGAAGGTGGCTCAGTGGTAGAGTGCTTGCCTTGCATGCATGAGGCCCTGGGTTCGATTCCTCAGCACCACATAAGCAAAAAAAAAAAAAGCGAAGTGGCGCTATGGCTCAAGTGGTAGCACACTAGCCTTGAACTGAAGAGCTGAGGGAAAGAGCCCAGGCCCAGAGTTCAGGCCCCACGACCGGACCCAAAAAAAATAAAAATAAACAAAAGAGAAAATACCAAATGCAACTCCTGTACTTGTTATCACTGGCAAAACAAACAAACAAAGTCATCAGATATCTCAGTACAAGTTTCTTGAAAGCCAAATAGCAACCTGGTAACTATCTTTATATTTAACTTCAAGTGAAAGGAGTTAAAAATATTGTTTAGTAATACATGATAACTAAACATTCCTCAATTTGATGCTCCAGTCTCTCTGTTTTATGCCTCCGTATCAGACCAATGTGTTTATATCTTCTAAGAAGTATTTTAGTCTCCATTGTATAAATTCATGAAGCATTTATGTCTGGCTGTCAATACCAGAATTTCTCAAGGTCACACCTAATGACTATTCCTCCACAGGCCCTTCATACTCTACCCTGAAAATTTCTTTCTCTTCTATGATGTCTTCCATTTAGCGAACACACACACACACACACACACACACACACACACACACACACACACACAGCTGTATCTCCAGTCATGTATTTCAGAGATTTCAGGCTCACCCTGACCAACTTTCCCTGTCCTGATGTTATGACATTACAAATCCATGAATGGCTCTATTATCCCTCCAGGTGCACAAGTTAAAAACTAAGTTTTATCCCAGATTTTTCCTTCTACTTTAGCCCCCATTATACAGTCCATCTCCAATTTCTATCAATCACACTTCCTAAATATCTCCTACTCTCCAATCTGCACCACTACAATCTTCACCTTAGATATCCCCACCTCTTTACTGGATTACAACGATGGCTTCCTATTTAGACTCATCACATTCACCATCATCCCTGTCAGATGATTTGTTCTTTCCTGTGCAGTAGGGCTTTTTTCCTCTTTAATACACATTAGATTATGGCCTCTCTACTTTAAACACTTAATACTTGCCATTGTTCTCAGGAAAAATAAAAGCACATTTAATATGGCAGGCTACACTTTACCTCATCTGACCTCTATCCAGTTTCTCCTGCTCTCTGAGTCTGCTTTCTGTTTTCCATAATGCCATGTATTCTTTTGTTAGGAGCCATGGCACATGCTGTTTCCTCTTCTTGGATGACTGCTTTCATCTGCACTCACCTTGTGAACTCATATTTCCTTTAGAATTTAGCTTACCATCTTCCAGGAACCTGCCCTGACGATAATTTCAAGGTCAAGTTCTTTTTCTATAGTTCTCGTGATATCTTTCATTTATGTATCACAGACAGCATAGCATAGATTAACACAGTTATAGTTAAAGCATTGTATTTGTTCATAAAGTATAAGACAATGGGAAATTTCTCTTGCGATGGCTCTCTTCAACTAGATTCCACTCTCACTGCTATATGGTTAGTAGACTAAATATCACACATAGTTCATAGCTAATAAGTATTAACTAAATAAACAAATAAGTGATCCAATCCTAGTTTAATTTAAGTTTTTTATTTTCCTGCAGAAATTGGGGAGTGTTTATGAGAGATAAATAATCTGTCAGAAGGCTATATTAAGGAAATGAAATTTATTCCTGGGAAGGAAAAGAGAGAAAAAGTTCATTTACATACATTTTTGTATGGAGCAACAAGTCTGGGAAAATAATAAGCTAGAACTTCCTCTATTATTCCATTGTTATAATAAGTTAAAAATTAGCATAATATAACTCAAGCTAACTTACTGTTTAAGAACAAACCAATTTAGTTCATCTTTTACAACAACCTTACCATCTGTCACATGGTGGGATTTGACTTTCATGATTAAAAGCCACATAAAATGCTCTATTCCATCTACAACTATTTCTTTATTTTCAATGGCTATGAATTAGCAAACTATGAGTCTTAGAGTGGCTAAACCCATTGACTCTTGTTAATGTTTTAGTTCTAGGTATTTATTCTGAAGTATTAGTGATGTCAGTTTGCTATTTAATTCGACGCTTTCTTCATTGAAATGCTATGGATTGCTCTGAAGAGCAGCAGATAACAAGGTCATATTAGCAACTCAATAGTAATTGATTAATTGATAATTAAGTTTCCATTGATGATCAGTGGTCCATTTTGCAGACACAACCAAAGCCAAGGGAAGCAGCTCAAAGGAGCAAAGAACAAATTTTAAATCTAAGGCTATCTGAAGTGTTGCACTGCAAAAGCAGCCACTTTCTTTAGGGCAAGGCTTCTGTTTCTTGCTAGTTCCTATTCTTTTTCTCTAAATTGAGGAGACAAACATGGAACTATAATGCCTCAAAGTTGACATAGGGTATAGTACCACTTATTGGATTCACAACAAAATAAAATAATTTGTTGGGCTATAAAATACTTTGTGACATAAATAATACTCAAAATAATTAAGATGTTAATTTGTAGCCGGGTGCCTGTGGCTCACACCTGTAATCCTAGCTACTTAGGAGGCTGAGATCTGAGGATGGAGTTCAAAGCCAGCTCAGGCAGGAAAGTCTGTGAAACTCTTATCTCCGATAAACCACCAGAAAACCAGAAGTGGTGCTGTAGCTCAAGAGGTAGAGTGCTCGCCTTGAGTTGAAGAGCTGCGGGACAGTGGTCGGTCCCACGACCAACCAAAAAAAAAAAAGATGTTAATTTGTGATATAAAATAATTTGCTGAGGGATAAAATATTTTCTGTGAGTTGTCTTTGATTATAAAATATTGGCAGGCTACTATCCAAAAGACAGAAACTGTCTTATTATCTTTTCTGCATGGTACCTTGCACACAGTAAATATTTAATAATACTTGTGGAAAAATAGTGTATCTGCAAATGCTAATAGACATTGAGCCTATTTCCTACCTTATTTGCTTTGAGGTATGGATTGGTTGGAGATCAGATATGACTAAGTGATGCTCACAGGGTCTCCAAACTTGCAGGAACTCACTGGCTTTTTTTTTTTTAACATGGAGAGAGACTGATACAACTAAGGGCTTTTAGCCTCTATGTATCTCTTCCCATATAGACAAGGCACAAATAATAGAACTCTGAATCAAAGTGAGTGTAAGTGAATGTAAGGAAGTGAATGGAATAATTATATTATTCACTTCATGCCTTTTTATTTGGAAAATCCAACTCTTCATATAGTAATTTTTGAAGGACTGAATTATGCCTTTTACTTTCTGATAAAATCCTAAGTGTGAAGACACTGCACAGTGTTGAGTAAGGATCTACTGAACTTGTTGATTTAAAAAAATGTGCAATTTGGAACTATAAAACAACGAACAGCATGTCAGGTTCAAGTGGCAATAATAAGTTGAGAAGTTGAGATCTTTTACTTGTTTTATTTTCTCCACAGCAAAGTCTGCAGAGGAGAGCTTGGGTGCACTGCAGGAGAGGGAATCCTCCTCCTCCTCCTCTTCCTCCTCTTCCTCCTCCTTTTTGTCTTCCTCTACTTCCTCTTCTGAATCCTGATGGACTCAGTGATAGGTCAGGGCAGCAAGAACTAGCTTAAATATTTTATGCCATCTTTGAGCTTTAATAATATAATCGATTAAGCTTAAGTTTTCCACATGGCAATGGTGAAGCTTTGTGCCATCATGGATATCTTAGTCTCATTTGCAGTGTCTCTTAAAGCTACTGAGTAAAGGTGTTTGCAGTTCTTTGGTCCAGGGAAGATGAGATAGTCTAGCTTTAATACTCTATACAGTTGCTGGGGCAACTTATGCATTCTTCAAGGTCATTCAGCCCTGTGATTTGGGCACAACTAAGCATAGCTGGCAGAAAACAACTGGAATAGAAGCTGATTTGGAGAACTGAAGAACTCTACAGAGGCTTTGGGCTAGCAGGAGGAAGGAGCCAGAGGGACTCTCTCTCTATAGTAACAGGGATATTCAAGGAAGGGATGGGAGAGAGATAAAGGAGGGATAGGGAGTGATCAAGGGAAGGAGGAAATCAGTCTTTACTCTCCACATACAATGTGCTAGGAACTCAGGCATTTGCACATAGAAGATTCACAGCAACTTAAGTTTTATCACACTCAGGACTCAGTCATAGAACTCAATTCACACTGGGAACAGGCCTCAGAAACCACTTCTCTCTACTTTTCAAGCTCATAAATGTCTTTTATAAGTGTTTACTATTCTGGAAGATGTTCTGAAATTGCACAATTACAACAAAGCCTTCAAAATTATCTTATCCTAAAGGCTGTAGGTATAACTTAGTGATAGAATGTTTGTCTAGCTTGCACAAGGCCAATCCCAGTGTGAGTGTGTGTGTGTGTGTGCGTGTGTGTGTGTGTGTGTGTGTTTATGTGTGCATGAGAGTGGGAGAGATTATACATCTTATACCAACGCCTCATTTTCAGACTGGAATTAATCATTATTTTCTGGATAACAGCTGAGAGATAATTTTGGGATATGCTAATTAGCTTGGCTCATAAATCTAGCTCTCCTTATTGCCTGTGCTGGTTAATGAATATGACCATGCATTCATTCAGATTACTTTGAAATTATGATCATCACTAACACGTTTTCCTCTAACCTTTTCCATTCCAAGTCATGATGAATTCCTGCTGAATTCTGTCTAGCACTGCTCCCAGCAGTCCCAGTCCCTGCTTCCACACCCAAGCCCTGCTTAGGCTGGGATTTCCTCCTTCACTCATACCTTCTGCATGAAAGTTGTCATGAGATGTCATTCCTTTTTCCAAAACCATAATTGCTTTACAGAAGCCTGCAGTAAAAATCTTTTTCCTTTATTTTTTTTTCCCTCTTATGTAGCCCAGGCTGGCCTGAAATATGCTAGATAGCCCAAACTTGCTATATAGCCTCAGACTTCAGGGTCTGCTGCCTCTGCCTCTACTTTCTGGGCATGTGTGCCCCCATACATGACCCAATCTTCTTAGTATGACATTCAACTCTGCTGCCATTTACCATTTTATCTATTAAGGTACAACTCAGAGTGGTTATCCTGACTGTGGTCAGAGCCTAGTCGTGCATCTTTACATTGCTTTGGCAGTAGTTACTCTACTATCTACTTGTCTCTGGCACCCATTTCTTGCTTGGGTATGCCAAATTCTATCTTCTTCTAAAACCTTTCTTTACAACTCTTTTCAAATGACATAGGCTTTGGCTTTGAAAGCCAAAGGGGGACATAGTGACAAAGAGTAAAGTGGATAATGTAAGCATGTACCTTGAGGTGTCTGAGTCATGAGGAAAAAAGAAATGAGGGAAAAACACCTCACTCAAGACAGTATGTATACATACAAATATAGTGCAATGTCAGACCAAGGGAAAATGAACACTGAATTCACCATCATTTATCCGATACCCCCCCACTTTTTTTGCTGGTGGTGGGGCTTGAACTCGGGTCCTGGCTGCTGTCCCTCAGCTCTTCAGCTCAAGGCAAGCGCTTCTACCACTTGAGCACAGTCCACTATTTACTTTTTTTCTTAGTGGGACAGTGATATTTTTGTGATGACATAGGTGGGAGACATCAAAAGGCAAAGGCAAAGTTCAGCAAAACAAAACACTAGGCAGTTGGTACTTGAAAGGGGTGCAGTGGGATCAAGGGGAAAGAAGTAAACAAATGAGGGGAAGAGAGAGAGAGCTGTCAAGAATCCAAAGTATATCCTACAAAATTAAGAGCGAGAGAAGGAGTAGGCTGGGAAGGGACAAGTGAGAACGTTGGAAGGGGTGACATTGCTCAATATTGTATTCATGAACCACATCTCCTTTGTACAACTACTTAAGGATAATAAAAAATTTAAAAGCATTGACAATATACTCTTTAAATATATGAGTATTGGTTTTATACATGCACACACACATGTGAGCATATATAATCTCTAATTCTTTTTCACACACGGACTATATAATCATTATAAAATTTAGAAGAAAGAAATGGGACATGAGAAAATAGAATGAGCCATTCAAGAACTTCCTGCTCCCTAACTCCTTGATGTCCACAGTGGTTTTGAAATGTTCTCATGGGGTTTCTTAGCTCAAAATAATAATACCAATGACATTTATGTTGTGGATTATGGTTCCCAAATCATACCATATCATTTCAACCTTTCCACCAATTGAATCACAATTCTACAGGTGAAGGAACTGCTGTTCAGGGTGTCACAGCTGTAGAATTGGAGCTTGAATCCTGGTTGTTGATTTCACAGTCCACATACCCTTGTACTGCATCCTACTTCTAATTCCTGGGTTTCTCCAGTCCCTGTGGCAGACTCATGATCTAGGGGTTCCTTAAGTACCTGATGGAGTAGAATGGTGATACAGAAGGGACAGGATTTGATCTACCCCCGTGAGGTTTGATGATCTACTTGAACTTACGCAAGGCATGTAGTGTTTCTGTGAGACTTAGTTTTATCTCAGTGATTTAGCCATTGTTACCAGCATTTACACTATGTTAGACACTATTTGAAGCACTTGACAAATATTAATTCATCTAATCATATGACAACAAGCCTAGAAGGACATCAGGTACTGGTTGGTCATGGTGCTTAATAGAAGGCCCAAGATCAAATCTAGGATACCAGTCCTAGACTTTGAACAAACTAGGTTCCTTATCTAAACATGTATGAAATTGATTTCAGTTTTCTTCCAGCTCTACAAGATACTTTTCCAACCTTGTCCTTTGTAGTCACCAAATGAAATCATTGCCTGGCCTATTCAGGTTACAGAGTAAGTCAACAATCACTGACCTTCACCCACCATGGCTGACCTCAAAATCTGAGCAGACTCTGAGTTCTAGATGAAATTAAAAAAAAATCAGGCCTTTCAGGTTCTAGTCTTTCCCAAAATAATTATACAGCTCTAAAATCATGTTTTTTAGGTTCTAGTCTGTTCCAAAATAATTATGTACCTCTGAGAACCAATGACAAATACCCTATTTTATTTTTTTAAAGTATTTGTTGGCAAACATACTTCCTTAACCCAAAGTCTTACATGCTGTCAGAATTAATAACAGGAAACACTGCATAATTTATAAGCCTCTATGCAATACTTTAATTAATTTCATCATCGTTTTTTGTTACCTATTCGTGAGTACTTGTCAAATATTTTTACCTGACTCAGATATACAGCTTTTTTCATAAAATGAAAATAGAAGTGCTATATACCTTAATATATTTGACTCAAAGTGTTTCCTCTAATTAACACTATGATGTATGCAGTGAATATGCAATTATATTTAATTTAGTGTAATTATGGATGTGATATATTTAAAATAGTGGTTCTTTTAATTGATCTATAGGATAGATTTAGCTCATCTATAGATAGTTTGAATCAGTCTTGCAGATAAACTTTTTTTGTTTTGTTTTGTTTTTGAGATAGGACAAATACAATGTAGTTGAGACTGGTCTGAAATTCACTTGGCTTCAAACTCTAGGTTCTCAAATTCAACCTCTTCAGTGCTAGGATTGCAGGCACATATCATCATCATCTGTAGCTTTGCAGATTAAATTTTTGTTATGTTTTTGAGATAGAGAAAGCACTGTATAAACTAGGCTGGCCTGAAACTATGTAGCCTTGGTTGGCCTCAAACTCCAGCGTCTGCTGCTTCAATCTCTTTAAGTGCTCAGATTCTAGGTGTATACCATTAAGCACAGCTTTGCAGATAATTTTTTCAAGTGTATTATTTTGAAATATCACTGACAGATTGATCATTGTATCTTCCTGACAGTGACTAAAATTTCCACAAGAACCATACTTTGTACCAAATCTAGTAATGATTTTCATAGAATGTATACTTCAAAATAGAAGTCCTTCTTTATGTAGAACTTTTCCTATGGTTGGTTAAAAACTACTTCAGTAATGTCAGGAATTTCACTTAGTTTTCTTCCCTAAACACATTCCCAAAGTCTTTTTTCTTGGTAGGACTGGGAGGGGCTGGTATGGATCTGTCTGTAAGCAGAGGCATAGGGCTCTGGACTTCAGTGTCTGGTTATGTTTCTTACAGACATAATTAAATTTTCTCAGTCACTCCAAGGTCTAAACTGTTGACATAAAAGTCTGGATTCTCTGTACAGTGCAGAAGGTGATTTTGGGACAAAGTAGGCTTTTCTCTTCAGGGTCTTTAATGCCTGTGAAAGGATAGTATGGGCCAGCCCTAACAATCTGACCTTGTTGTTTTGTACTTTGAAGAGGACTCAGTCTGATGTGCTCAGGAAGAAACTTCCTCTGGTTCTTCCACTGATTCCCGTTGGTTAAGCTACCTTTGATGCAGTAAAGTGTGCCATGGCTTCAGCAGCCCTGCTTCAGGGCCACTTGAGACCTCATTTAAAGAATAAGAATTAGCTATGGAGTGAAACTGAAGGAAGGAACTGGTAGTAAGAAAGGGCTGTGTGCACATCGTGGGGAGTCATGAGCACAGCATCACTAGGCCTCTGACTCAGCGTTAGTGCTACACAAGGTGATGGATGTGACAACTACGTCCTTTGCAGCTTCATGGTGATTACCTAGCTTTATACAGACATTGAAAATTGTCCTCTTGAGGACCAGCCAAGATCTAGACAGGCTATGTCTAAATAGGCTGACATGCAAACACGTTGTTTTCTTTCCCAAGTTAAGTTACTCTTCTATATTCTATTTCTCTGTGGTGCCCTTGCTACTTCTAAACTTGAGTCTCAGCCATTATTGAGTGTTCCTTTTCCTCTGTCATTCAAATTCATTCATTGATTCTTACATATATTTTTCTATGGAATGGAAAGGAAACCTATTCTTTTCCCTCTTATGATCTAATTACCCTGATTCTAGAATTTTCATCCTTGGGCTCACTTTTCTAACTTTCTGTGCAATGCACTTCAAATATCTTTAGTCATGGAACTCATTAATCTAATGGAGACCAGCAAGGCTCAGGAGTGGCCCTGCCTTTACTAGCTCGGGGAACTTAGAATGAATAGATCCTCAGGACTCAGGAATCCATTTGTAAAGTGGAAAACATACATCTATATCATAGAATCCCTTAAAGCTGAAATTGAGTGAATCCAAGGCCACAAACATACTAAATTATGCATTTATGGAGACCTCTAGTAAGCTAAATAGTTTCCCCAATATCCATGTCTATCTGGGATGTTAAAATGTGATCTTACTAGGAAAAAAAGCTCTTTGATATATAATTAGGATCATCTATCTAGGCTGTATCATAATATGCCATTAACTAATTATATATAATGACATTATCCTGGTTGTAGCGTTGGGCCCTAAGACCAATACTTATTCTCCTTGACAGGACACATGGTGATGCCTACAGAAGATGGCCAGAAGATAGAAGCTAATGTGAACCTGACACTGTATAAGAACTTCTGGGAGACCAGACAGAGTACCTATTCTAGGAAGGCACTCTATCATTTGAGTCATAACTCCATCCCTTTTGTTCTGGTTATTTTTGAGATAGCATATTTTTGTCCCTAGGCTGGCTTGGACTACAATCCTATTTATTGTTGTAAATGGTATGACAGGAGTACACTAGTATGCTCAGATTTTTAGTGGAAATTCTCCCCCATGACTAGCCTGGCACTGGATAGACATGAGCCACCTTGCCCAGCTATTGGTTAAGATGGAGTCTTGTGATATTTTTGCACGTGTTAGCAATGACACACGATTCTCCCTATATTTGTAGGAACTTGGCTAGCATACTTTTTTTTTAAAAAAAGATTAAAAAATAGCATAGTATTTGTGGGTCATACAGTGCTTGTAGCATATTTCATTTTTTTCTGTTGGTGCTTAACCCTTTAATAGTATAAACATCACTCTTTCTTGCAGAAGCAGACCATAGTTTTCCAACCATCACACATGCTTCTGCCTGTACTCCTTCTTGAAGGCACTGTGCTCACAGGGAGACAAGAGATCAACACATAAAATCCCTCACAATGCAAAGTATGAAGCACCCAAATGACAGGTTTGTTCTGAAGACATTGCTCAGATAGTAAATGGGACAAGATGAGAAAAGGCATAAGTCAGACATGGCTGACATAGCTGGAACGGCCTCATGGCAGTGGTGGAAAGTTGTGCTAGGACTTGACAGAAGTTGTATTAATGAAGAGAACATACTTGGTGTAGCATGTATGTACAAGTATGCAAGCGCACACAGACATAAATAAATAGATCACCACCGGCTTCTCAAGGAATCACTGGGATTCCAAAGACTTAGGAATTCTACATTGCCATTGACTTTGGCCTTCCAAGTGTTAAAACTTTTGCTTCCTTATCATCATTTCCTAAGGTGAATCAGATGTAAGGCAGACTAAGCCCATGTGGTTTCAGTTAGCAGCCTTCATATTGTACTTCAATCACAGCCAGGAGTGACAGTGATTCACAAAGAAAATTGTTCCAACTGAGGCAAATTTTAATGCTGACTGCAAAGAGATTTTCTGCTTTTCTCTATTTGGTTAACAGAAACAAAATTTTCATGTTCTTACCACAGAAAAATAAAGAGATATTCTGAAGACACAACATAGATCACTATGCACTGGCAAACCCCCAAAATATGTTTCCTGAAGGTGGTAAGAACCATGAGACTAAGAGTGTCAGACTTGGTAGAAACAAGCTGATAAATGTCCAAGCATTGGAAAGCCAAAGGGAGCTACAAGATGGATGAAACAAGCATCCTTCATCTTTATCCTAGTACACTGTTCAGGACCCTTAATTATATTCTAGAGCAGCATTAACCCAACCATCAGCCTTTATCCCTCCTTTCCATTTTACCATGGGGAAACTGTTCTTTTCTCTCTGTTTCTGAGCAGAATTGCTTAGAATAGGCAGAACCTTCCATCTGTGGACAAGGTGGTCAAGATCCCTGATGTCTTAGTTCTCTTCTCATCTTACTGCATTGAGATCTAGTTTAGGGAGGGTTCCCTATTTCAGGTGTCTGTGAAATGGCACAGCTGTGGAGGATAATCCTGCCCTCACAGAAACAGTGGCACTGGTAAGTGTGCTACTTTTCCTTACCTCAAGGCTCATTTTGAATTTGCAGTCATATATTGGTGGTCTACAGTGAAAAATCTCTGGATTTAAAATGCAGATTTCAAAGGAGGCTCCTTCCCTTGCTACCAATGCTTGCTGAGGTAAATATAAACCACGTTGTTTCAAGCCTCTCTTCAAGGAACTATCCCTCACTTAACCCGAGCTCTGTGAAAATGTTTGAGAAAACCTTGAGGAACAAAGGAGCATTCTGTCTAAAGCCTTTTACTGGCTTTAATTCTGGTTTCCTGTTTTCAGGAAAACATAAAGCTCTAGAATCCTGGTCAATTCATCTTCCCTGTTTCTGTCCTTTCTTCTCCTTTACTTTTTCTTCAAATTTGTTCTTCCATTAATTTTCATTCCCAAACTGATCAATAGAGAAGGTATTTGTGGTAGGGTAGGGGAACAAGAGGCAATTGGGAATGAAACTTCCCAGTCTTTCTTCAGAGTTAATTTAAATCTTGGAAATTCCCCAAATCTGTAAATTAGTTTTCGGAGATCTTGGGGGGAAAGAATGGAACACTGTTATCTAAAATATTTTAACTAATCAACATTTTATTACACTAGTTAAAATATGGAGTTTTGCCTATACATCAATTTCTGTGTTTTTCTTTTTATTACATTGTTTGAAACATCAACTAATATTCATTCATCTGGTTAATATATATTTTGTTCAAACTAAGGTATTAGATAATGAGATATGGAAATAAAATCTGTATTCCAATTTTTTGGCTGTTACAGTTCTTTTATATTTTATAATTTTTTTCTTCTTTTTTATTGTGAAGATACTGTACAGAGGGGGTTACAATTACATGGCAAGATAATGAGTACATTTCTTATCAAGCATTGTAGCCTCCTCCTTTGTTTCCCCTTTCCATCCCTTCCCATCCTCCCCCCATCCCCCATTCAATCCTCCCACCCCACTCCCCCTCCAGCACCAAAGTTGTAAAGTTTGTTTTCGACATAACATCTTGAACATCTCATTGTTGCAATGGGTCCACCTGTATCCCTATTTAAACAATTTGTTTTTCCCCTTCCCCTCCACAAATTATACCGACATCAAATACAGTGAAAGCAGGGGTTCCAATTCTTTTAAATGGCTCAGAAGTGGTAGATGTATTAGAAGTAGAAGTGGTGAATGTATTACTATTGAAGGAGGTAAGAGATGTATAGAAATGATCAAAGAATGCCTCTGGCATCCTTAGTGAAATCTAGACTAGGGGTGGGGGAGGGAGAGAATATTTCCTAGAGGAGAGAAATGTTTCAGAAGAGTTTTAAAGAATAAAGTGTAAACTGGACAAAATGAGTCTTGAAAGAATCTGAGGCCAGCCAAGAAACTGTCATGGGAAGGTAGGGCTGTATGAGGAAGAGTCTTAGACAAGTTCTGGGATGGGGGTTCGGCATCCAGTTCACTGTGCCTCAGCCACCTCATACCAGTGCGTTGTTGTTGTTTCAGTGACAACTTGGCATTGCCTTGGTGGCGGTCATTTATATGTCAGAAACTGGCGAACAGAGGGGATGGATTCAGAGAGAGGATGTATTCTGCCATCCTCTCTTCAGAGTTATATGCTTGCTATCACATACGTTGTGTGAGGGAGATCTAGGAGTTCATCAAGGCCAAAGCAAGAACCTCCTAAGATAATCATACTAGCAAGAGAGCCTTTTACTCTGAAATTACTGAGGAGACATCAAAATATTTTAATACAGTTACACAAATAGGTTTGCTTTTGAGAAAGATTGATTTGTCTCCAATTCTGGAGACAAATAGAAGAATGAGAACAGAGCCAGGGTTATTTGACTCTTATTGACATTATTTTTTAATATACTAAAGAACCCCTCTGATTGTAGTAATAACATTTTCTGTTTCTGCTTTATGTGTATGTAAGAGAAATAAAGATTTATTTTATTTTTTAATATTTTACATATTTTTTAAAGATTTTTTAAATGTGTATTTAACCAGGAAAAAAGCACCCAGATTTTATTTTGAAAAGGGGATAGAAGATTGTGCTAATGAAGAAGGCTGAGACAGGCTGAATGATTTCTTGGGACTATTAAATTTCTTGATTAAATAGATGGTGTTTGCACCCCCACCAGCAGCTGGAGATGGCGCTTAAGAAAGTCTTAAGTAAGACTAGAGCATGGAATGAGAATGTCAATATGGGTTAATGAATGAGAGAGGTTGTGTAAACTATTACTTAATCCCAGTCGAGGGCTTCCTGAGCCACTGGGGAACTGGGTTGGGATTGGCATCCAAGAGTAAGGTTAGAAGGAAACAGAGTATTAAGCAAACAATAGTTCACTTTAATTTGTAATATGCCTGTAGTCTAATGTATAAGGTGAAAGCCTGGCTAAGGGCGAGAGAGGTAAAATGAAGCTATGCTATCACTGCTGTTAAAATAATTGTCTAGCCATTCACCAGAACAGAGATTTTAATAAAAATTAACAGAGATTTGTTCCTTAACTAGTTCTTGAACCTTCAACTCATAAAGCAGTAAATAAGGCTCTGTGAGTCTTAATAGCTGGTTCTAAGGACCAAGAGAATGTGGGGAAAACCTTAATTTTTATTTCTGAAATATTAAGTGTTTCTTTCCAAAGAGTTCGTAATCCTTCACTGTGAGTTGATTTGCATTCAATTTGATTACCACTAGAGGCATAAGGTATCCAATTGTAGTTTAAACCATTGTCCCCTCAGATTCGATGATAATCTGGAGGGTTTTTTGTTTGTTTGCTTGTTTGTCTTATTAAGGAACTTCCTTTTGTGAGGTGTGATGAAGTCCTGGCATACTTTTTTCTTTCTAAAATCTATAGTTATGCATCAAATACTGAACCCCAAACCTTCAATACTAAGATGAACATGTCTTCCTCTATAGAATTTACAAAAAGTACATCAGAAGAGAAGGCATGGGGTGCACTTTAAAATGCTACATGTCCCACCTGGAAACATGTAATTGATGTTCACGTTTTCAAAAATATTTGATTCTAAGACAGAAAATATTAGAATTAGTAGAAACTATCATAATGTGATAGCATTTTTTAAGGTAACCATGTATTTTAGTCCTCTTTGTATATACCAAAAAATATACTTTGACTTATTGATTTTAATTATATTTTAAAACTACTATTGTTGCACTTGCACACACATTGCTCAGTATTTTATGAATTCTAACATACTCAATATTAGGCCAGTAGCAGAGTTGACCTTGCATATTCTATGTCCAGTATGACCTGAATCAATAGTTTATAAGTTAAGTGTAGTTTAATCAAACGTAAGAAACATTGCTTATATACATTTTGATATTGGCGCTAGATAAACTCAGTATAAGTTGTGTTTCCCAAATTAGAAGTACTTCTCAATTTCCTCTGACTGTCACTGATTCTTGTTTATCATGATGCTGGTAACACAAGTTTATATTTAATCCACCATCAGACTATACATCCCATTAAAAATTCTTTTTACTTAATTCAGTTCCTTAAGCCCAGGATCATTTAATTTGACCTCATATTCACCTATATGATTGCGTTTGAGGATGTTCCCAGAATTTTGAATCTTCAGTTACTAATGAAAATATGAAGAAAAATAGTCTTTCTTTCTTCTTTTTTTTCTTGGAGATTTTGTGCTCAGTTACTAATGAAAATATGAAGAAAAATAGTCTTTCTTTCTTCTTTTTTTTCCTGGAGATTTTGTGTATCTTTTATATACACTACACTTTTGTAAACAATTGGTTACAGTCATGGTTCTGGTTGGTTTACTGGAAAATAAAGTTCTTTACCTGTAATTATAGCCTTCAGGAAGAGGCAAGCCATGACCTCCCTGACTTGTAGGCACACGAACAAGCTCTGAAGATTAAATGCCTCCTATTCCTTTGGCAAACAACACTTCTTTCTTGGCCAAACAAAAGTAAACACAATGAACACACACAAAAAGGGTGAAGATTTCTTTCTTCTATGCTGACATATTTTTACACCTGCATTTCAAGTCTTTATAATTTGTGGAGATGATAAAAACAATGTTGTTTATGAGCCATTCATAGAAGTGGATTTGAAAAACTTTACCAGGCATTTTTAGCCAAACACGTCCCTGATTCAGATGCTTCCTGTGTAAGTACATAGATTTCTTGTGGGGATTTTTTTAATGAAATAAAATCATCACAATTTATTGTCTAATGATCTATAAAGCATATGCCCTTGGACACTTTAAAATCATCTAGGTATTTTCATAATAACATAAATGTAAATGAACATGATTAATGTGAAAGAAAAAGATCGATGTGTGTGCAGCTAGGGATGAAGAACTTGGAATAAGACACAGAGCACACACTTGTACATTCAGTTATTATTCACGAGGTCTTCATGAGCCCTCAAAACACTTGTCTCCCATTTGGCCTCTGGGCCACATGATTATCATGAGAAGGAAATGGACTATAAATGGATCCAATTGTGGAGAGTACACTGTGCAGATACAGAAAGATAATGTGGCTTGGGGCCACCTCCAACAATCCATTCCCTTGATATCTTATGATAGTCATGGTTTCAAAAGGGTTTATTTTGTGTATTCTCGGATTTGTATGGTTCTTTCTTGTGGGATTTACAGGTAACAGGACAATGCCTGCTACTCCCAAGAGAAACATATTCTGACAAAGAAGTTGATGATGTTGACACACAAGAAAGGAAGAGACAAGGAAGAAAAGGCTTGCCCTAGTAAAAGAAATAAGCTATTTTCAAAGACACCAACTAACCTGATGGCCTACAAGAGGGAGTGATGCTAGGAAATGATGTCTTAGCTTCTGCCAACCTTCTTGTTATCTTCTTTATACTAAACATCACTTAATGGAAGTAAATTAGTTCATTTAGAAATCAGACATGCAAAGATTAAACACGCAGAACTATTATTTTTACGTTTAACATGTTAAAATATTAAATTCTCTCACATAATACTCTTTCTTGTGAGTTTTTCCTAAGTGTAAAATAATAAGTTTTAATGGCCATAACCCATTTTAGAAAGTTAAAGTTAAATATAGCAGCTTGTACTTAAAATGTAAAGTTTATGAAATGGGTAATGATTGCTAGTGTTGCCAATATTTGCTTTTTTATGATTAAGTTTTTTTAAGATTAAGTTAACAGATTTAGATATTTCCTCTCATTTTTATTCACAATCTTTCTTTCCCTCACAAAGTGTAAGTTATCATGATGCTATTTCTTTATCCATGTGACTACTGTCATCTACAATATTCCATTGCTTCATAAAGACAAATAACATCCATGCTCTGTTGGTTCACCATTGTTATACCAGTAGGGTTAAGTACTCAATAAATAGCTGTTGAGTTTCTTGTTGGATCTTGGTTGCATGACTTAATCCTTTCAACTGTCCCTTGCTGAAAACAATGATTACAAGTAGTTGGTCATTTTGGGCACTAAATAAAATGGCTAGGTTTCTAGCACTTAGCTTAAACTAATAAGATGAAAGAACAAATCTGTAATGCAATTAGCTTAAAATAAATGGAAAATATTGCACATTTTATTGTCAAGATAATTTTTAGAGATATTCATTCTTGCTATTGACTGCCACTGCATTAGTGCTTGTAATCTGTTTAGTGCATTAGCACTAAATACTATTGATTCACTCAGAGCTTCCAGACCAATTTAATTTGCATTTTCCCATTTCCTGACTACCATGCTTCACCTATAGTTTTATTAGCAGGCTGGTTGCTAGAAGCCAAGTGTTAATCAGATATTTTAAATTTAAAATAACACAAGAAAATTAAATATACAGATTTCTACTTTTTGACATGCAGGCCTATATTCTAGGTAATTGTACAAAACAATCTGTATTTTGAGATGACAATAGAGCAAATTTAATGTTTTTAAAATCAGCTCTTGAAAAAGAATGCTTTTTAAAAATATTTTATTATCTTTAAGTAATTTTACACAGGAGTTGCAGTCAACCAATCAGTTTATGAATACGGACGCATCTTGATTCATGTCAGCCCTTTCAATGTTCTCACCCATCCCTCCCATTCCACTCCTTCTTCACTTTTCTTAATTTTATAGGATATACATTGAATTTTGACTTCATTCTCTTCCCCATTCTTTTAAAATCCAAACCAACCTTAGTCAATCATTTTATCTAGGGCACTATTTGAAGCAACATCTACCATTTCAATGAGTTCGGGTTGACGAGCATTTTGGTGATTTATGCAAACAAGAAAATTGAAGTCCAATATTAGTCTGAATTCAGAATGTATCTTTCTGGGTTATATTATATCTAAACCATTCTCCCTAGATGTGAACATGAAGAATAGTTAAAATAAACCATATCTTACACTATCATGCATTTTTTAGACAGTTTCTTTCTCCTTATTAAAGGGCTGTCTTTGGACAGGCACACTATCCACTTCAACGTGAGCTTGGTTTTGGGGTGAGGCGCAATAAAATGCTTCTCTAAGGCAGACCTTAGCTTTTAGAATAAGAAGTCAACGTTGCTCAGCCAGTAATTCATATGCAAATTTGCCTGCCTGGAACATTTTAGCTAGGAAAAATATATAATTAGCAGATTGGAATGTATCCAGGATTCTAGAATCACTTAACAGCATCCCTGCCCCCTCCAAAAAAAAAAAAGAAAAATCAAGGGAGTTTAAATGACAAGAGTAGTTGAGCCTTGGGTTTCATTCATTTCCCTGATAAATGAAAACTCCATAGCCCTTACTGGACAGTGGAGAAGTGACTTATGGCACGTATCTGGGCACTTAGTCATTCTGAACTCCATGTGCCCAATGAGTCATTATCTGTGCCAATTCATGAATAAGCAACTGCAGAAATTCCTAGTGGCTTGCCTATCCTCATTTTTGACACATCCTCATCTTTTCTTCTCCAAGGGAGATTAGAACATAGGCCACTGAAAGACTGAAGTCTAATGGAAGGATGTTAATGCCCCAAATCTGAAATATTACTCTGAACAAAAAATACATGATTACATTATTATCAAAATGTAGGATCCCATAAATCTCTAATCATAGAATGAATCAATGAAAATATATCTCTGTGACTAATGTTTTATTAGCACTTGGGCTTTCCAAAAGTTAACTAAAATTTGTATGTTTTTGCATAAATGCCTCATTGTTTGCATCAGCTTTACCAGTAAGTCTTCATGTAGAAATCAATAAGTTAAATAAAACTTAGGTCATATGGCCTGCTTTAAAAGACATTGAAAGAGTTGGGATGTAGTTCAGGGGCAAAGCACTTGCCTAGCAATTGTAATGTCCTGGGTTTTATCCCCAGTTCAAAAAATAAAAGGCAAACAATATGCAGTTAAAAATCCCAAACAAATAAAAGACACTAAGAAGAATGAAGGATTCATCTAAAATGTGGCATGGTTAACCTTTAATTATTCACACATGGGAGATTCTGTCAAGCCACAGGTAAAGCCTACCTACATTTTTGGTGAGTTTTATCTTTGACTATACTCTCTCACTGTTAGCTTATAAAAATATCCATCATCCCTTTGCTCTTATCTTTCTTGGGATGGACCTATGGATGAGCCATGTAAGGGCTTATTGGGGTTAGCAGGAGGAAGGGCAAATAAAGGCAAGAGGCACTCAGGCATTCTCATTGTGCAATGTGAACGTGTTTTCTATCTATCAACCCTAGGGTGAGTGGTGAGCTCAGAGAGTATTACAAAACTGTGGAAAGAAATGGATTTTAAATTTCTCTTCATAGAATCAATGCAAAAAGTCACTTATTAAGGGATAGATAGCATGGAGAATTCAAATAAATCTCTGTCATTCCCTGACCATAGGTGAAAATAAAGTCCCATAAAGGGAAAAACCATAAAATGAAAATTAACAAATTTCTTCTTAGGTTTTTCTTTGGTTGTAGAAATATATTAAATTCTCCTACCTCCATCATTTTCCCTTTGGTGAGACTGCTTTTTGTAGCAATTATATTTGTCATAAGGCCAAGCTATTTAGTGTTTAGGTTTATAGGGCAGTCTAGTATCAAGAACAAATACTCCACAATAACACTTTTCATATAAAACAACTTTTTTCATTTCTGAGCACAGGAATAGCAACAATAACAAATACTTTGTAATTTGACTTCACATTTTTCATCCTTAATGCAAAATATAATCTATTGAGAGTGCTAGATTGTTTAAATAAGATATTCCAAATCAGTCTAATGTCAAGGATTTATTTGTAACATAGACTCCACATTTGCAGTTTAAAGAATGTGGGATATTATATATATGGCCCATTAAAAGTTATAAATCTTTGTTTATTCTGCCAACTATTACGAGGCATGCCCTGAAGATGAGAGATCAATAATGATTCTTGTGGGTTCCTGATGGAAGGCTGCAATTATTTTCTTCCATTACAACTTAAATATAACTTGATTTTACTCATCTATAATCTTTATAGTAATAATAAAGGCACATCACTGTTTATTTTTCTGCCTATTCCTATTATTCCTTGTTTGCATCTTTTTGGAATCTTGTTCTTACTGGAAAATTTCTCTGCTTTCTTCCTTTAACCTTGGTGCTCTGAAATGGGGATGGAAAATTACTACCTTAAGTTTCCTTTATTTTGAGAACCAGTTGGCTACTCTTTGCATTTGAGATTAAGTGATATTTAAAAACAAAGAAGTTTAATACAAATAACCTATGAGGTTGACTTCTTCTAAAGTTGCACTGTCTGAAAATTCTTAGTACATAACCCTAACATTTTACAGTGCTACAGGTAGCTGGGCTTTTAAATCATGGGATGAAGTAGAACATCTTTCTTCTCAACTGTTGTACTCCTTTTATTCAATTGTCTTCTTCTCCAGTCTTTAAATAACTCTATTATTCTTTTTTGGAAATATTATATTTGAAGAGGCATTAAACTAATTAAGTTTTGTGCAGGTGGATCACTCTTAACAGGTAGGAAGGGAGGTGAATGAGCCTTATGACAAATAGGGCCAGAATATGCCTCTTGCAGGAAACAATCTGAATAGCTTCTTTCCTTTTTGAAACACAAGCATTCTTTACAATAACAGTTACGATTTGTTATGTACCTGGGACTAAGTTAGGACTTTTTATGGACATTACTGTACTTATCCACTGAAAAATGAAGGAAGAGGGGTTCATAATATAAATAATGCTCTCATGGCTAGTCAGGTTGAAAATGGTACAATGTACAATGGAATCTGGATCTCTGGTTAACTTTCCATTTATTAGGACATGTGGATTTCCAAAGAGCTAAATGGATAGTTACCATATTCTTCCAGGTACTTCATAGTCACTATCTCACATTTTCACTAACCCTGTACGTAGTTTTCTGCATGTTGCAGATGAAAACCACTGTCCAAAAGTTGGAATATTATGGCAGAGGTCACATAATTGGTATGCAGCAATCTGGCCTATGTCTTGGCATGTCTTCCACCAAATTCCATGCTTTCCCATCTCAGTTAATCAATCACTGGTCACTAAGATGGCCAAGATGTAAAAATATATGTTACAAGTTTGTTTATCTTTCAAATAACTACATGGTAGAGACAACTTGATAATGGGACTACAAGAAAACAACATTATATGTTAACTATATTTTATTTTCAAAACCTCTTTTCATTTCAATTTTGATGAAAAATATTTCTAAAATGTTCTGTTGTAGTAAATATTCTATATCTTAGGGACAATCTCTTGGGAAATTTGGGGTTTAAAAATTTCCATGTTAACATATTGGATAAAAATTGATTCTTATTTGTGTGAGGTTGAATTAATGTGTTATTCTATTTTTTTCCTTGGACTTATATATGATTTGGAAATTGCAGTCAATCTTAAGAAAATTCATTGAATAGTTAACATCTGTCCATGAATAAAAGGAGTAAGAATTTATGTATGTATGTATATATGTATGCATGTATGTATGTATGTATGTATGTATGTATGTATTTCCCCTCTGTTTTTACAAAATTTCTGTATCATAGGGGAATTTTCTCAACTGTTTTATTTTGGATAATAATGTTTGGATAGGTAATATGTATTATCCTTAAAACAACTCCAATCAATACTAGTTTAGGATGTCTATAGAGGTTCTCCATGAATGGGGAAAAAAGGCAGGGAAGTCACTAAAGACAAATGTAACAGTTATTGTGAGTGTACAACTTCCTAATACTTAGAAGTGATTCTTTTAATCAAAGTTATTCTTAATCAAAGCAACATGGAAAATGCTCACATTGTGAAAAAGAGCATATTTTTATAGAAGGACTAATATGGTGAACACTTGTTTTACATGGATGGGTCGTAGCTTAAGTTTCAAGAAAAAGCACTTATAACATAGAGTGAGGATGATGCTCTCTGGAAATTATCATATGATTTAAAAGAGGGACCTATGTGCTGTCATTAATATAAGTTGGTGTGGATAGTTTGCATACATTCATGAACTGTTGCGGGTGGAAAAAGCAACAAAAAATAATTATACCTTAGTAAGGTGGGCCTGATATACCTGTTGGACCTCTACAATGTAAAGTACCTTCTCCTGGAACTCTTTGTTTGATCCTAGGAAGAAAAGGATGAGGAGCTGGAAGGTGGTCAGAAAGCCCCTCTAGGAGGGTAATGTTCATACACTGAGCTAAGGTAGGAGCCTACAACAAATGTATTGCCATTTTTTTAAAGCTTATCCAAAGAATATGAGGCTCTCTGTGCAGTGTTAGAGAGGTTCATAACAAAACTACCCTATGAGTGTCTAGTCTCCCAACTTCACCCCAAAATAAAAACTCAGTTCCAAGTTATTATTAGAAGGGCCATCTGATAGGAAGCCAAGTTAATCTGCCAAAACAAAATGGAGTCATTCTTACTGCTTAAGCCCTTGTAACAGGTTCAGTCTTGTAAATCATTTTGTTTTTGTGTGATGAATGTTCTTGTTGCTTTTGTTTTAAGATGAAGTGGGAGAGGTCATGTACTGATTATTGAAATACTCCTAGGTCTTTCTGTGGCACTGTGATAGGAAAAAGGAGGCTAGGCATTGTCTCCTTCCCAGAAGAATTTTGATCTTTAGTAACTAGAGAAGACAAACAGGCAAAGAAAGAAAGGACGTTTGGAGGTATTTGTCTTTATGGAATTTGGCCAGTGCACAATTTGGCTTCCCTTGTAAGAAGACTGAGTTGGCAAGTTTCATCTTGTTTCCCACAGAATTTTTTGTGATTGGAGTGATAATGATTTCAGGTGTGGCATTTGGGGCATTTTTTTTTTACCTCTCCTGCTGGGTATAACTGGCCTGCAATTTATTGGATAATCCTGCCTCTTTGTTCCCCTTGGAAATAAGAAAGCCAAAGGGGTAAGATAAAGTTCAGACATATTTTGAGAGTTCCTAGAATCAACAAGAACTTCTACATCTGTGAGCTGAAATGTATAAAATAAAACAATGAGTGAAGGTATTAACAAGCCTTTGTAGCGCCAAATCTTTTTCTAATATTTTGCAGACATAAAGAGTCATATCCTCTAGAAGCTGTGGATGAACTTCTAAGGGGCCCCTTTGAAACCAGTGTACCTGAAGTAGCTTACTGGATGCAGGAAACGTGTTTTCTCTAAAATGCCATTATTACACTTTTGTTTCCTAATCCCAGATTTCTGAAGGTCATTTTGCTTCCTTTCCTTCTTTTCTATTTCCTAGTGAAGAAGGGGATAGCTTTATGAAAAACTCAATTTCTCCTTGCAGAGTCTGTAGCATATTAAACATAGGCAGGGAAAAGGTCCTAGCTGGGATATATGTAAATGGATGTTATGCATATTCATAGACTTTGTAGGGGAATAGGAAAGTTTTGTATTTTAATTCATCAAAAATTAAATTGATTCTCAGAAATACTTTCTTAGCTTCACAAAAACATTGATTGACATTTCCTTTTGGGGAAATATCTCAGACATTTCATCAAAAATCAGCCACATTTTTCTGAATTTATATGCCTGTAAGATTTCTCAGAAAAAATACACACTTTATCTTATGGAAGAAATATTTAAAGCTGGGTGTACAAGTTTTTCACACTTATAATGTCATCTACTTGGGAAGTAGAGGCAAGAAAATCATGAAATTCAGGCCAGTCTGGGCAAAATTAATAAGGTTGGTGGCATAACTCAAGTGATAGAGTGCTAGCCTGTGTAAAGCCCTGGGCTAAACGTACATTACTGTTAAAAAAATAGCATACTTTTTCCTGCTTGCAATATTGACCTTTAGTTATGAGATTAAAAAGTGCTAGGGTGAGACACGTTTCCAAAATCAAGTCATCTTTATAAAAGTGATAGTATTTCTTTAGTTGTGATCACTAGTGGTCTTTACATTAGGAAACAGCCTGGCCCATATGTGCTAATCTGGATTCAAGATAACAATTCCTAAGGCCACAATGTACTGCCAGTTTGCTGCTTTTCCTCTGGCACCAGTGATCAAATGATCAACAGGAAAAAAAATCCTGTTTCTAGATGGTAGATTTTTCCTGTATTTAAATCAAAGCACCAAGAGTTTCCCTAACACTTCCTGTGAAAATAACATTTCATATAAGTACATACAATCATCAATCCTAAAAGGCAAAAATGTAAACTGCAGACACACAGATGCAAATTGTAAAAATACTTTTTTTGTTTTAGTTACCACATTAATTTCTTAGAATATGATTTTAGTTATGAATGTAAATTCAATTGCTAACTTTTCTTAACCTTGGTCTCTTTGAACTTCATAATTTGTAATTGAAGAACCACTGTGACTTACCCTATTAAAGCAGTGCTCATGGTTGGGTCCATAAAAATGTTGGAGACATCTCACATTGTTTTTGTTGACAATCTTGTTGAAGAATTCATTGACATATTTGATAGGGAATGCACAGACGGCAGATCGATTCATTGGTTCGGCAGAATCTGGCTTGCTTTGTGCAAACACCCCATACAGAATGTCATCATTCGGGCTGGCTCCTATTTGCTTTGCAAGATTGGCCCCAGGCTTACTGATATATGCAGCTTGAAGGATATTAAACACTTCCTCCCTTGTGGATCTCTTTCTTCTCTTTTCTGTGAGAATGCACTCCAGAGGCATTTCCATGTAGGAGTGCAATCCAGAGTCTACAGAGCAGAACCTGATTATTCTTGTGTGAAAAGTCTGAGCATCCAGGGTTTCCTTTTGAACTGTCAGAAAGTAAATAAAATGGTTACTTTCAAAGGCGTGTATATACTTAATGGGATAAGAATCTCGAAACTCGGGCAAAACGTCAATGTAGGACTGGTCTGTCAAGAACTTAAAACCATCTTGAGTTTCCTTTAGTCTTCTAACTGATATAGAATGCAGTGAATGATCGGGAAGGTAAGAAGAATTTAAAGTATTGCCCACAAAGAAGTTGATGAACCTGTCCTTTACAGACAGAAGAACTTTGGCTCCCAAGGGGCTCACCACACAGTCTGGACACTGGCTGGTCTCTTCATCCACTTGTGGGGAGAACATGCAATGGACCTCTGATTGTATGTCCGCAGTGTTCTTAGGTGGAAGGACATGTCGCTGGCAAGTCCCTCTGTGGACGCTACCACAGCTAATGAGCTGGTCATCATAGTATGTGTCCACAAGCAAAGCCATGTTGATATTATCTTTCCAAATGCCCCCTGATAAATTGGCTTTGCTGCTGCAGTCTTGACATGGAAAACAATCTGGGTGTTCCAATACAGGCCCAGTCTTGTATTCAGCCACCTTCTGAAGGTCTTTGTCATTCAAAACATAAATGTAGTTAGTGGCCCCGAGGTAAATATGATGCCCATGCAGAACAACATTCTGGATGGGCATTTCTGTCGTGAAGTTGGGAAGCTGGTACTTCATGTTCACATTCATCTCAGACTTGACTAAGGCTTCTTTACACTCCCCAGTGCTCCTCTGCACCAAGGTAACCAACAGCACAAGGATGCCAGGTGCAAGCACAGCAACGGCCTTCATTGTGACAAGTGGATCTGCCAAAACATGCACAAGGTGAGAGCAGTTTAGTTAGTTGTCATTAGAAACAAAGAGGAGAAAATGGAAAGAACTACCCCGGTGAAACTCTCAGAAGCAACACTTTCTAATTGGAAGTTTTACACAGAATGCAAACAACAGCCTCTAGCTAGCTTCACATAAAGAAGCATTGTGTGGCTGGGCATGACTCTACATAGTTTAATTTTAGAAGTCAAGCCATGAACGAGTAATTTTAGAGAACCATTATGAAATGCAAACAATGTTCTGTATTAAGGTCCATGAAGCAACTAAGTGAGACTCATTCAGCAGTGAAATAAGAAGCATGGCAGGAAACAATAGAAATAAGAAACATAGCATAGAAATAAAATTCTTAACCCCTTGCTGATGGTTTAATGTGGATTCATATCTGTGGCTAATGACTAGGTTCATACTTAAACTTTGTTGGTTAGTCAAGGAAAGGAACTGTGGTTCAGATTCATTTATTCTAGAAATCACAGCAGGCATTGTTTCCTTGGGAGCATGTAGAATTACCAGGCTAAATTTAGCTTGCTTTTGGAAGAAAACAATCATAAATTCTAGAAGCAATACGATCACATGCTGTTTATAGGATTTTGTATGCAGAGGAAAGGTATGGTTATGATTTGGCCATAGTTAACCTATTGTTTCAGATGGACAAATGCTTAATGAAAGATTACTGGGACTTCAAACAGCAGGCTTAAAAATATATAAAAGAAAACATAATCTTCAAAACTAAATCTTAGACATACTTCTCAGTAAAAAACAACATATTGTTCATTACCAAGTCAAAAAGCTATTAGTAAAAAGAACATTAGTATAACATTCCATTGTATGAACATGGACAATACTTTAAACATGACTGGATTTGTTATTCTGCTTTTAAAAATTTCAGGTGAACCAAGTTCTAAACAGGTAAGTTCTAAGTAGCAGCACATAGGGTAGTTTGCTGAAAAAGAGAGGTCTGAGAATGAAGGAAAATAGCTTACCCTTCCTTCCTTCCTTCCTTCCTTCCTTCTTTCCTTCCTTCCTTTCTTCCTCCCTCCCTCCCTCCCTCCCTCTCTTCCTCCCTCCCTCCCTCCCTTCCTTCCCCCTTCCTCCCCTCCTTCTTTTCTTTCCTTATTTTTAAAGAAAATCATTCTGACAGGATAAAGTGATCCTCTAAAATCATATTAGGTATCTGGAGGTTACTGGCTCACTCTGTTATTCTACTATTCAGGAAGCTGTGATCTTGAGGGTTATGGCTCAAAGATAGCATGGACAGAAAAGTCCTGGAGACTCCAACTAACAAAAAATCAGGGCTAGAGACATAGCTCAAGTGGTAGAGCACCAGCTGAGCAAGCAAACTCAGCAAGTGTGAGACACTGAGTTCAAACTTCAAACCCTGGTATCAAACAACTAAAGTATCTTAAGAATTAGACACTTTAATCAAAAGGTCATGGAAAGTCATTGAAGGAGCCTGAGCTGGAGAGTCAGATCTCTAAAGTTTTACTCTGAGAAGACTGATTTGAAAGCAAGATGGCTTGACACAGGAATCAGACAATGGAATCACCACCTGCCCAGCTCTTATTACAGCTAATCATGAACCAATAAGAGATAGAACCAAGATGTTAGCTCCTTAGAACAAGAAGAAACTGATGACTGAGAGTCATATCTAAATAAGTAAGATTTGTTTCCTAACTGGGTTTCTACAAGAGAAAAGACAATCATCTGAAGACAAGTAAAACAAGCTACACCACCTGAGCAAGCCAGCAATTGGAAGTTAAGCTAAAGTTATAAATTTTAAACATGTTGGAGTTGATAGGCTGGCAGGAAATTAGTCGATGTTTTACTACAGTAATGGTCAGTAGATTTCACATTACTTGTCAGGAAGCAGGTGCCTGGAATAAATAAAGTTATGAGTAGACAGAGCATTTATGCCAAGGACTAGAGGTGAACAATGAGAAAGATTCTGAGGAGAAGCTTACTGGGAAAGTAACACAGCTGATCCTGGACAAGGGAACATCTGTTCTGGGCAACACAGTGGCAAATAGAATTCAGAACTCAATCTTGGTGAAGTAATTAGGAATCTAGTTGGAGTAGAAGTAAACTTTGATCCATTTTGAAGTGAGATTGGTGCAAGGTTGATATATAAGGATCTAGTTTCAGTTTACTGAATGTGGATATCCACTTTTGCCAGCACCATTTGTTGAAGAGGCAGTGTTTCTTCCAGCCTATATTTGTTGGCTCCCTTATTGAATATTAAATGGCAATAAGCCTGTGAGTTTATTTCTGGGTCTTCTATTCTGTTCCATTTGTCTCCAGGCCTGTTTTTGTGCCAGTACCAAGCTGTTTTCATTACCATGCCTCTGTAAGAGAGTTTGAAGTTTGGTATTGTTATTCCTCCAGCACTGCTCAGCCTGCTAAGGACTGCTTTTACTATTCAAGGTTTTTTGTTGTTCCATATAAACTTTTGGATTGCTTTCTCTGTATCATTGAAGAATGATGTTAGGGTTTTGATGGGCAACAGTAGAGGAAACACTAGGGCCTCTAGGCATAGGTAGAAATCTGAATTTGTACAGCAAATCAAAGAAAGATAGGATAAATGGGACTGTGTCAAACTAAAAGTTTCTGTAGAGGGAAGGATATAACCAACAAGCTAAATAGACAGCTTACAAAATGAGAGACTATGTTATCCAGCTATACATTAGACAATGGCATAATATCTAGAATATACAGACATCTTAAAAAAATTAACTCCCCCCCCAAAAAAACTCCCAACAACCCAATTAGTAAATGGTTTTTCAGAAGAAGATGTAAAAATGGCCAATAGACACATGAAGTAAAGGTCAACCTCTCTGGTCATAAAGGAAATGCAAATCAAAACAGCATCAAAATTCCACTTCTGCAGTTAGAACTGCCATTATCAAGAAAACAAATAACAGATTCTGGTGAGGATGTGGACAAAATGGAACCCTAATACGCTGTTGATGGGAATGTAAACATGATCAACCACTGTGGAAATCAGTGTGGAGGTTCCTCAAAAAATTAAAAACTGAACTGCCATCCAGCACTTCTGGGCATTTACCCCAAAGACTACAAACCAGGTTACAATAAACCCACCAGCACAACTATGTTTATTGTTGTACTATTCACCATAGCCAAAGTCAGAATCAGTCTCTCAGTGGACTAATGGATTAAGAAAATGTGATACACCCACCCCCCCACACAATATAATTTTATACATTCATTAGAAAGAATAATTTTGTAATTTTGGAAAGGAATGAAAATAATTACGTTACATGAAATAAGTCAGACAAAGAGAAACAAAGGATCTATGTTTTCCCATATATATGGCAGTTAGATTTAGCTTACAAAGGCATAAGTAAATACATTGGGTAGTATAGAAATATTAACTGAAACATGGTATATTCAATGGAGTTCTCGAATAATGCAATTTCTTAGAAAGGCAAAAATCAGAGCTCAGCAAAATAAAACATCAATAAGCAAGCACTTGAAAGGAATGCAGTGGAGTAAAGAGGAAAGGAGTAGACAAATTAAGAGGAAGAGAGGGGGAAATGCACAAAAATTCAATGTATAGACTACAAAATTAGGAAGAATCAGGGAAAGAGTTGGTAGAGGAGGATGGGTGAGAATGTTGAAAGGCGTGACACTGATCAAGAAATATTGTATTCACAAACTGCTTTGTTAACTGGCAACTCCTTTGTACAACTACTTAAAGATAATAAAAATTTATAAAAGAAGTATATAGATTTGATGGCTAAAATGAAGAATTGAATGTTTATTGAGGAATAGGTGAAAGAAGAGGCAGCAAATCCACAGAATCCACACACATTAAAGAATATAGTGATCCCTGAAAGCATGGTCTTAGAAGAGACCCTCTTCAACAAATGGTGCTGAGAAAACTGGATATCCACATGCAGAAAACTGAACCTAGATCCTTATATACCATCTTATATCATCTTGCACCAGCATCAATTCAAAATGGATCAAAGACCACAATTTAAGACCTGAAATCATGAAACTATTAAAGGAAAGAGTAGCGTAAATATTGGAACTCCTTTTCACAGGTAGAATCTTTGTGTGTAAAGATCCAGAAGCATAACAAAGCATTTGAAAGACTTGATAAATTGTATTGTGTCAAACTTGCATGTTTAAAACTCAGTCAAGAATAACTTAAAAGTTTCTGCATGACAAAGGACATAGGCAATAAGCTAAAAAGACAGCCTACAGGATGAGGGAAGATTTTTGAAAGCTATACATTAAACAAGAGACTAATATCCAGAATATATAGAGCTTAAAACATTAAACCTTCAATAAACCAACCATCCAATTAATGAATGGGTTAATGACTTAAAGGAAAAATAGCCAATAGACAAATGAAGAAATACTCCATATTTCTAGCCAGAGGAAATGCAAATCAAATCAGCAATGAGCATGTTTGTACAGTTTTTCCTGTGGAATGATGAGAATAAAGAATCCAGTCAGTCTTTAAAAAAAGAATATAATGATAGAAAGAAGGAAGGTTGAGGTCATTGGGACATCAAGAGCCAATATTGGACAGAATAATAGAAACAGGTGGAGGTCTCAGAAGAAGGATATGGATCATCCACATGGAAGCTCATTGTTGACTTTCAAAAGAGTAGTTTCAGAGGCTTTAATCATGTTATCAAATGTTCAAATGCAAAAGATTGTGTGATGAGGAAGCAGAATATTTGCCAAAGGTAAAACAAGCAAAAGGTAAGAACATAGTCACACAGAGTGTATTCTTAAATTGTACAAAGCATCTATGCTTATTAATAGGACCTCTCTTCTTCCTAACACTGATCTGGTGTCTACGTGGTACAAGGTACCTTTCTTTGGGAAATCTCCGACACTTAACAGAGGCAATGGGTGAACAGACAGCTATGTGAATGCAGATGAAGGGAGACCAATCAGATTGGAAATGATGCTACAACTGAGTTTTCAAGAAAGGTAAGTAAAGATGGAAATTCCTAGCAGGCAAAGCTGTTTGTGCAAAGATACATGGTATGGGCAGGAGAATAGTAAGTTGTTGATCCTGGAAAACCAAGTAAAACTAACATAAATGAGAGATAAAATTGTTGGAACATTATTCTAAAGGAGAAGGAAATAACATAAACTTCTCAATTATTGTAATATGCCTGAAACCTAACAGTAAGAGATGAAACATTGAATAAAAATGCAAAAACTTCGAGGGACTCCATGACCTCAGTGTTCAAAACATAAATGAGCACACATGATTATAGTTGTAAGCAATGTACACAAGGGAGGAACTTAAGGTGGAGGAAGAGGTTTAGGAAAACTACAACAGGGCATGAAAATGAGGTCAGGAAGAAGTGAAAGGAGAGCTATGTGGGCTACTTTAAGCTCTGAGACTCCTTTAAGATAAGATAAAATGTGTTGTGACTTCATCTTCACATTCATGAAAGATAGAACTAACCCGGGACAGACAGTCAAGGACATTATGATCTTCAGGGTATAAACTGTATGCAGAGGCCTTTTATTAAGGTATGTAACAGTATCATGTTAAGGATACAGGTTTTGAAGTGGTAAGTAAGCAAAGTTAGCAAACTAAAGATGAACCAGAGGGCAAAACAGTTTCAGTAAGGACAATCACCAAAAGAGGTATAAACCATATAATAATAAAAATAACAGTAGAAGGCATTGAGTGTTTACCACATGCCAGGCATTCCACTAAACCCTCTGATTTGTCTTCAAAAATACCCTGTGGAAAAGGGTTATTATCTTCTTCTTCTGGATGAGCAAGCTTGTCAGAAGTCAGAGTTAGACCCAGAACTCAATTCCATGTCTGACTGACAGGAAATCATTTACGCTCCTAAATGCTTCATTAATGCGGGACTAGCCTTCTCAACTCGGACAGAATACAACTGGAGCAGAAGTTAGATAATCAGACCTCTGACACTCTCTCTTCTCTCTCTAGCTATGTAACTTCAGGTCACAATCCCAGGGTCCAGTATGTTCACATGATTGTTGTAAGTATGGAAAACAGATCTCAACTCTGAAAGCATTTTTTTAAAATTTTATTTTATTTGTGAACATACTGTACAGAGGGGTTACAATTACATGGGCAAGATAATGCATACATTTCTTACCAAGCATTGCAGCCTCCTCCTTTGTTTACCTTTCACCTCCCTTCCCAGCCTCCCACCTCCCCCCCCACCCAATCCTTCCTCCTCTCCCCCACCACCGACATTGTAAAGTTCGTTTTTGACATGACAATTTGTACTTCTCATTGTTGCAACAGGTCCACCTGAATCCTTAAAGGACTTGTTTTTCCCCATCTCCTCCACAAGTTATACTGACATCAAATATATTGAAAGAGGGGGTTATACTGTGGGGGAGGGACATACAAACCAACAAAAAATAATCTTATAAATGCGTTAGAAACACATGCATGAAAAAAAAACACATTAAAATACCTAAGAATTCATTTTCCTAACATCACATTATCTGACTTTTTCCGCTTTACTCATACATATACTAGATATTGCAAATAAGGGCAACCATGGGACCTGTGTTTCTTTGTTCCTGGCTTACTTCACTTAATATAATTTTTTCCAAGTTTTTCCATTTCCAACAAGACCACACTAAAGCTACCAGCACAACTATGTTTATTGCAGCATTATTTACCATAGCTAAGATATGGAACCAACCCAGATGCCCTTCAGTAGATGAATGGATCAAGAAAATGTGGTATATATACACAATGGAATTCTATGCCTCCATCAGAAAGAATGACATTGTCCCATTTGTTAGGAAATGGAAAAACTCTGAAAGCATTTTAACTGGATATAAATGCACGGAGTTGTTTTTTACTATTTTTACACATAATTCTCTCTCTCTCTTTTTGAAGTGCCATCAAGGAAAACAGAATAAAACAAAAAAGAATTAGGGATAAATTATCCTATTAGTGAAATACTAAATGTTCTTGTCAATATGGTATACATCAGTGTATCTTTCAAAATAAGGAACATTAGTCTAATTAATAATTTATTACCATGTTTTTCCCTAGAAAATAAAATAAAAAGGAAGTAAATGAACCTTTACTGCCAAAAGGAAGTTAAAACAACATGACAACCAATTTGCATCTTAGCTGATAACCATTAATACAGTTCAGAGTGTGAATGACTTTTATTTTTCTCTTCTGGGGTCTTGATGGAGTGTTCAAAATTATCTTTTTGAATGTACTATTATATTAAGCTATGTCTTAAGATTGATAAGTAAATCACATACTGCACTAAATCTTAATTAGATAGAATCCAGGAAATGCCCAGTTAAATGGCCCTTTTGTCATCTCACTTGATGTGATAGTAAATCATATGAAAACCAATAGGGACCTGGGTGCCAGTGACTCACACGTATAATCCTACCTGCTCAGAAGGCTGAGATCTAGGCAGAAAGGCTGTGAGACTCTTATCTCCAGATTTAGCCAGCAGAAAGCCAGAAGTGGAGGTACATTTCAAGTTGTTGAGCACCAGCTTTGAGCAACAAAGCTAAGGGTGGTCCAGCACACAGAAAACAACAACAACAGCAACAATAGAAAAAAACAGTAGGGAAGAAGGACATTTTCCTATTTGAAGGAAAACTTTTCTGACCACACATTGGAGTTTGTACTCTTCTCTTGTTTTCTATACCTTCCTTTCATTTTGATAGCTAACAGTGATGCGAAGTTTTGGAATGAGAAATCCAAGAAAGGCTAAGTTTATTTACTTTTATTTATTTATTTGTTTATTTATTATTTTTGTCAGTCGTGGGGCTTGAACTCTGGGTCTGAGCACTGGCCCTCAGCTCTTCAGCTCAAGGCAAGTATTCTACGACTTGAGCCACAGTGCCACTAGTGGTTTATTGGAGATAAGAGTTTCATGGATGGGCTGGGAAGGTAGCTCAGTGATAGAGCACTTGCCTTGCATGCATGAGGCCCTGGGTTCGATTCCTCAGCACCACATAAGCAGGAAAAAAAAAGTCAGAAGTGGCGCTGTGGCTCAAGTGGTAGAGTGCTAGCTTTGAGCTGCAGAGCTGAGGGACAGCGCTCCGGCCCAGAGTTCAGGCCCCACGACCGGACCCAAAAACAAAAACAAAAACAAGAGTTTCATGGACTTTCCTGTCCCAGCTGGCTTTGAACTGCAATCCTCAGATCTCTGCCTCCTGAGTAGCTAGGATTACAGATGTGAGCCACTGGTGCCTGGCTTATTTACTTTTATTCAAGAAAAATTGGGACACAGAATCATTATCAATAGTAGGATTTAAATTTAAAACATGAGTTTCTGTATAAATACTGTTCAGATACTGAGAAAACTTCACCTAAAACATTTCATTTTATTGCACCAATTTACAAAGGTGTGTGTTGATTAAATCAGGTCTTCTTAAGAAAACGAACAGAAGGAGACCTTTTGCAAGGATTTGTTGCTGAGCTCAGTATTCCAATGACTCTGGCAATATGCATACACACAGATTCTGGAGCAAGGGTGTTGGGTTTGAATTCATTCATTCATTGTATGGCACTGAGTCTTCATATTCTCATCTGAAATAACCATCCCTTGTTGGATGGTTACTCTATGGTTCGTTGCATGCAAGTTACTAAATAATGCTTTGCACACAAGCATTATTATTGCTGTATTCCCTTGAAACATTGGTGTCCATCTGCAATGTGCCAGGCACCACACAGAGGGCTAGAGACACAAAGATGAACAAATTACGTTTTAACCATCAGAGGGTTCTCAGACAAGTAATATGGGAAGACTTAAGAAGGGAATCTTAACCAGGCTGGGGTGTTAGGTTGGTTTATTAATCAGTCAAACAATCGCAGTGATTTCCTCAGAGTCCATTCTCAATCTTTAGAGGGAGCCTCGTTTTAGTTGTGGCAGTGAAGCTAATTAGTTAAATGACTTGGAGCAAGCCATCCCATTTCTTTGGCCATAAGTGCTTTCTGCTTTGTAAAGTGAGTGTTGGACCAGTCACTTGTACTCTGGTATTAACTGATGCCAATCTGTTTCGTGCATTCTTTTTCAACCTGCATGTCAATGACTTTATCTTGGTTTCTTGAAATCAGGCACGGTGGGCATATATTTACACCACAGAAATTGGCAAAAAGCACAAGTTGATGCTTCTTCCCACCTCTGGAGGGATAATTTTTGAAATATGTACCAGCATTGTGGGGTTAAAGTACTGAACTACCACATGTGTTCCAGCTCCAACTCTAATAATTTTCATCTCTAAGATTGTTTTCCTACAATAACATGTTACTCTTCTAATGCCATCCACTTGGCATGTATTTCTATCGTTTCCCTAGCTATACGCCAGATTTGGCTGTGTTAGCAATTTCAATATTTATATTGGTAGTGTCTCCAGAAATATTTTCACTTTTTATATATTTTTGTCTTGATACATTTATTCCTGTGGTGTACCTAAATCAAGCTTTCAACACAGAATGTCTCTTTACTGCTTCTGCTTTTTTTTTCTTTCTGAAATACGGCTAGCCATTTAACTAACTTCCATTTCTTAACTAAATGGAACATGTAAAGATGATTCAAAGAGATTGACTAATTTGTTCTCTTAAAATGTGCACACATCAGGTGAAACTGAATCACCCATAAAACATTTCTTTATTTCTTTTTAGTTGATAGGAAAGATAATCTCACTGACCAAATATTTCCTGGGAGTGATCATCTAACAGCACTCCAGCCATTAAACTTTTGGCACTTAGAAATACTTCCTTAAAAAAAAAAGATTTGTCCTTCTAGCAATGAATTTTTGCTCAGACTAATTTTTATACCAGCCACTCAACTCTTTTCAGCTATCTATCTACTTCTAATTTTCTCATCAAACTAGCTTTTACTGGTTCTTTTATTCCCTAGAAATCTAGCAATATATTTAATTGCCCTAAAAGTTTGTTAAGTGACTATTTGTGATAGCAGCATTTTCATTTCTTTCATTACTGTCTTCAATGCCTAGCACGTAAATGCTGTATTCAAGAATTTTATTTCTTGGGGAAAGACAGCAAGTGTAATGAAATAAAAATTTTCAGAGACTTCTAAAACTTGAAACAAATTGCTGTTTTCTCTAGGAATTTTCTTAGGAATCATCACAATATAACTATAGAAAACACTTTATAAGATAGTCATATCATCTCTTCTAATCACGATTATAAAGTAACCATTATTTTCATTTTCTTCAGACCATGTGTAGCTCATGTGTACTACACATGTAATTTATGTCTTCTTGGTATTTCTAACGTTCTTTAAATGTATCATGTTTATTTAAACTGTTTTGAGTTTTTTGTATTTTCTGGAAAGTTTTTTTTTATTTAAAAAGGTACAATATCTTAGTAAACACCTGTTTTTACCTGCCCAGCACCAATTCTTCCACTGGCAACTGCCAATCAATCACATGACCCACCTTTCACTGCAGGCGAACATGCTCACTAGGCTTACCTTTCACTGAGTATTTTTTCTATTCTCTTTAGCCAGCACTTGGTCAAGGGAGACTGAATCAAATCAAGGTCCATCAACCTTTTGGAGATTTAATATAAACACTGGAAGAGAACCTCTTTCTATCAAAGATTCCAGACAGTAAAGACCATGTCAGTGTGGAGTGTGTGGGGACCACCTTTGTCAGTTTGTGGGGAAAGCCTGCCAGGAACAGGAGGCACTAGCGTGGGGAGTGAGAGGTTCTGGGTGATGCTGTCTGAACAGGTGTATCTTAGCAGGTGTTGAGTTAATGTAATATAGGAATTTTTTTCTTATTTTTGTGTTTAAATCAAAAGATTTATAATGTTTCTTTAATCCTTGCTCCTCAAAAATTTCGGAGCAATGTTCAGGAGAAAATATTATCAATGTGTGAGTTAAAACATAAAGTCAAGTGCATAAAAACAATTTTACATAAAATTTCAAGCAATTGCTGGGCACCAGGGGTGCACGCCTGTAATCCCAGCTACTCAGGAGGCTGAGACTTGAGGATCACTGTTCGAAGCTAGTCCAGGCAGGAAACTCCAAGAGACACTCATCTCCAATTAATCACAGAAAAAGCTAGAAGGGATTCGATGGCTCAAGTGGTAGCATGCTAGCCTTGAGCAAAAGAAGCCCAGGGACAGCACCCATGCCCAGAGTTCAAGCTCCAGGACAGGAAAAAAAATATTCAAGTAATTGGAGCAAAAGTAGTTTATTTACTTGAATAGTAAAATATTTCACTTGGCACTTGGAAACATTTATTAGTTAAGGTTACCAAGGCAGTGTACTATGTCTCCCTACTTTAAAATTCTAAAAGCTTTAAAATATTTATATAATATAATCTCAAGATGATAATAATGTACCTAAATGAAAAGTCAAGATATAATAACTGGAAAATATTTCAATACTACATATAAGTGTATAAAAGGGATTTATGATGATGGAAGATTGCCAAGCCTCCATATTAAGGAAATCGAAGCATAACGAGTCACATATGAATCTACAAGAAGAGCCATTATGGTGAAATCTAAAGGAAAATTCTTAGCTCTCTCTGCATTTGTATTATTTCCATTAGCTTTAAGTAGGACTATAAAAACAAAAGCAATAGAAGATTCCAATAAAAGAATCCCAATAACATTTAAAATACTATATTTATAAACACTAATTCTGAAGTCACATTGCATTATATCAAAAATACTGATCAGATATTTATGACCATCAATTACAAGCAGAACATCTGTCTAGATGCTGAGGATTTCAGCTACAGCAGTGTACAGTGTGTTGAATTAAGGACAGCAGGATAGACTCTACCAATCTGTAGTTGAAACTGAAAAGTGAATGGATGCAGGAACTGTTGAGAAAGAAAATTTTAAATCATATCTTGCTGAATGTTTCCTATGCTTACATGTTTAATACTTAGTACTATGATATAAAGAGAGTCTTAAGTTGATATTAGAAAGATAAAACAGTAAAGGATATGCTATCAAAAATATTTTCCAATTTAATCACTACTGTTGCATTCTTTTTTCCTTGCTATTGCATTCTTTTTTTCCTTGCTATGCTGGGGATCAAAGTCAGGACTTCCCATATGCTAGGCCAGTGATCTACCCATATGCTTTCTATTTAAGATACTTTAAAAATAATAATTTTTAACAGTGTGTCAAAGCGACAAAGGAATTGTTAGGCCTTTTTGGCCAGTCCAGCTGCTCTTTTGTATCATCACCTTGAAATGACTAAACCCTTCCCCCCCATGCTACCTTTTCTTTTACTTTCTTTTCTTCCCTCCCTCCCTCCCTCCTTCCCTTCCATCCTTCCTTCCTTTTTCTTCCTTCCTTTTGGTGGTAATGCTGTTTGAACTCAGGGCTTTATGCTTGTTATACAGATACTTTACCACTTAAGCCACAACTTCAGTCCAGTCATTTTATTTTTAACATGCACACATTAGCATGCTTTACCATAAATTGTATAACATTCTTTACAAGAGTTCATAGAACCTTCTAGAATAGAGGTGGGTATGGTGGACAATGTATGGACTTTGGTGTTAGACAGACTTAAATGTGACCTGAACTTGATTTGCACCACTTTCATACCTTCTGATCTGAGTGAATCTTTCATTCACACCTTTTGGGTTGCCTATGATATTTAAGCACTAAATTATGAGTTAATGCCATTCAATTATGCAGCACCCACTGCCATCCAATAGATACAGCCAATCAGCCAGTTTTTGTCTTTTCTCAAGAAAAAGGAGTAAGTTGGCCAGGGCCCTGGGTGAGTCCACTCCAAACACCTGCTGGCAGTTTTCTCACTCCCTCTCTTATCTACAGTTTAAATAGTGGTATATGTTACTTTCCCACCCTTTGGCAATCTGTGGTTTTTCCTCTAATCCCGGGTCAAGTTCTTGAAGGAGGAAACTCCAAAAATGAGGTCAAAGTCAAGGCTCCCATATTAAGGAGGAGGAATGCATAAGAACTGTTAGTTCACCTCTTTAAAAGATGAGTATGCTCACATCTCCCACGGAGATTTAGGACAAGAAGAGAGAGGACACCTAATTAAATTTAAATTTCAAACACAAATATTTTTTAGGTTGAATATGTCTCCTATGTGTATTTAAATAACAATTCTATTTCAAAGTATGGAGAGAAAAATAGGGAATAGGCAATCATCTTTTCTTTTTTTTTCTTTTTTCTTACCAGTAGAACTCAGATTGAAAAGATTTGTTGGAATCTATTTATATTTGGGGGCAGAACAGATTTCTTAAGGTATCTATATCACACATGTATTTCAAACAGCATATAATTTAAAAAAAATTGTTTGGTTTTGCTATTGTGTACCTAAAATGTGCTGTTTTAAAAGTGATCATAGGTTTATTGATCTTTCCTTACAGGTGGTTATAAATCTAATATGGAGGTAAAACTATGTTTATTCTCTCTATATATATACTATTTATCCTTATTTTTTTTTGAGACAGGGTCTCACTATGTAGCTCAGGCCCCCCTGCCTCAGCCTCCTGAGTTTGAGGATTGTATCACCAGAACTGGCTCAAGACTTTTTTAAAAAGTCTTTTAAACTGAAGCTTATACTTTAGGTAGCAGCCTGTACATGCCATAGAATTTATAAAACAGAAAAAAAACATTCTGAGATTTGAGAATTTTATTTGTAAGAGCAAATGTTCCTGGATTTGCATACTTATTTTCTTCATTAAAAATTCAGATACAGGTTGCTATAGGAGAAAATAAGTTAAATTTGGTACTAGACTAATTTGCATGTGTTATAATTAATACTGCTGGAGCTACTTTAAATACTGCTTCTTGAAACGTTTCTTTGAAAGAGAGAGATAATGTTTTGTTTTGTTTATCCATGTTAAAGATTGAACTGAAGGTCTTGTACTAGCTAGGCAAGCACTCTATCACTTGAGTCACATCCCCACTCCTTTTGCTTTTAATTTGTTTTTCAGATAACATTTGGAGTCAACTTTGCCTGAGCCAGCCTCCAACCATGATCCTCTGGTCCCACCTCTCAAATAGCCAGAAATACATGCCTAGCTTTGAGATAATGCTTCTATTCTGATTCTTATCCACTATTGTAGCCTTTTTTCTAATCATTTTTCAATTTAAACATGACTAAAAGTTAGGATAAGAAAAATCCAATTGTGCATTTTGCAGCTGTACTACATGATTAAGATCATTGTCCAACCCTGATATAATAAGAGTAAAAATAAGAATACAATGCCTTTATATGCTCGTGATTATGTTTCATAAATACATGATGTGTTAGCAAACATCTTGCCCTTTTAAGAATGGTGAAAGTATTCAACTTCCAGCACAGAGGATAAATGGACATTTGTTTTACTATTGTGAATATTGTAAAAAAAATGCCATTCAGATAATTCATTGAACTGTCAGTATCCTGATTGATAGACAGGCATTTGTTCCATTAATACATTGCATGTCAGACAAGAACATTTCGTTACCCTTGAAAATGTGAAGGTCGAACTTGCCACTGTTAAAAAAGCTCTAAAATGCTTGAAATCTAAAGCATTTTTTCAGTCTAATGGATAGATGTAAGTTTATAATTCAGAATGTGTAGAAGTGCTGTGACCAGATTCTGTTCAATTAAGCCACAGACTCAGAATACTATAACCTCTAAATCACATTTGAGAAACATCTTTCCATGTATGTAAATTTAAAGAAAATAAGCCTAGCAATCTTTTCTTGTTGCATTCCAACACAGGGTTTGGATAGGATAAACTTGACTGAACAGTAAGAATGTGAAGCACTGAAGGAGACAAGTTGGAGAGGAAGCTGACACATAACTCACTAATGAATCAGACCTTCCCTCCTCAGGGATCAAAAATGTCCTTGGCATAAGGCATGCTATATTTCCAAATGGGAGACTGTGTTCAGGACTGGGAAAATCCATTTTTTGTCTTCTTTTCTGTTGTTTTGAGACAGGTCCTTGCTACATAGCCCAGGCTAATCTGAAGGTCCTTCTGCCTCTGCCTTCTGAGTAGGGGATTCCAGATATTTGTCACCACATTAGGATATAGACTGATCCATTTCCCCTGGGTTACCTAACACAGAAATCAATGGCTGTAGTTGTGAGTATGGGAGGGAAGGGATGGTAGGGGAAAAACAAAGGAGAAGGCAGCAATGCTTGATAGGAAATGCACTCATTACCTTGCTCATGTGTAACCCCTCTGTACAGTATTTTCACAATAAAAAAACTTATTAAAAAAAAGAAATAGATGGCTGTGAAGGAATGTGGGCAGTGAGTGAATGGTGGCTATCACATAAACAAAGAGAAACTGACATGCAGGGAAAGAGAGACTCAGGGAAGAGGCTTGAGAGGCCAACATCGCCACTCTTGCTCTGAAATCCATGATGGCTGAATGAGATAAGGCTTTCCTGGTAACATCATTTTCACATAGTTTTGAAAGTTATTATTAGCATCTTTCCTGGTGCTAAGTGTTAGCCAGCATATTCTTTGCTACTGAAATAAACTTTGTCTTTTTTCACTCTGTTCTTTGTTTTATTTTGTTTTTGTTTTTTTGGTGCCAGTACTGAGGTTTGAACTCAGGGCCTCAAGCTTCACCAGCTCTGCTGGTGGTACTTTTATCATCCTTAAGTCAATGCTCCAGCCTGGCTTTTTGCTAGTTATTTTAGAGATAGTAACTTTCAGACTTTTCTGCTAGTGTAGGCCTTGAATTGTCATCCTCCCTTATCAGACTTCTGAGTAGCTAGAATTACAGGCTTGTGCCACTGGTGCCTAGCAAACCTGGCTACCTTTTGAAAGTGAATTCGGTCAGTATGTAGCTTTTTTTTGTTTAGGTAAATTAAAAGAGAATAGTTAGCAGAATAAATGGGCATGGTGGCACATGTCTGTAATTCTAACATTTTTGGAGGCTGAGTTAGGAGGACGGAGAGTGTGAGATCCGCCTGGACTATTATTAGGAGTCCCTTCCTTAAGTAAACAAAACAAAACACATAAGCAAACAAAGAAAGCATGAGAGTACTGTGAGCAAAAGGAACTGCCAAGCTTATATTTATTTTCTGTAGATGAGGATTCCTTGGATGAAACACAATAGTATAATGTTGAAAGAAAATTAAAAGTACATAAACAGCAACTATGTTGAGATCAATATGTCATCAGAAAATGAACCAAAGGAAACCTACAAAAATATTAAATACTTTTAAATGCATAGAAAATGTCAAGCAATCTAATCCTCATGAAAATAGAGCAGTACAGAAAAATAAGTACAGGATCCAATTTCTCAAACTCAGTAAACATTCTGAGACCTTGAAGAAGAAATCAATAAACCAAAAGGTTAGGACAACTTAAAACCACTGTGCTCAGCATTGTGTTTATATAACTGATCAATTCAAGGGAAAATAACTCAGGGCACTGTGTGTGTGTGTGTGTGTGTGTGTGTGTGTGTGTGTGTTCCCACATGTGTGCACATATGTGTGCACATGCAGGGTATATGTGTTGGAAGGAGAAGCAGGAGTGAGTGAAACAGGAGAAGCAAAGACAGAAGACATTGCCCACTGACTTGAGGTCTCTACTCCCCATCTCCCACCTTCCAGCGGAGAGGAGAGGTTGGAAAAGCTAGCTGAGCCGACAGGGAGAGGATCCAGGGGTCATTTCAGAGAGAAAATCCATCGGGAGCTGAGTCTCACTGGTCATCTGGAGTTCCTTAGGCACAGCTAAGTCTCAGGTACTTGGAGTAGTGAGCACTCACACCCCAGCACTGCAGGACAGTGTGCAGAGGTACCTACCACGCAGTACCTGTTATGAAGGCTGTGTGAGCTGGGCTGGTATGGGTGAAGATACAGGTCGGGCTAGGGCCACATCACTGAATCACAGTGAATCTTAAAGGTCCTGTGGAGGAGTCTGGATTTCATTTATACAGAGGAAGTTTTAAGCAAGAGAGTGATTCAACATCAATCATGTGGTAAACAGAATGGAGTGGGGAGTCAGAGGCCAGAATATGCAGATAGATACAGACAGTCACCTGCATCTGTCCATGCAAGAGAAAGAGGATTCATTACAAAACAAAGACTCCCAGGTGGGCATCTTCTTATCTTTATCTCTGAAGCATCTAGAAATCTACCTCTCCAATACCAATTTTGCCAATTTAATAGTTACTTAGGATTAAATTCAATGAACGTTTATTAAGGCCCTACTCTATGGTGGCTGGTTGGGATATATCACTAAACAAGACACATATTCTTGCTCTTGTGGAACATTCTTACTGGCATGGGGATACAGATGACAATATACATAAGTAAGCCAATCGCATAGCATTTAAAAGTTTGGTGGGGAAATCAAGGTCAGGGAATCAGGGCTGTCTGGAGGGAAAGGGCTACAGCTTTGAAAAACTGGACAGGTAGCTTTTGAGGCAAGCGTTAAGGGACGGAATGACTCAGTCATCTGTGAGAGAAAAAGAGATTCCTAGACCTGCACAAGAAGAACAACACTTGGAGCATGCCTGGAGACACAACAAAGGAGCATGTCAGCCTGGACCCTGGGAACTGGCAGCTGAGTACAGAGAAGGCAAAAAAAAAACCCCACAGCTTATAGGACCTTGTGGGCTGATAGGTGATTCTGCCTTTTGTCTGTGTGAAATGGGTGGGAGTTAATGCAGGGTGGTGAGTGGAGTGATTGTGCTGGAAGGAATCACCTGAGTGTGTGGAAAGGAAGAGTGTTGGTGGCGTTGAGTTGGTACGTGCCAGTGTGGAGGTGTGAGGCCAGCCGGCAGGCGACTGGAGCAATCCAGGTGAGTGGCCACAGGCAAGGGATGGGAGGGGCTGAATTCTCAGGAAAGTGTGAAGACAGAGCTAATGGGAATTAGAATGAAGGAATGTGAGAAATAAAGGAATCAAAAACAGTTCAAAGATTTGGGATTTTTATTGGCGAGTATGTCCTGCCAGATACTGCAGAGAGAAACCGATGGGAGAACCATCAGTGGGGTTTTAGAAGACCCAGATTTTTGTGGGGATGTGAGGGATCAGCTTTGTTCTGTTTGGGGTTGGGACAGTGCATAAAAATCCAAGTGGGGATGGAGGGTGTCTAGTGGGATGTTTGAGCCCCAGGGTTAAGGGGAGAGGTTGGAGAGAGACTTAAGGCACAACACTAGTTGAGACCACTGAGCAAGAGTACAGAGAATGAGAGGAGAATTGAGTATTGGGCACACCAAAGCTATGACGTTAAGAGAAGTGGATGAGTAAGATCAGGTAAAGAAAGAGCAACTGGACATTCCTCTGACACCTTCGTCTACTCTCATGAAACGGCTCCCCACTATCAGTCTCTTACCTTTCCTAGACATCCTCCTCGAAACACATAAAAGTGTTCGGGTGTGTCTGCTTCCATGCCCATCATTCAGGGCCCCTTGCCTGGATTATTACACTGTTCCCTAGCTGGTCCTCTATTTCTGCTCTTGCTTTGATCATCTGTTCCACAATGTACCAAAGTTCTGTATAATTTGTCTTCTGTGTAACTTTCCAGACTTACTTACAGTTGTCTTACTAACAACCTGCCCTCTTTGAGTTCCTGGAACAACAAACTGTGCTTTCCCACTCTGGTATTAGTACATGTGGATCAATTTCTAGAACATTCTAGCCCTCAACTCACCTAGGTATCTCTCTTCTTTAGTTTCAACTTATGTAACCCTGCTGGGAAGTCTTCTCTGATGATTCTTAACTTCTGGGAGGGGAACAGGAATTCTTCCAGGTGTTTAGCCATCAAATTGGCTTGTCTTATTTATCACGCTGTGTTGAAATTTATTTATCTGTATCTCTCTCTAGACTGAGCTCCAGTTTTAGCCTCTAGATTGCTGGCATTACACAGTAATTCAAAGCATTTGTTAAGTGAACAGACATCAAAATTAATACATTAAAAATATCCTGATGAAGACTTTGGCCACATAGATGGAAAGAAATAACTAGATTAGGAAGATGTCAGACAGAGAAAACTTCATGATAATAATTCAGTATTAATTTTGATCACAGAAGAGACTGGGAAGTCAAGAGTGGCTAATGCCTTGAATGTTTTGTGACACTCAATGGAAAATGAGGAGAGTTTAGGGGCAAATATAGTTTAATTATTCCATTTTATCAGTTGGTCATTCAGGAGGTGATATCTACAGGGTAACTAACAACCAGAAGATGGCTGTCTAAAGAAAAGAGCAAGTAAAAAATAGCAATTTCAGATCCATCTGTCCGTTGGCGTATTTGAAGTCATTAAGGTGGGATTAACTATGGGTATAAGGAATATTTCAGGTAGAACCCTAAGGCTAGAGTTTATGAAAATGTCATAATGAAATTCTTTAAACATGCACAAAATTAATGGACAATTAAAAAATTAAAATAAGAAAGGACAGAATGCACATTAAGTTTTCGCTTACCCAATTTGAAAACCTAAAATCGAAAATACTACAAAATCTGGAAGCTTGACAGCACCAACAAACCCAAAACAATTCAAAATATGCAGAATTTCAGATCTGAGTTTTTTGTATAAGGGATGCTCAATCAGGAAAGTCTATGCAATTATTCCAAAGTCTCAAAATTTCTGAAATATGCAATAAGTATTTCATATAATATTCCAAAGGGTTAAGTGAAATACAGTAAGCAAAGGATACATGAAAAAGTAAGAGGAAATGTTTGAGTGTTTTTTCAAGTGTTTCAAGTGTTTTAAGAAGGGAAGAATAAGGTATATAAAGTGGAATACAGTGTATTCTATGGAGGGACCAGTGAAATAAAATAAATATCTATTAGCTGTGTCAAAGAGGAAGTGGTAATTAGAATGAGAGGAGTTTCTTGGGTGAATGGAAGGGGACTTGAATTGAATGGTAGACCCATTGCAACAATGAGATGTACAGGATGCTATGTTGAAAAACGAACTTTGCAACTTTGGTGGGGGTTGGGGGGGCGGTGGGGTGGTGTAATAGTGGAGATGGGAGGGCAGGGACGGTAGGGAAAAACAAAGGAGAAGGCAGCAATGCGTGGTAAGAAATGTACTCATTACCTTGCTCATGTAATTGTAACCCCTCTGTACAGTATTTTCACAATAAAAAACTTATTATAAGAAAAAAAGAAATAAAAGAGGTTGAGCTGAAGGGGGAAAAAGAATTCTTTATTTGAAACCAAGAGAAATGGGAGAGACTGCATGGGTAATTAGGTGTTCAGTGTCTATCAGCATATCCTACATCTGTGTTTTATCTCTTCCTTGAAGTAGCAGATAATTGAGTAAAGGCTGAATGAGAAATGGTGAAGGCAACTTTGAAAATGCAAGTGGTAGGGAGGCAGGGCCGGATAGATGTATCAGACATGTAGAGAAGAATGGAATCGAGAACCTCAGTTGGAAAGACCAGTTCATTCCTTGAGACAGAAGCACAGAGGTCATTGTGAGTGGCATAGAAACCAAGCAGGCTTCTGTTACTCTATTCATACACTGAATAAGGAGTGATAGGAAAGAGATGCAAACCTTTGAGAAAATGGTTAGAGTTTGCAAACATTGCAGTGGGCATAGGGATAAATTGAATAATAGCAAACAGATTTCCCGAAGTCGATAAGATTGGAAATGACCCAAACAAGTACAAAATTTTTCTTAAGGCAATATTGATCTTAATATGTAGTGTTCATGCACTGTCTATATAGTCAGCAGGCAGACTTGGAAGTTAAACGGTGACATGATTATGATCTTTCTAGAAAATTCCTTGTAATGTTTATATAATTCATCAGGTCTATGGAACTTTATTAAGAGGAAATGCCAATATTTGATTGTTTTTATTTCACTGTTTTATTGAAATCTATAAGGAATAACTTCAGGGAAAAGAAAACATATTGAAACAGACACTCTCTTTTTTCAGTGAAACCAACAGTCTAAAGAAGTTAAAGAACTAAATTAGATATAATGATCATTTAACTGAAAATTAAAACCCATTTAGGAATTGTGAGAGTTCCTTGATCTTGAAGACCAGTGTGGTTATTTATTTAGAATCTTTAATAACATTTGAAAAGTAATTAATCAAAATATGACATAGATTTAAGAACTGCCACTTTTCATTGTCATTAAGGAAACTCTCTGGAGCTTTATCTGGAGCTTTATTTTTCATTATTTAATGAATAATTTGCAAGCACTGCAAAGACCAGGAGACTGTTCAAAATCACTGGGTCTTGATGTATATATTTCAAGAAACAATTCAAGTATGTGGTAGTGAGAACGAAAAAAAATTAGAATTCTTTTAACTTTACAAGACAGAAAAGATCTTTTTTGTAAAGTCCAAAATGTATATTCATTTGTTTGGAGGAAGCTCCTTACTATCAACAATAAACTTTGTTTCTTTATATATTTCAACAGAATTTAAGAATTCATTACTCTACTTGACATCTGCCAGAGCAATAGCTATGGTAATGTTCTGAACCCAATAATACACTTAGGTCCTACATGATCTTACTTGTTTGCTGTCTTTGAATTAAGTAGACCATGTACTCCCTTTGGAGAGTATGGCCTTCACCTGGAGACAGAGAGGCGCACGTCTAGTATCAGGCCACTGTCAGATGACAGATACTCAATTATGACACTTGGAGGAGCAAAACCCAGGAAGTGATATGAGCTATCCTCAAACCCTTAGATCACTGTATGAGCTTGTGTATACATATGAACATGTATACACTATAGCACAAGCTCTCAATGTCCAAAGAACCTCAAGGTAATATCCTCCAAGAAGTCTTAATTCACTGCAACAAACAGATAATGTCTCAAGGAACAATCATTATGAATCTAGTATTTGGGGCTTTAACATTTGGTCCCAATAGTAATGTATACATTATCATTTTAGCCATGAAAATGCTGTAAAACCTTTATAAATGTGTCTGGTTTTTCTTTCTAATAAAAACTCCTCTGAAAAGTTAAAATTTCATATACAGCGAGTGAGAGCAGATAATAAAGACTGCAGATATTACCTAGCAAGGCAAAGGCCCTGAGTTTAATCTCTACCACTGCCCAAACAAACAAAAAGGAGTGCAATGAGCACACAATAACAGTGCTTAGGACATGCTCCAACACTTAAAAGTGCCTTCTGTTTCTGCTTCATATTTTTGCTATTCTTACTGATAGCTAAGGTTAGGCCAGAAGAACAGATCTTGATAAACTGTATTAATCTGCTCATTAGCTCAGATGGCAATTGAAAGAGCAGGCATTCAATATCTCCAGTGAGGAACCAGAGAGATCCTGGCATCTCACAATGCCTTATGAGGGGTGACACTCAATGACCTATGACCTTCTTATTAGGACACGCTATGTCTCAGTACCACTACCCTAGAACCAAGTACCCTACTTGTAAACTTTTGGGGGGATACTCCCTTTATTCTCCACTTTGACCTTGTTCTCATTTAGAAGGCAGGCAGCCTTCTTCCTCATTGGATTCTCTCTTCATGATCTACGTGTCCTTACACATCCATTTACCCCTCTCCTCCCATTACCTCACCTCTCCAAGCACCTCACCCACCTCTCCATGGCCTGTCATCTGTATCGGTCTCCTATACATGTGGCAATGAGAGTTATCAAGAATGTTTTCTTAATTGAACTACAATTTTCCAAATGTACAAAAAAAGGAGGTATTTGTTCACTTATCAAAGTCTGTAACTTTTTTAACTGGAGTATTAAAAATCATCTAAAAATGAATGTATACTAACACATGGATATATGGTTGTTACTGATGGTGTAGCAAATCATAGAAAAAAAAGCTGGGCATGTCTAAGTTCTATAAATAAGTTACTCCTTATATAATGCTATCTGAAATGAAATGTCAAAACAAGCTTAATGATGATGTATGTATTCAATGAAGCTTGAGGGTCAACTAAGAAAATCTATTTTTCAAGACCATCATAGTGAGATTTTTCCCATTGTCCTCAAGCTTAATAAAATATAGGAGACTACCAAATTCTTATGTCTTATTACAACACACTTTTGATCAGGAAAAGAGTTGTAGAGGAAAAGTTTTGCTCAGGAAGTTATCAGGATATCATGTAATGAGAGGTTAGAGAAATCCACAACATAGCATCAAGAAAGACATGAACACCTATGTTTCAGTGTTATGCCTTCTCTGTCTCCAAAGCAGCTTTATGTTCAAATCATGTGTATTTCTACTGAACCTGAAACAACCTATTTGTGCTAAGTCCATATAGGAAGTCCATACCCACACCCTCCCACACCCACCCCAGCCCCTACACACAGAGGAAATCAAACTAAGCAAGAAGGTGTTTTGCTCCCCACAATGGAATTCAGAGATGTGTAATCCATGTAATACGATGAAAAACTCGGCACCAGTGTTCTTGTTGAATATTCCCCCCTCTCTCTTTCCTCCTTTCACCCCCCCTCTTTCTCTCTCTCTCTCTTACTTTTCTGGATCTTGTGAAAGGCCTTTTCTGCATCTACTAAAATGATTCTGAATGTCTTGTCTTTATTTCAGTTGATGTGTGGCAATTATTGATTTTCATACATTGAACTAGCCTTGCATCCCTGGGATGAATCCTGGTTGCCCAGCATGTCTCAGTTTTTGTCTTTTAATTCAGTTTAGTTTTATTGTAAGGGTGGTGTCAGAGGGTACAGTTACACAAATAAGATAAAGAGTACATTTCTTGTTGAACATTGTTACCTCCTTCCTTCTTTTCTCCCACTTCCTCCTTTCCCACTCCTCTCTCCCCTAAGTTGTAAAGTTCATTCCCAACATAGTGTCTTGTGGGTATGGCTGTTACATTGGTTCACCCTTTGTTCTTTGCTCTCTTTTCTGTCCAGAGCTTACAGTCAGTAAATGTGTCAAGGTGGGAGGAAGGATGACAGGAATAGTAAAAAGGAGGAAAATAAAATTTCAGAAAGCATATGGTAACAACTGAATATTTAATCAAATTAGTCTAGAAATTCCTTCCTATTTTCAGAACTCTTTGCAAGGCAGTTGCTTCTTGATGCAGAATGAATTTCAATAAATGTCATATATTTAGCTAGATGGCTTATTTTGAAATTTTGTTGAAACAGGTCACTAGCTCAGAATAGATCTCAATCAAAGACATAGCAGATGGATATTGATACTGAATAAAAAGACTGATATTAGCTGGAGGGTTCTGAGAAGAAAATGTCATTCACTGAACACTTAAGAAAATATTTACTGAGTACCTACTATGTGCCAGGCAAAAAAGATAAATATTTGGGCTTTGTATTTTTATTGCAGTAAAAGAAGGAAGCAGGACAAATCATTTCCTTGAGGTAAGAATTTCAACTAAGTGCTATGGTAAACCGGTCTTTAAAGATACCTTCATTTTCATATTGCATTATCCAGATATCAATTCTGATGATTTCAGGATTTTATACCTAACTTGGATTTCTGAAGATGCTATTTACTTACTCTTAGCAAAGACTAACTTCCTATTTTTTGGAATGAAAGAAGGCCTGACATGGTTTCAAAGATATTTTTCAACATCAAAGGGCTTAGAAGGACATACGGTTTATGGGTAATGGTTTAAGACTTACTGAATCAAAAACACATGGATTAAATTTCCCTTAAAAAAAACCCTAGATTTAAAACTAAAGGGGGAGATTGCTCTTTGGTCCCAAGCAAAGCCAAAACTTATTTTGAAACTAGTTTGAGTTGTCTTATATACCCAAAATTTGACTGGACGTTCTTTTTCTATTGAGTAAGCACCAAAAGAGGTGACAATTGACTCAAACTCTCAGACTTACAAAGACTGCTTTATTGCAAAGGTCTCTAGCTTTGAATCTTCTTTTTGATGTTTTTTAAAAAATTCTTATTGTAAGTTAGTAATCCTCCATGGTTGTACCCAACAACGAGAGTACTTTTTGAATGAAAAAGTCACTCTTCTCTATGTTCTTTCTTAATACACAACTTTAAAACTGGACCTGAGATTTTTAGGTACCATCTCCAACTCTTCAACTGGGGAATACAAGATCATTTCAAAACAGGAAAGGGGCACTGATCTGAATTTGGCAGTTTCATGATATATTAATATAGCTGCATTTAAAGCAGTGGGAAGAATCTAGCAAAAAAAAAAAACTAGGAAGAAATATAGTACAGGACCTTCCTTTTTAGGACATGGTTTTCTGGTGGAAAGCCATTAGCTTGGGCACTTCGCTGAGTTTGGGGGATTAAAGGAAACAAGTTAGTACATAGCCTCTGAGCTCTTATTTCTTTTGGAAAATAGGTCCCAAAACTAAGCTGGTTGCACTTAAAGAGCACTCAATACCAGCATGTTTTGAATTTCAGTGGTAGGGGAATAACAACAGGTGAAGTTCAGTCAGATCCAAATTTTTTAAAAAAGAGAGAAAGAAAATAGAAAAGCCAATATTCCATAGGAAGAGTTTATTCTGAATAAGAGAACATGGAAATAAACTTTATGTGTATGGATAAAATAACCAGATGATCCGTTAGTTAAAAAAACACACATAGAATGATGCAAAGTGTATGAGCTGATGAATTTGGAAAAAAAAATTGGTGCCAAGCATGGTAGATCAAGTCTGTAATTTCAGCTAATTGGGAAGCAGAAATAAGGAATATCTTGAGTTCAAGGCCAATATGAGCAAAGTCATTGAGATCCACTCTCAAAATCAAAATAAGAACAGAAGGACTACTGAATGGCTAGAGCATTCGCCTAGTATGTGCAAGGTCTTGGGTTCAACTCTCTCCAGAAAAATAAGTATGTGCCTATATGTAATACATTATAATATATCCTTTTTAAAATATACATTGATTAATTTTCCAGTGGGGTAGATTTGGAAAATTCTAGAAAATAAATGGCTTTGTGGTCATGGCTGAATTCTAGAATACTTGGTGTGCAGAAATCCCAGGGCAAACATGGTTGAGGTTTAGAGTATCAATGAGTCTCTCTGGGTCTCTGTCTCTAGAATGTGTAGTGTTTTAAAGACATTCAGTCAGTATTTCTAAATTAGGAGATGCCTAGCTTCTCTTGAACATTTAAAAGCTACTACCAGATGAGATCATGCAGTACATGGGGCCTTTGGGATGTTGCTAAGGGGTGACCATTCCCCAGTTCGGTAGAGCATTTTCTAACTGTGTCAGTGGTTAGTTTAGCTCTTTTAAGTTGCCTGTCTGCATATAATACATGGGACTTAGGTTAGTCATAATAGAGAAAGTAAGGGAGGAATGTCTAATGCAGTGTCTTAAAACTGGAAAGGGAAAGGAAAGACAGCTTTGGCAGCCTCTAGTTTGACACTTTGGAAGGGATCAGCAAAAAGGTCATGAATATAACTCTCAACAAATCACCTTGGGTCAGGCTCAGTGTGGGAAACAAGGAAAGTTGTTTGAATGATCTCTGATCTAGGATGAATTAGCTGAATTCAGAAAAATACAAAATGTTCTATACCCCATAAGCCAAGGTATGTGGGTTACCTCTCTATCTTCATCTATGGGATTCTAGCAGGCCTTGTTCAGAACTCCACTCCAAAATAAAGACTTGGTAGCTGGCTGTACAAGCTGTTCACTGCACAAATTTACAAAACAAAAACCTACTAACCAACACCAAAAAACAAGCTTAGATGAGCCCTCTTGACAAGGGCTCCCAATAGCTGCTTCATGACTTATCTCTTCATCTCCTTCTAGACTCCAGCTTAAAGGCCACAGTTTGGTGTGAGGCTTTCTATAATCTCACCCACTACTGACTTCTGACCTTCCAGTCACCACCCTCTTATCTTTGACTGTCTCTATTCTCCTTCAATGTTTTATGCTTAGCTGCAGCTCTTTTCACTGCCTAGCATTCATTTTATTTCTACATTTCTTTATTGTTGCCTCCCTCAATAGTTCTTCATTGAAACACCAGAATCTAAAACTATGCTTAGTAGGCACTCAATAAATTATTCTGAATGAATGACTGCATTCTTGAGAGCAGGAAGCAGGCTTTTTCTCAGAATCTGTGGTTCTCTGGCCATATTTTGTACCCATTATGTATCCCATTTTATATTAGGAGAAGTATATCACTCATTAGGTAAAGCATATGACCCTATGACTACCTAAATTTATTACAGAAATTAAAATAAACAAAAGCAACCTACAAAAACCTACATTTATGCTACCATAGAAGGAAATACATGTGTCTGGCTGTGTGATCACAAAGTTAATTATTCTTCATTGTACAAGACTCACACCTCCTGCTACAAATCCACATGTGTGATTTTTCTCTCAATTATGTTTTACAGCTTATAAAAACACTTTCTTCATTTTGTCCCTTGAAAAGCAAAGTAGTCAGGCTTTACTGGATGTTTTTATTGAAACAAAACCCAAGGGGGCTATATTAAACTGTTTTAACACAGCTGAAGAGATATCTGAGAACAAGCTTTCTGATGGGAGGGCAGATTACAAAATTACTTACAGCTCTCAATCTGATAACAGGAGTAGAACACCCCATGCATATGAATGAAACCTTTTTATTTTTATCTTTTTTTTGGTATATGTCACAATAGAAAGTGAGAAAGAATAAAGTGGGGGGTAAGGAGAGGAAGCGATAAGAGAAAGAGACAGAGATACAGAGAGAGAGAGAGACAGAGAGACTTGAATGTAACTTGAAATGCTACATTCTTTATTTACTCTATCCTTTGCTTCAGTGAGAGATTCTTCCAAGACTAGACCTTAGTTGATGACTGGGGAGAGTTGTGGCTGGCGTGAGCCAGGCTCAAGCTGTTTCTCTGTTTGTAACTTAGGAGACATTAATATATGTCATTAATAATAGGTACATCCAACTTATAGTCCCACAAAAATGAAACACGCACAAGAAATTTTAAAAGTCCAAGGTATTTCTTTAGTTTCTCATCTTTCAGTCTTCCAAAAATTCTATTATTTAATGACAAATAAATAACTTCATAAGAACTTGTGTAAACTTCTTAATAATTATGAGTTTGAGTTTGACCTTACATGAGTGACATCTGTCTGCACAAGTGGATCATAAACTCTTCCAGGGCAGAGATTTACATTTCTTCCTTTAAAAACAATATTCTCCTAGTACCAGCACATATGATGCTCATAGTACAGTCCTTTTGCTATTTTTAGTAAGGCAAATGTGGGCCTGGCAGCAAGACGATGTCTGTTAAGAACACAGAATCAAAGTAATTCTGAGTTGGTATTAGTAACTGCACCTATCCCTTATTACTGAGAGGTGACTAGTTTGAACTGAGAAAGCCCAGGAAGAAAACTCTGCCCTGAGGGTTTAGTGGCAAACACACAAGTTTCAACATCCACCAGCAAGACATGAAAACCAATTCCCCAGCAGGTGAGTTTCTGCATATGTTTTCTCTCCCAGGGGAACACAAGAAGGAAATTAGGTACTCTATGAATAAACATAGCAGACTAATCAAAGACTTAGGGACAGAGAAAAGAGTCAGAGATAGCTCTGCAGAAACTACTGAACTTGGGGACTAAAGAGGTGAACTGTGAACAAAACAAAAGAAAGAGATAACGAAGGAGCAGGCAGAGAGGTGAGAAGTGACCTGAGCCCGTGAGCTGTGGCTAGGCTGGGCGTGTCTCTGTGCAATGACACTTTGTATGTGTCTGAGAGCACGTCAGCCCTTCTGACTTATTCACTTTGCTTGGAGATGACCACATTTGAGGAAACATTTATTTGCGGCTATTTACATAGATATATAAAAGTAAAAAATAGGCTAGTCCTACTTTGAACTACTTGTTTGTAACAACAGCTTTGGAAAGTGATATTTAAAATGTGCTTCTTAGTCTAGCCCTCCTTAAACAATTAAAAAAAACTGAGAATAATGTGGACATTTTCTTAGGTGGCCTTAAGAGCAATGTATAACTTGTGTGTTTCTTTGGCTTAGAAGATTGCTATTTTTTCTTAGTGGAGGTATAAAAGTAGTGAAAATATTGGAATCTTTCATTACTAGTTTACGTTATTCTGACACATTTTTTTTTATCATGGAGACAAACCTTGTCCTCTAATTCTGAAAGTATTTAGTAAATATCTAATGGGAGTTTTACTGCAAATTATAAAAAAAAAAGCACTCTTGGAAAAACAGTAGTTGATAGGACATCTCATCGACGCCATAAATCTTTTTAATAGCAAAATATGTGTAGGTTAAAAATTATTGGCTAATGCACTGTTAAGTTTGAGAACTGAACGCTAATTTTAAAACACCCATATCTTCTATAAGCAATCAGACAATTTTTTGGTACTACAAAAGATTTCTGATGATGTAAATTGCTTGTTATTAATCAGTTCCAAAAGAATAAAACACTAAGTGCATTTCCAGCATACACCCGAGATTTGCCATGAAAAAGACCAAAACACTTGGGTTTCAATATGGAAGTTTACTTATTCAGAACAAAGCCCAAATAAGCTTCCAACTGGAAAGGAAAGCTATCTACCTGTAAATAATCCAAACACCACTTGCACTCTTCACACAAACCCACAATTTATGACCCAGTAGCAAAGAGAAACACGATGTACATCATTTTCAGATCGTCTTCATGCAGAAAAAATTCATTAGTCAGCTATAATACTTTAGCTGTAAAGGAAATATTTTTTTCTGAATCCATTTGCATGGCAATGTGCATGTGTCTGGCTGACAGAAGTGACAAATAAACCTCCACCCAACGCTACAAAATGTGAACAATCTTCTTAAAATTCATTCTATACTCTCTCCAGTGTCCCTTCTTACAATCTCAGATTCACGGACCACTGGCAATTAGAGTACCCTTTATTTTACCGGAGACAGTCGACGGTATTTCATCCTGCCCAAGGGCTCCTTTGAACAGAAGCCCGTGATAAGGAAAATGCACTGGGCAGCGAGCTAGCTATTCATGCATGCGTTTCGGGAACCCTCGCCAACGGGCAAATTAGCAAAGTGCTCTCGGAAAACATAAAAGGTAGGAAATGGGAAACCACACTTCGGAGTAAATTCTGCAATGTACTTACATTGCTGCCTTAATGAGGAGGGGGTCAGCACACATACCAGCCAGACGGCTGGCCTCTGGTTATAATCTATTTCACCTCCACCGAACCCCAGCAAAGAGATAAAGTGCCATTGAAAATGATCGATCACAAGCCCCCAGAGTTTGGCAGAAATGAAGACTTTTCAGACCGGCCCCAGAAACACCTGCCCTCTGGGGGAAGACCTCTACATAATACAAATAAAGCAGAGCTGGGGACAAGGAAACGGCTGGCCGGCGACATCACCCCGGATAAGGTGACCGATCCCTTCTCCACGGGCCGAGTCCGATCACAGCCTTGAAACTTGCCGGGCCGTGACAGGCCCCAGTGCCCCCCTTCCCCGAGTCACACAGGTGGCCCTCGGGATCAACGCCCCAAAGCATCCAGCCCCGGACCCCATCCCTCAGTTTCCCAAGCCTTTCAACTCTCACCCACCTCGGCGGTGTTGTCCTCCGGAACAGCAGCCAGGTTCTCTTAAGGGAACAAAGAAAGCAGAAGCGCCCAGCGCTGGGGAGAGGGTGGGGTGCGGGATGTGAACGCGGTGGAGTTTCTACCTTGCGGTGCTCAGGACCCCCGCGGCGGCGGAGTCAGCCGCGCGCAGGGACCCCCCGCGCGCCCGCCTCCGCTGCCGCCCCGCATCTGGCTCACGCGCTCCCCCCGGCTCCGCATCTGGTCACAAAGCGCGCGGGACGCTGCGGACCGCCCGAGCCACCTGCAGCCGGGGCCGAGCCCAGGCCCCTCCCTCTGTCCGTCCGTCTGTCCGTCCCCCCCCCCCACCCGCCCTCCGCACTCTCTCCGCCCCGGGTGACTCAGCTGGGCACCGGTGCGCACCGCCCCGGGCGCTTCCAGACCCGAGGCAGCGCGAGCGAGGCCAGTGGACCCTGGCGCCCGGCCGTTCCCAACACGTGTCTGTCCGTCTGTCTGGCTCTCTCACTGTTCGTCCGCCACGTCGGAGGACTGCTGAGATGGGGGACTGGCACCACCTAGAGGGGGAAGCCGGGTCCCCCCCCACCCCGCCCTTCCTGCCACTCGGGCGCCACGCCTGACCCCCGCGGGGGTCGCGTTTCCTCCCACCCCTCCCCCGCCCACGACAAGGTGAAAGTTTCTAAAGTGCACAAGTTTTCTCGACCCGGCTGCGAGCTTTCTCCTCCCCCAGATTCGGGGCAGGCTGAAGTTAGCCCAGCCCGGAGATAAATAGGATCGAGTCTCCCCCTCCTGGCGCTCAAGTAGCGAGTGTCACCCAGCGGGGCGCGCGGGGTGCGGAACGCGCACCCCACCCCACCCCGAGCACCCCTAAGACGCCCCTAGTGCACAGTGCACCCTCGGTGTACCCCAGGCGCTGCCCGCGGCCTCTCCCACGCCTCCCGTAGCCTCTGGGCACTCTCCCGGGTGGCCAGGGATGTGGGCACTGCCGAAAACAAGGAGCTCATTGTCACAGACGTGGTAGGAGTGGATGGACGAATTGTCCCAACGATTTCATTATGCAACCATTATCCTTTACTATAATAACTCGGATTTCTGGAAGGAAGCACACAGAGGAGGTGAACCCCGTGGAGGCTTCAGTTTAACTTTTTTTTTTTTCATAGGCAGAGCAGACTGATTAAATAACTGGGCAAATAAGCAAGCCTGAACAAAAGTTTAATTCTTGAATAGCTCTGTATTTGTGTGTGTGTGTGTGTGTGTGTGTGTGTGTGTGTGTTTAAAGTTTAAAGTTTGGGGCTTTGTGGAATTAGGATTCATTTGTTAGGATAATTTTATTTTGTGTTTCATATACAAAAATTGACACTGACTTACAAAAGTAACTATTCAAAAGTAATAAGATCTAAAATACAAACTGCCTGTTTGAACTTGAGAGTTTGCCTAGCTCTCATCGAGGTTTGTTTAATAACGTCAACATCTAAGAAGAAAATTTGTTATTGTTAGTTGTTGTGCAAGTTCATTGCTACTTATTACTACATGAAGACTGGACAAGTATAACAAGAACCAACCAACGTACCCAACATATTACCAAAGTCCACAGGAAAGGATTTCAAGCCTGAGCCCTGCATCCAATCATTTCACAGATGAAGAAACTAATAGTTCCTAGGAGGCAAAGTTAGAACTCTCAAATCGCAAACAAGTCTCCTCATACCCTGCCAAAAGCCCTCACCTGGGGCATGCCTGAAAGAACAAAAGTGTCCAGTGTCTTGATATTGAATGGCTTAAGTAATCGAAGGCAGTCCATGTCAAAATGCTGATTTACTGTTTATAGGCTACTTAATCTACACTTGGACAATAACAGTTGTTCGGTAACATCCATCAACAAAAGGTGAATAACTTAATTTTTGTGTATATACACTCATGTGGTGAGGACACACATGCACAACACGTACACACACATACACAGCTATAGTTGTCTAAATGAATGATTAGAGTGCTGTTTCTATTTCCTGGTTTCCATAGCAATATGTTAACTGGATTTTTACATTGCATTATGTAGTTGCCTTAACAGGTTTTCTGAGTTTGAGTGCCATGATAAAAATACATTAAAAAAATTGCAATTAAAGTTGTAGAAAGACTTAGAGAAGCCAGTGAAAACTGGAAAATCACATAGATTATAAATGTGAACAATCCATTACATATACACATATATGTGTGTATATATATACACATACTTTCTTCATCTTTAATTACTGACAAATTACAATTCAGTTTTACAACTGGATTGAAAGGTATCATTTTTATTTACTAAGTAAGGCTATATCAGTTTACCAAAGCAAATAAGAATAATGTAGATAAAATGAGCGTGAAAGTCAAATGATGAATTTTTATGAAATTCTGGATAAGTTGGATCAGGAAAAGCATTGAGATGATTTCACATGTTTGGAAATGGAGGTAAGCAGACACTTATAAGAGAGAATATGAGTCTGCACTTCATTTCTGGCTTTGTGGTGAACTCTAACTGTTGCTCTCTTAGGATCCATGGCATAGGTGACACATTCTATGATGAAGTTCTATTGGTATTTTCATGACCAATCCAAACCACTTGTGGCTGATACTGTTGGCTGCCTAAGCCAGCACCTGTTCCCAAACAGATTTTTCCACTTTCCTCTTAGGTCTAGGGGAAAAAAAATCTCTTTTCCTACACTCCTTTGCAGCCAGACAGGACCATATGATATTGTTATGGAAATGAGATAGAAGGAGCTTTTTAGACAGAATTTAGTTTCCTGATTAAAGGGACCTTAGAAACTAATGCCATCCTTTTCTCCATTTTATCTACTATGTTCAGCAGAGTCATTTTGTCAGCATGAAGGGAGAAATTGGCCCTGACATTGCTGAGTAACAGCATCAGTGCCAGGAGATACTTCCAGATTTCTTATTTTGTGGGAAAATACTTATTCTAGATATTGTTAGCCGGGGCTTCTGTCACTTGCATCCAAAATCAATCAAAATGGATACATATCTCAAATGGGAACTAGAGATCTTGAAGACTGAGTTTGCATAGTTGTTAAGAAGTTGGGTTTTAGAACAAGACAACCTGGAACTCAGTCTTTCTCTGTTTCTCATTAGTTTACCAATGGGCCCTTGGATTAAACGCTCTGTGACTCATCTGTAAAATGGGGAAAATAATAGGGCGGTTATGAGGCTGAAATAAGGAGCTATGCATAAAGCACATGGAACAATGTCAGGTAAAACCTAAGTGGTTGAAAGGTGTGAGATGTCCTTATGCCCACAATTGTGGATAACACACAGCACTACATTATTAAGATCTCGTCTGTTAACCTTGAGATAGGCATATTAGTAGTGCTGCTCAAAAGAGACATGAACAGCCACCTTCTGTTCTGAACAGACTGCATCTTTTCTGCTCTCCCTTCATGAATTAATATCTTTGAAGGTGTTTTTAAGTTCATGTATGTGGTGCTACTTTTGAAATAAAAATGAAAAAAAATAATCTCCTTAGAATACAGGCACCTCGTGATGAATAGGGCCTGCAGACATTCATAGGCTCAGAGTGTTTAAGTGTCTGCATCATGATAGGCAAACACATGCTTTCCATTGGCCTTACTGATGTCTATGTAGCATCAAGCTACCTGCTCTTGGTACCATCGCCTCTGTAGGTGTGCCCTGACTTAGTGCATCTCTTCTTGGATTCCATTCCTTTCTCTTCTCTCCATGTCATCAGCCCTGTCACCTGTGTTATTGTGTCTAGGAAAATGTCTTCACCAAAAAACAATAGAAGGTTCACATTATTTCTTTGATTAAGTAAAATTTGGAAATGCAGGACTCCAATGCCTTTTTATGATGCACACACACATACACACACACACACACACACACACATACATACACACACACTATGTTAAGACAGAGCAAAACAAAAACCAAGTCTTTAAATTTGGATTTTTTTGAGACAAACCTCAATTTTTTATTCCTTTGGATTTTTGAGACAAGGTCTCCCTAGGTAGCCCAAGCTGGCCTGGAACTTGTGTTCTTTCTGCCTTAGCATCCTGAGTGCTCAGGTAACAGGTTTGCCCTACTATGCCTTGCTCAAAGAGTTTCTTAACTTCATTTATATTACCATCTTCAAAATTTCCTCCTTACTTAACCTTCAGTGCTAATTTTTGTAAAATTAATTTTATACATATTTTGAGAAGCCTCATTTTAAAAGATGACAATGCCAGTCATTTCTTAGAGGTTCAGAATCGAGTATTTTCAAAATGAAATGCTTTTACGTCAATCTATATTGGTGTGTAGGTTCTCTAAAAATAAATATGCTATGTTAAGTTATCTAAAAATATGATAACATATTCAATACTGGAGTAGATAAGGCTGCTTGGCTACAAGCGCCAAGGATCACAATTTTAGTCAGAGGATTTAACAAACTGTAGGTAGAAATGTTAACAACAAATATACTACTGTCTCAAAAATGTTGCCCTTTGGATCAGGATTGGCTTATTCATGTTCACATGACTTCTTGACTTTTTCCTGTAGCAAATGAGTACAAGGTATCTTGTGTTTGCAGTTCTTATATCCTTATAACAAAACTTAGTACTAGGTGTCACCTTTCTTGCTTCAAGTGGAGGGAAATGAGCCTCAGAGAGATCATGTAACGTATTCAAGGTCAAGTAAGAGGCCTAAGGCTGTCTCTTTCCGAGAACAATTGCCCTTCCATTGCAGAGACTGTAAACTGTATAACTATATCCAGTCATTTAGCTTGAACTGTCAGAACTTAAAGTTGGCTGTTATTTTTTCTTATTCTCTGTTTACAACATCAGCCACAACTTAAGGCATGGCAGCTCCCTGCTTAGCTAATCCTGCAGGACTGATGTTGAAGGGGAAAATAATGGAGCTGCACCTTGTGCTGTCCACTGGCAAACACTGCACAAGTTGGAACAAGGGTTCTGGAGAAGGGTTCTGAAGACTAGGCAAAAATGTCTAGATGAAAATGTCTTGGGGATGAAAGCAAACATGGATGTCCTTTCTCCTTTGCTTTTTTTTCCCCAAACTCTGATTTATCTTTTGAGGACTATATTAGTCTTTTTCCTGTTGCTATAATAAAATGCCTGGGACTAAGTACTTTCTAAAAAGTTTTTTTTCTTTCAGTTATTGAATCAATATATTCTTTTATTTACTTCCCCATTTTTATTTTTATTGTAATTATTAAGTAGTTGTACAAGTGATTACAATTCCATAAGTTAGGTTATAAGTATAATGCTTTTTGGTCAATGTCACCCCTTTAATTAGCTTATAATTGTGAAGGCTAAAAGGACAAGATTGGAGAGCTCCATCTGTTTGGCCTCTGGCAAGGTCCCTTTAGGCTGTCTTTACATGACAAAAAAATAACATTTGTACAGAAGGGACTAAGGGCATAGTGCATCCTTGGTCTGTAGCAACCCACTCTCACAAGCATTAACTCACTCTGTGAGACCATGAGCAAGTAGTCTATTCTGAGAGTCACACCCCTCCATGACCTCATTACTTTGCACTGGGTAGTAAAGACCTAGTTTCTAGTTAAGGGATAGTTGGAGAATAAATCAGGCCCAAACCACAGTAGGAACTTAGGAAATGTGGGAGAGAAAAGGAATCACCAGGTGGCACAGTCCAAAGAGAGAGTCTTTAAGGAGTCATGCATAATGAAGAGCAAGCATAGAACATGCTATGGAAGCTTGCTCCCATAATTCCCTCTCTTATCAATATCTCTCTCCCTAAAGCCATATTTATTCATTTTTCTTTTCTTTGACTTTTACCTTGTGGTGAATATGAGAAAGGTGACATCTTCCAATTATCTTTCCATCAGTTGATGTAAAACTTGGCAATAACACTGGTCTTGGAAAATAATGCACCCAAAAGAAGCAAATGTGTTTCCTCCCTTATTCATCATTCTGTACAGAGTCTTAGTTCAATTCCTGTCAGTGTGTGAGATTGCGTATTTACAACAATTCAAGGTTTTACTGCTGCCTTGATGAGTACTTTGGTACTTCATCCCTGAGGATGAATTTCTTCACCTATAAAGAGTTCTGATTAGTATTATTGTATATGGTCATATGTATATAGCTATTGAGCTATTATGATCCTCTGCTAGGACTATAGTAGACATATTCTAATTATTACAAATGAGGGGAACTATGGAGCCTTTGTTTCTTTGGGTCTGGCTTCATTTAGTAATATTTTTCCAAGTCAATTTTTTCCAAGTTTTTCCATTTCCTTAAGAATGGGGCAATGGCATTCTTTCTGACGGAAGTGTAGAATTCCATTATGTATATATACCACATTTTCTTGATCCAAAACTCTAAGATATGGAAACAAGAGGTTTTTCTTTGCTGTTGTTTTTAATGTAATGTGTGAAATTATTTCTTTTTTCTTTCATTGTTTTCATTTGGTTTATCCTGTTGTCACTGTTTTTGATTTTGGTACCCTGTGTCTTGTATATACACTTATCTGATTTGGGGAAGGGAAGAGGAAAAACAAAATGATGAGACAAAAGACTAAGGATGAACCAATGCAGCAGCGATTCTCATAAGACACTCTGTTGGAAATGAACTTTACAACTTGGCAGGGGAAGGAGTCGAGGGGGGAGGGAAAGTGGGAGAAAAATGAAAGAGTCGGTAACAATATTTGACAAGAAATGTACTTATTACCTTACGTTTGCAACCATAACTCCTGTGTATATCACTGTGACAATAAAATTAAATAAAGAAAGAGTTCTGATGTTTGGTGAAAATGATCTTAAAGTATTAAATACCAACCAAGCTTATAGAAATCAGTCCATTTGGAGCATATACACCACACAATTTACTATTCTCTCATATGTAAGGGGTATTATATTAGAAAGAAGTACTTCAGTGTGTGGTTCTTATTAACTACTGGCTTGTCCAAATATGATAAAAAATCACTATTCCAATAAGAATAATTTAATAGTCAATGTAGAGATAGTATATTTGATGTGCCAAAAGTCAACTAGGTAATTTAGAAATAGCCACAAGATGTAACCATTTAAGAGAGAATATATAGGACTCAGTGGTACTGAAAATGGCACTGAAGGGTTTGATTAGGATCAATGTAACTCTAAGACATGACTGATATATTTTGAAATACAAGATAGTTATTTAAAATACTTTCCAACACTTGTGCATTGGCTAGAGTTTGGTCTTAATGTATGTTCAAATGCACAGGAGAAATGATTGTAACTGTGGATTAATTCTATCATTGACTCGCCAATAATGAATTAAAAAAAAACTGTCCAGTTAAGGGTCAGGAGCAGAAATTTGGTGGTAATGTAAACTGCTTAGGACTTCCTGTTTATTGGCCTGTTGGAAACATTCCCCTCTATACTTCCTAGAAAAATCAAACTATCCTTGAGAGGCAATTTCAGAATAAACTCTACACAGAACTGTCAGAGCCAATAAAATCATCTGCAAACTTTCACGCTTATGTTGAAGGAACTTCCAAGGAGTGTGTATAACCTGAATTAGAAAAGACATCTTTTTAAAGCTTTCCGTGAAGTGTCTGGTCCATCTGTTGTGGTCTGAACTCCCCACGCTTGAGCTGTGATCAAGGATTGTTAGCTCTTTCATTGCTACTGTTAACAAATGGATTTATTACCTCAATGTTTAAAAAAAGAAACTTTTCTTTGTTGTTTGAAAGTTTGATGACCTGTGCTTAAATATCACCAGTAAAATTGAAATTTAGAAATAATTTGGACAAAGAAATAAGAAAGGAGATAACAAGTGGGATAGAGGCATGGGTCAGGTGGTAAAGCATCTGTGAGTGAGCTAAAGCATCAGATACTGGGTTTGAGCCCTCATCCGTGACAGAAGAAAGAAAAAATATTATGATGATCAATGAGGTCATATGATTCAGGTCCATTTCAAGATTTCAGATTGAATTTCACTATTTTGGCATCTATACTTATCAGATTACCTCAACTTGAACAGATTTTTTTTGTTATATAAACATACATTTTATACGAATAATTTGTGTAGAAACAGTTACAAATATAGAATAATTAAACATGTCAGATCTTAAAATTCATCAATTTAACTTTCAACAATTGCTTATCAAGACCTCACATGTGCCAGGACGTGTGAGGTCAATACCAGGATTATTGACGTGACCGTCACAGTCCAGCACAGAAGACCCACATGGAAATCAGAACACATGGTACTGCATGGAAAGAGCTAGCCACTGTTAAGGGCTGAGCACAGTGACACATGCCTATACTCAACTTCTGAGGTTGGAAGCCATCACAGACAGAAAATTAGCAAGATCTTATGCTAAAGATCAAGCACAGCATGGTTTGTCACATGTAATTCCAGGTATTCAGGCACTAGAGGCAGGAGGATCATGGTCTGATATTATTCCTGATGAAAAGTGGGAAACCTTTTCTAAAAAAAATTAAGGCCAAAATAGATGAGGGAATGGCTCAAGAACTATTTTGCTTAGCCAATGTAAGGTCCTCTGTTCAGACTCCAGTAAAGATATACATATACATATATATATATATATATATGTAGAGAGAGAGAGAGAGAGAGAGAGAGAGAATTTTATATACTAACTTCAGGGATGAGGGGGAGACATTGCGTCAAAGGTGATATGTGAGCCACATCTTATAGAGATATCAAGTATTGACCAGGCAACCATGTTTATACGAGGATGGAGGAGGTGAGGAAATTCCAGCAAAGGTTTAGTCAGATAGGCATATTCAGGTTTTGGAGAGTTGGGACAAAGTGTGTTTGTGGTTAGTGAAATAAAGGTCAAAAAGTAGATGGGGCTGGGAATATGTAAAAGGTATATATATACCAGTTCATCAAAAAACTTTGTAGGAGATGGTAAAGCAATGAACAAAGTAATTTAAGTAACACACTGTTGGCCCTTCATACCTGCATGTTTCGCACCTTCATATTCAACCAGCCCCATATGGAAAATATTCAAATAGTGCATTTTCAACTGCATATGTACAGACTAGGTTGCTTTTCATTATTCTCCAAACAATATAGGAGGCCAACAATTTACATGGTATTTTCATTGTTTTAATTATCCTAAGTCAGCTAGAGATGATTTCAAGAGGATTATGCAAATACCATTCCATTTCACTCAAAGGAGGAGAACATCCAGGCATTTGGATGTGGAAAGGCAGATCCTGGAATCAGTCCTTGCAAGACTCTCAAGTATCTGTGAATCAATTTTTACATGTTAGTGGAAGCTTCTAGGTAATGGAAGTCTGGGAGCATGATGCAACTGAGGCAGGTGGCTAGAGATAAGGGGATTTCTTTAATGTGACTGCTGGGTTACAGGGCCAGGAGAACATCTTCATAGGCACTTAGGGTGTGGAATATGTAGGACCACTTAGAGGTAACACAAACTGAACATTACTAAGAAAAGTTGCTTTTATTGCATATACATCAAAATACCACATTGTATACCATAAATGCATGCACTTTTTTAATGTGCTATGATACTTTAATGAAGTAGGGGATAAAACATTATTTATTGTTTTGTTTACCTTTTTGCCTTTTAATGGAGCCGAGGACACATGTATGTATTCATTTCTAATTGCTGAATTTGTGGTGAAATCTAGAAGTTCAGTCTAAATACCAAGGTGCCAGATTGCATTATTGTCTACTTGATTATGTTCCAATCTGTGCTTTTCAGACTCTATATCTCTATAATTCCAGATTGGAGGTGGCCAGAAAGAAAGCTGTGTGAGTTCTGAGGTAGGAAAGAAACAGGCATCTTCAGTTCAAAGGTTATTATCACCAAGGCCATATACAATGATGTCAGCAGTTTGTCCTTGCTCTTCTCTTTTTCCTAATGCTGTCCTTGGGCTTCCAAAGTGTCCCTGCTCTTTGCCAGATACTTTGCTGAGAATTCACAAAGGTAGAGGACAGACATGATGAGTTGATCATCTCCAACAGTTTTTGAGGTCCCACTATTGAAGTAGGAAGGTTGGTTCTAAGGGCTGCCACGTGTTCTGAATTGTCGGTGACTTTTCTCTGTTCCTTCAACTCCATGTTTCAGATCCTCACCTTTGGGCTCTTCCTACCATCATGTCATTTCTGATTCATATAAAATTTATTCTTTCTTCCTTATCCCCTATAGTGGTTTTGCTTCCATGAGTGAATCTTTTTGAAGCCACAACTAAGCTGTCTTTTCAAATGGAATTTCTTTAAAATGTGGTGTTTTATGCTCATGACTTTTATCATTTGAAATTGTTTGTATTTGGAGGGTCTAATTTTCTTCTCAGATAGCAGCTTGCTAGAAGAATGATGATCACAATACATTCAAATGGGAGAAAATTTCAGGAATTTCAAAGGAATTCAATAGCAGGATCTTGTGCTGTTGAAAAGACTTTATTTTGGGTGTCTATGTGAACATTTTAATAGGACATAGGGTTCCAGAATCTTCAGAGCCATAGGATGCCAGTCATGAAAAATCTTAGGTGTATGGGAGATGGTGGGGAGGAGTTGGCAGATTGGGATAAGAAATGATTGCCTTCTTATGGGTAGATGAAGCCATTTTTTTTCCATGAATAGAGAATGGAATTAGGGCTTTTGTTGAAAGCACACCTGTCGAACAGATGTGCTAATGCTATTGGCTTTGTGAGGATCCTTCATGAGTAGGTCAAACACAGACATGAGCAGGAGGTATTGTCTAGATTCTAGAATAGGTAAGTGGGTTGCTCACGGCTATAATTTGAATAAGTAGCCAATAAAAGTTCATGTGATAAACGATTAGTACTCAGCCTGAAGTGTGTTGGGAGTGATGGAAACACTAAAAGGGAGGATGCAGTAGTAAATCTGAGGTCCTGTGGGTTGTTCCGTGGATAGAAGAATTCCAGAAACTTCTTCCCTCTCTTTTGCTTCCCAATAATGAGATAAGCAGTTTTTCTCTGAGACATGCTCCTCACCATAATATACTGCCTTGCCACAGGCTCAAAAGTAATAGGGCCAATAGGAAATCTCTAAAGCTAAACTTTTTTTTCCTTTATAAGTTAACATTTTCCAGGTATGCCTTACAGTTACAGAAAGCTTTCTAACATACTCAATTTGTTCTGCTCCATCCCTGGAGAGAGGATGAAGTTTATGTGCAAGACTAATAACAGAAAAGGTATTGGTGTTGTTATTAGTATTGGAAAGGAAGGTTTGACCTAAAGATTTTGGGTTTTTTTTTTTTTTGTCGGTCGTGGGGCCTGAACTCTGGGCCTGGGTGCTGTCCCTCAGCTCTTTAGTTCAAGGCTAGCGCTCTACCACTTGAGCCATATCACCACTTCCGGCTTTTTTTTTTTTTTTGGTCTGCTTATGTGGTGCTGAGGAATCAAACCCAGGGCCTCATGCATGCAAGGCAAGCGCTCTACCACTGAGCCACCTTCCCAGCCCAGATTTTGGGTTTTTTAAAAAAATAATTATTTTCTCTCTCTCTTTCCAAAGCCAGCAAAGGAGAGCATGAGTTTCTCCTATGCCAGAAGGCAGGGGGTATATCAGCTTTCCTGAAGAATCATTGGCCTGGTTTATTTCCCTCCATGAGAATGGCCTCCCTTCTTATATTTACACTGAAGTTTTTCCATCAAGGGTAAAGGATGACCTCAGAGCTTCCAGTGGCACTTCATGCTCTTAATTTAGCACATCTTACCTTGTGTTGCAATTAGCCATTTTGGGGGACATCACACAATTATATATTATTAATTTGTTTTTAATAACTAATGCTTTTGAGGCAAAGAAAAGTAGAAAAATCTGTTATTAAGGCAATGGGAACTAGAAAGTCTTACATGTCTCTTAGAGTATTGGGTAGTCAGAGAAGCTGGCTTACTGCAAATATAGGCTGATCCAGCTAGATATTTGCATGTTTGGCAAGGCATCAGAAACAACACCCTTTCAATCACTTTGCCTAAAATCTTTGATATATATATATATATATATATATACATATATATACACACACATATATATATATATATATAATCTAAATTCACTAGCATGTCCAGAACTTGGATTGTGTCTTACAGATGCTCTGCAGGCATGTTCAGAGCTGGGTTTGTACCCTGAGAGCAGAGCCTGCATATACCCAGCTTCCAACTGGTTTGTGTCCTGAAGTAGCCTTGGATAAACTCCCTTAATGGGCTTCTGATGACCCACTGACCTGTGCTGGGTAATTAATAAACTTCACCTTCTCCCAGGAGACTAATGGGATTAACAAACTGTGACAGTGTCTATTATTCTTAAGAAGTCATACTGAGATGGTGTCTCCTTTCCAAAGGATAGATTACACAATATTGCACAAAGAAACAGTCATGTAATGAGTACAAAATTTTTGTGACTAATTTCTCTTTGTGCAGATAGCATGATTGCCAGATATTGTCTATTAGATAAGCAAAAAGTAGCCACTGATTAGGGCCTCAAATGAGGCAAATGAAAGTCCATTAGATCTGTCACAAATGAGGTCAACTGTGTGATTGGAGATTTTCGGTAAACTCATCTCATGAGTCTAAAGAGGAAGTGTGCCTGAATCATCCTGCAGTCAAGTATACCTCTCTCTGGATTATGCCCAAGGCCCTTCTTTAATGTGGGAAGAATCCTTGGTGCTACCTTATTACCTAGTCAGATATGCCTGTTAGGGGGGTCCTGCATGGCTTAGGTAAACAAGACCTCATCTCATCCTCTGTCTGTCAGGGTTCTTTGAATCCTTTCCTATCATTATAAGCGAAGTGAAATAATTCCTCACTTTAGCAATATGAAGGGCTGTATGAAGGGCTCAGTTGCTGAACAGCGTAATCCTTCCAAAAGAGTATTAATACATAATTGGAAAAAATGTTATAGTCATTAGGACTCAAATCCCCCAGGCCCCATCTAGGCCTCAGTAATTCTACCAGAGACTCACTCACAGGGATTGTGGTGAAAACTGTAAAATCAGTGAGATCCTAAATCTCAAGATATCATGAACAGAAGTTTTACTTCTTTAGCTGTATTGGTCACAGCCAGACTATCTGAATGAATACTGAGGAAGGAAGACTAAGATCACAATAAGGCGTGTCAGGGGTAGGGAATGAGACAAGGCCCCATCCAAGGTTTGAACTCAGAGCTCAGAAGCAGGGTGATTGACATTTACCGCATGTCACCAGGTTCCTTGGCTTCTTTCTTGACATATTCTTTTACTTTTGATGGAATAATTCTCATAGAATACTCTTCAAAATAGTATACATATGGTGAGAAATTTTTGGAAGCTTATACACAAGACAATGATTCAAATTTTACCCTTATTATTTGATTAAATACTTAGGATGTGGATATAGAATTCTAGATTGAAAGACAAAGATCTATTGTGTTTTAACTTCATTCTTGTTTTAGGAAAGTTTTATGTTTATTTTAAATACTAAAATGAGTGGAGAGGATCTGTCTTTTACCTGCAGGAAAATGAATTCTATCACAGCCTGAGTGTGCTCCAATACATTTATTGTGGACAACACCTTTCGTTCACTATCTTGAACAAAATATCCAACCACACTATGCCAGATGTCTACCTACAAAACTGTGAATTGGATGTTTCCGGCAACTGAGTTGGCTAGAATTTGTTACATAGTAACAGGAAACAAATGCGGTGCCTTCACTGAACTTGATCAGCATGTCTCTGAGTGTGCCATTTAATGTTTAATACAAGTTCACTGACACAGCAAGCTAATAAAAATGCTCTTTTCACACTTACCCTTCTGATTTTCTTGATCTAAAGTGGAGGTTTTTCCTTGATTGTTGATAGCAACCAAGGAATGTGTATTTTTGTTTTATGAGAACATTTGAATTTCATGTCTTACTCTTACCATTCATTTAACATTTACAGGTATTGGGTACATTGCAGTGAATAATAACAAAATCTCTGTCTTCATGAAACTTATGATCTGCTTAAAGAAGATATAAATAAATGATATGTCCATATATTGGATGGTGGCAAATATAATGATAAAAATTATAGCAGGAAATAGCATAAGAATTTGGGAGAATACAACTTTATACTTAGAGAAGGCCTCCCTCCTTGGAAATGTGTAATTTGATTAAGGTCTAGATGGTAAAAATTTTAAAAAGCTAAAACAAATAACTGAGGGAAGACTATTTCAGGAAGAAGAAATAGTAAGTACCAAAGCTATGAGACAGGACTATGCTTAGCATCTTAGAGGATTAAAAAATGGACAAAAAAATAAGTGAGGGCTGGGAATGTGGCTTAGTGGTAGAGTGCTTGCCTAGCATGCATGAAGCCCTGGGTTTGATTCCTCAGTATAACATAAACAGAAAAAGCCAGAAGTGGTGCTGTGACTCAAGTGGTAGAACACTAGTCTTGAGCACAGAGAGGCTCAAGGACAGTGCTCAGGCCCTGAGTTCAAGCTCCAGGACTGGCAAAAAAAAAAAAAAGGAGGAATGAGTCTTAAGTAAGTCAGGATATCTTCAGTTATCAAATTACTCTGTTAGCTTTTTCATTACTGTGACCAAATGCCTGAGATAAACACTTTAGCAATTTAAAGGAGGGAGGAAGTGTTTTGTTTTACACTGTTAGAACTTTCCCTCCATCATGGCAGGGATGGGATGGTGCAGAAGAGCAGCTCAACTCATGGCAGCCAGGAAGACAGGGATGAAGAAGAAGGGGATAGAGGAAGGCCAAAGGAAAGGGAAAAGAAAAAGGGAAAGAAGAGAGGAAGAAGAAGAGGAAAGGAAGGAACGGAAAGGAAAAGAGGGATAGAGAATATACCTGGCTCTCTGTTTTTCTCCTTCTTTCCTTTTATTCCATCATCCTGGCACCAACCCATTGTACTACCCTACATTCAATGTGGATTTTTTCCCCTACATTAATACTCTCTGAAATCACCTTCACAGAAGCACCCAGAGGTGAACTTTATTGATCTCCTATGCTTCTCAATTCACAAAAGTTGTCAATCCAAATTAACTATCATAGTTATTTTTGATAGTAGAAGTAGGAGAAAAAAAAGCACTTTCAAAATTTAGTGACTTTTCTTCATTGCTCTGAATGTGCTGTGTTTTATCTCTACCTCTTAAGGTTGCTCAATAGTTTTCTGAGTAACTGTGAGCAAGTTATTTAACATATGGACTTCTATTTTCTGTATATAAACAAGTAATTGTGTACATATAATCTCTCATGTCACATTTGGCTCTAAACCTTGATTTTGCATCATGTTATCTTAAAATGAATTACTACTTCCCATAGAAGGCCTGGAACATGAGAGAGTGAAACAAGTCAGTTATTACTGATGCTCATTTGATATTTCTAGAAGAAAAGTGGGCTAGACCTCATCAGGTCAATTTATGCATTCTCAAGTTCCACATTTATTATCTTCACAGATTACAGAGCTTGCCAATGTGATTATCATCTTAGTATAAGTGAGGTTTTAATACAGCTATGATCATTTCCAAGGCACAATTAATGAAACGTTTGAAACTTCTAATGTGCAATTAGATGGCATAAATCACTATCACAGGCAGAGAGTGAGCATTCTTAGCAGTGGAGGATGTTTGGAACAAGTTCTTAGAATCAAATCTACTCCTACATTGGACACTCTACTTTTAATGCATGGATTGCAAGCTGAAACCAAGAATATGATTTGTTCTGACCTGTCTTTCCAGCCCTTGCTTCTATTACTTGGTACCCTTCTTTCTACCAACAGTACTTACTTTTTACTCTTGTTTCTGCAATCTGGAATCTTTCCATCACCCCTACCTCCACTGTCCTGGTTCATTGGATCTCATTAACCCCAAAATTCTTGCTATCCGTCACGATCTAAATCAAACTTCTTGCTGAGACTATACTTTCCAAATCCTTCCAACGATCTCAGTAGTCTTTTCCTCCTTCAAATATAATAGCAGCTGAATATGATGGTACATACCTTTAATCCCAGAATTTGTTAAGCTGAGACAGGAATTCAAGACTAGCTTGGGGTACATATCCTGTCTGGGAGAAAGCCTGTCACAATCAACAACAACAGCAACATCAAAACAAAAATAAAAATTCATAACCCACACTGAGGATTTAGCTTGGTATTAGAGAGCTTGCTGAGCATGCATGAGAACAGAGTTCAATCCCAAGAATCATAAAAACAAACAAACAAACAAACAAAACACCCCACCAAAAACAGAAACCCAATTCAAAATTAAAGGCATAATATCTTCTTGTGGCTGTCTAATAATATTTATTTTATTCTTGTTGGGGAGATGCCATGTCCTGTTTATCTCTTATATCCTTCTGTTCTCAGAAGACTCAATGCTAAATGACTTTCACCTAACACTTGTGTAGACAAAAGTCTATGGTGTTATTTAAAAAAAAACCCAAACGTGTCTAATATATATATATGAGGACAGGTATATGTGTTTTTATTTCAAAAAGGTGCATCCCTGAATAGATTTTTAAATTTTTTTAAAAAGTGACCTTGCAAGTGACCATCATCTTTTCTATTCTAACCTTTATCTTTCAGCGAAGAAACTTTTCATGTTTACCAGGTTTTGAGGAGCAGATATTTTGGGGGTTGGCTAAGTCATGAAGTCATTAGAATTAAATTTGATATTCTTTTGGAAAAGTAGCCTCCACCTCCAGTAACCAAACAAAAAACCCCATAAGGTTAGACTATTAGCTTTACAATGGCCTTGATCAACTACCTGACTTAAAACACTCTAATGTTTTGACCATGTCAGTCCACAAGAAAGGGCGAGCCAGGTGGAAAGGAAGCATAGATTTTCCTCTTTATGAGTCTAGACGGCAAATTTCCTAGGAGAAATGTTCCATGTTTCTTGAGATTTGAAAAACCAGCAGCTCCAAAAGACAGTTTAAGAGATTGCCCTTATATTTAAACTTGAGATTGTCCTTGTTTAAGGGTTTTAGAAACCCTTAGGTTTAGGGAACTTTTGGGAACGGTTTCTGAAGGAAATATGATCTGAAAGTCAATGGTTAATATTTCATTACACCTCATGCTGTCCGTTAGCAATAAATCTTGCATTGGACACTTGTCGATTCCTATGAAAATAGCACTCTTGCTTTTATTTCCAGTTTTTTAAAAAGCTTCTATTGAACTGAGAGGCTTCAACCTTATGCTTCTAGATGTAAGATCTGATTAGCAGAAATAAGTACAAAGCTTAAAATCCCACTCAGCAAATGGAATAAATTTATCTTTCTCTCTACAGGGTTATAAAAATATTTTATACTTGTTAAGTTCCTTGAACATGTGAAATGTATACAATGAATTTCTGAGTAACAACAACAATACCAAAACCTTAGGCTTAAATTTCTTCTTTTAAAAAATTATATTTACTGTAGGAGTATTTTCTCTGGAAGATCATAGTTTAAAGCCAAATTGGACAGAAAAGTCTGTAAGATTCCATCTCCAAAATAACCAGCAACACGCCAATCTAGAGGTGTGTCTCAAGTGAAAGAGTACTCGTCAAGCAAGCAAAGCTGAGCAAGTGTGAGGCCCTCACTTTATACTCCAGTACTGCAATCAAGAAATTTGTAGTCCTGGGGAACAAACCCAAACCCTTATGCATATTAGGCAAGTGCTTTACTATTGGGATACATCCCCCTCCAGATCTTAATTTTTGTCACAATATGTTTTATTCACATCAAAACAGTATATTTACAAATAATCATGTTTCACCTCATTTAAAAACATTATTTATCCATTATAAGCGCTCCAAGTTAGAGTCAGAAAATGCATATAATATGCATTCATACATACTTTATTATTTCATTCACAGAAATCTGATATGTGTTATCTTTTCTTAGCACATGAATTTGAATAGTTTTTATTTAGCAGTTGCTTTCTTAAATTTAATCTAGAAACAAATGGCATCAAGCTTGGTGTTAAAAATCTATCTGATGAAAATCTTTCCAATTTTATTATTGTCTTTAGATTTAAACATAGATTACAAATCAGTCATTTTTAAGCTGAAATAGCATTTCAAAACAAAGACTTTTGCTTTCTTTTTGGTTTAGTAACATGTCTGTGGTTATGTTAGCGATAGGACAATGATTACTTACCAATTGAATAGTTCTTCTATACCCTGGGTGGAGGTGTGGCTCAGTGAATTCCACATTGCTCAGTTGTAATGTTCACCTGGCTTCCTACCATGAAAATGAATGCATTAGTACATACTTCATGAGAGTGCTGTGAAGTTTAATTAATGTTTATGAAAGCTTCTTGAGAAAAGATGTCACATGAAAAGATATCTCACGAGTTAAAATTTTATAAAAAGCAAACATGTAAAGTACTTTAGAAATTGTTGCTTAGAAGAGATAAAAATGCCCCGCCGATCTATTAGCCATGTCTGAATCAATGACTTCTGGTTTAATTTATGACATTACTTTATGGCTAGTGCATAAAGATGAGTTAAAGGTGCATCATCTCTTTTTACAGTGCAGAAGTCTTTATGAAATTGTGGTCAGAGAGGTTTTTGCAAAGCATTTGTCTGGTGTTCATTCAGGCAGAACATTCAAATCAGGGATCTCCTTAGAAGTAAAATGTTAAATGATGGATGAATTCTTGCTCCCAAGTGAACGCACCCCATGGAAAGCACTCTAGCTCCCCAATAGCTATTTTCTATTTTTCCCTTCTATCAGTAGAATGTCTAACTGTGTTTTATTGGTCATATGGTCATCATGAATAAAGCTTCACATTGTCTACTTTTCTTAACAGCTGGGTGTGGCCCAAGGCAACTGAGCTCTGGCCAATGGGATGTGAGCAGAATTGACTTGTGAAACTTCTAGGTTGCATGCTTAAAGATAGGGGCACACTTCTTTCTCCTTTCTTTCATCCTTATGCTTGGAATACAGATGCAACAGGCCTTGTTGGGTATATGAGTGAAGAAAATAACTTAGAGTAACATAATAAAGAAGTGCAGGTCCCCAGACAACTTACAGAGCAGATGTGCCATAGCAGCCCTAGACTAGGAACTATGAATATGTTCAAGGTTCTATTATTTTGAGTCTTGGTTAGAAACAGCCAACTATATCTTAACTTACCCCTGTCTCTTTAGCAAGCAAGGGGTAGGGATATGACTCAATTTTCAGATCTTATGCCAAATTGCTCACTTTGAACCAGGTCTTATTGAATAATGAATTGTAAGTTTTATTTATATTTTAAGTAGATTAAAGCCTTCTCATTTGGATGCATATTGCTCCATCCTAAAATGGATTAGAAATAATTTCTTTACTTGGGCTGTGATGACCCCCACAAAAAGAATATGAAATGTGAAATCAGAAACAGAACCAAATTATTGATTATTAAGACCAGGGCCAAACTTGAAAGGCAGGATTTCCCTGCAGAAAACAAAAAAAAAAAAAAAAAAAGAAAAACTCCAGGCTAGCATTAAAAGGAAAAATTCCAAAGAGAAAGGCTTGAAGTAAATTAGTGAGTTAAACACCGGGTTACTGGAATTCGGTAAGTAGTAGTAAAACAACTAGCATCTGCCATGGGGATTCTCCAGGCCAGGGGCGAGGCAAAAGGCACCTTGACCTGAATAACCAGAATCAAGCCTGACCTCGGCAGATTCCAAGAAATGGGTGAGAGGGAAACCAAAAGCAATCCTCGCTTCTGTACCCCCAGTTTGCTTGCTCTGGCTTACGTTGAAAAGGCTACCCGTGTGTGGTTTGCGCCCCTAAATACCCAGCAGGTCCGCTTTTCAGGGCTTCATTCCTAAACTGCGAGCTGGATGCAGATGCTCCACAACAATAAAGACTCCTAGCCTAATTGAACAAGAGTTGGAGTGTCCTGTTGAGAAAGGACGTGTAAACAAGCTAAAGACCTCTCTACTTTGAAATGATTTTATCCTCTGGTAGCCCTCAAACTTAGAAAAGTAGCAGGTTGACCCATTGTAACAATGAGATGTACAAAACACTATGTTGAAAACAAACTTTACAACTTCTGCAGGGGGGGGCGGGGGGAGGTAAACTCATTTCTGCTCCAAAAGCACTCACTAGGATCACTAGGACAGCTCATCAAGCTGGATGATAAGATTTAAAACGGCTCAATAGATGGCAATTTGCTGCCTTCTATGTGTCAGGTCAGCCAGGGCTGTAACTTTTGTTTCATTTTCGTGTTGGCTTTTCCAACAACGCTGCTTGAACTGCCTGCCATCTTGGTGGCTACTTTTCAAGAGTATGCATTTGAATAGACAGGAAGAAGAAGCTGGTAGATTCTTGAAGCCTGGCACAGCACTATTTCTGCCATGTTCTATTGCTCAATAAGTCACCCAGCCCATAAACATACAAATATGTGAAGGACATGAAATTGTCCCTTAATTGGAACATGTTAAAACTTTTGTGGTCATTTTCAATCTACTTCAGTCTTAAACACTTTCCAGCTAATATTGAAGACATGATAAAGAAAGTAGTTAAGAATATAGGCAGTATCAATCATTTTTTTCCAGTGAAAATGTGGTAAAATGCCCCAAAAGAACTAATAGAATGAATTGATAAAATCTTTTCTAGTAATCTAGTGATTCTAATGTTTTGGGCTCTTGATATCCAGTATTATACCAGAATTTTTATTGATAGTGCACTGCAGACACTGATTGTGGCCTATTCACTATCCACAGCATTATTCATTTCTAAAAGATGCCTAAAAGATTTATATAAACAATGTACCCAGAAAAAAATCTTTGTTCCTTGGGTTATTTGCATATAAAAATCACCAGAGATAGGGGCTGGGAAGGTGGCTCAGAGATAGAGTGCTTGTCTTGCATGTATGAGGCCCTGGGTTCCATTCCTCAGCACCACATACATAGAAGAAGCTGGAAGTGGTGCTGTGGCTCAAGTGGTAGAGCACTAGCCTTGAGCTGAAGAGCTCAGAACAGTGCCCAGGCCCAGAGTTCAAGCTCCACAACCAACAAAAATAAATAAATGAATAAAAATAAAAAAATCACCAGAGATAGAGTTCTGGCCAATATATTGTAATAAAAATTCATTAGGTCTATAAGTCCAGGAAAATGCTTTAGGATGATTGCTTCTTTTAAATTATCCATTCTTCCCTCTTCTTCCTGCTTGGATTATAATTATGATGTGTACAGTGTTAACAGGCTTTGATCAACAGGTGACCACAAGGAAGAAAACAACATGCCAAGGTACAGAGGGAAGCCTCTATTATTGAGAACCTTGTAGAATCACTATAGCAATCTTACAAATCTACTTAAAAAATACGATATAATAATTCTGTATGTGCTTGAAGCATAGCAATTAGGTTTCTGTCACATAAAGTTAAATCTAATCTCTAACTGAATTAGTGCCCTAAAAAGTCAGCAGTAGTTATAATTACTGCTAGAGATGAACGATATATCATAGTATATATAAAAGCATCAGCAGATTTTCTTTTGTCTACTATGTTTCTGTAAGAATAGAGCTGGTGTTGCTCTAACTGCCCTCTTCCTTATATTCATGTGTGGGCTTTCAGTGCCAGGATGAAATTACAACATTCTTCTTACCTTTTATTTGTAGCATATTAAACATATGCAAGAATGGGCAATGTGGGCCATTTGGATCTTTTTAGTAGAAAAATAAATAAAATGGGAGAATAATTTATCTGTGAATTGTTTGCTGTAGGTCGGTTATAGTCCATTGCTATAACCTCTTAGTTATACTTTTATGTAAGTTTAGGAGGCATACCACATCATTGAAATGGCTTTATTCAAATAGCAAAGTTAAATCCATAGATGGGTATATATTCTAAGTAGAAGGTATAGATTTGGTTGCTCTATTAGAAGCCACATAAGAATGGCGTAAAGATGACAGAGTTTATTTTCTTCTCATGTGAGAGTCTGAATGGGGAAGAAATGGGGCTGCGCCCAGTGGATGAGTAGTTAGGAAGCAAGGCAGCTGTGGCTCATTAGAATATTCACCTTCCATCTATGTTATTATTATGTTATTACCTAGACAAGTGTTATTTTTATCCACTTGTCAAAGCTGTCTCACTACCATTTCTTCTTCCTAGAATTCAGGAATTGGAAATAATCAAAGAGCTATAGTCATCTATGAGACTGTCTCATCTACACTCTCATAGATGATTATTAAACCCATATCCTTTGGGTTTACCTCTCCCCCAGCATTTGTCAACAAGCAGCAACAGCTGAATGATTAATTTGGAAATATTTCTGGTTGATTCTCCATGTCCCTAGCAGCAGAAAAGAAGTTCTGTAACCAAAAAGAAGAGGAAAATGGGTGGGAGGTGACAATTGAATGCTTCTTTTACCTTGCTTCTCTCAGTTTTTGAGGAGCAACTTCCTGTCATTGGGACAAATTAGGCTCTTGGCTTTTAGAAGGGGATGTCCAAGTGAGCACTCATTTCTCTGCACTGTGAGCCTGCAGACTTGCCTTCAATCAGCAGTGGCTTTTGCTCTGCAGCTGTTCATTATACCAGATGCCTTATAGTCTTATGACTTCTTTATTGTTAGCTTCTAGTTCTCATGTTCTGTCATCATCTCACCTCACTGCTGTCTTGACCAATAGTTCTTCAATGTATGTATTAAAATATCCAAAACCATTATGAGCTTACAAAATTTACTGAAGACCAGGAGTGGTGGTAGGTGACATGGGATCCCTTCATGGTGGCTTTGGATCTCTCTCATCCCTATTACCATTTCAGCTCTTCACCTACTCATATCAAAGCCAATGTGGGTCTCCAGGATCTATTTTTCCATTAGGCAAACTGTTTTCCTATTCCTTTTAAGCCTTTGCAGCCCTACCAGATCCTGAGAGGGTTCTGCTTTTACCCCAAAGGTTATTCTCATCAACTGTTGTTTACTCCTAAAAGGAATGCCAGTACAAACTGTTGAAAAAAATGCATGTCCCACTTCATTATAAAATGAAACCAACACCTGCATTTGTGGTAAAAATGTTGAGGGCATTGTCCATTACATCATTCAACTTCCTCTCTATAAAGCTCCACACCAGAAAGTTCTTTTAGATTTCAGTGCCAGAAAAAACTTTGCTTTGCCTAAAGCATGCTTCCTCCCTACCGATAACAAGACCTCTGTAACTTATCATACTTGCCGAACTATGTAACTCAGAGGCAAATTTGCAGTTCTATCATTGCAATTATGTTAAACACACTATTAGCATATTGGTAATTATTGCTTGGGCCATTTTACATGCCTATCATATTGCTTTGCTTTTAGTTATAAGCTATTTCCAATCCTTTAAAAAAGATTCAATGCAAATTAGTGGATATGGTGATATGTATGCATAGCCAACGTATTTGGGAGCCTGGGACAGGAAGGTTACTTGAGCCTAAGAGTTCAATGCCATCCTGGGTAAAATAGCTAGACTCTGTCTCATTACAAAAAAGACCAAAATCAGTTAATAAGCAAATAAACAGTTGAGAGATAGTCTAAGGCTAAGTATAAGTCTAAGGCTAAGTATAAGTATAAGAGAGATAAGTCTAAGTATACGCTGCTTTAGACTCTCTCAAGCCCCAACTATCTTGAAAAGACAAAACACCAAGTGGGCCATGGACTCATTTCCATTTTCCAAAGGAAAAATAATTCAGCAGGCATGATAATTTTTATTTATTATTTTATTTTTATAGTTCTGGGGATAAAAACACATGATATTGTGCATGCCCATTGAGCTAAAGTCCTAGAATCTAACATGCTACTTTTAAAGTCAGAATAGGAACAAAAATTAAACTACTTTTTATCAAATGGATTGCAGCACTATTGAATTTCAGTTGTATCCAGGAGTCTTTGGCCACTTCTTTCTCTCCAGCTGCAACGGTAGTGACCAAACTGATGAGGGCTTCAACTGACTTCAAGAGAGCACAGCATCCCTCCTTATGCTACAGTTTACTATGTGATTTCTGGCTGATAATGAAGATCTAAGACTATAGGATCTAGTTGGCATCCATAATTTTACACTCTAAAAATAAGGAAGAACTAACATCCTATGGGTGAACCTTTGACCAATAAGAGATGGAAGGCAGCAGATAAAATACGTTAATCTCTTCTATATCCTGAAATTTGGAGTTACTGTCTTCAGATACAATCATTCTTGGAAGAGGGTGTTTATAAGACCCAACTGATAATCAGTTTTACCCAATGCCCAATGTTGATCAGTTTGGTAACATGTCCTCATTTTGACTTTCTCATTTTTATCAACCTCTTTTCTCTCATTTCCATCATTTCTCTACTTCTCCTTCCTCTGGGATTTACAAAAGCAGAAAAGCTTTTGTCTCAGGTTCTGCTTGAGAAACCAGATTAGTGATATGATTGGTGACATGGGTGGCCTAGAATACAGAACTCCAAAGAGTATGTTGGAACTGAATTATTCCTATCTGAAAGTAACAAAGACACTATTTTTGGTGATGAGTGGATCAGGATGACACTTTACATGCAGGACAACACAATTGCAATGATACTCACTTGTTGGTATACGGTACAGATTGAAGTTGTGATATTGATATATAAAAATGCTGTGATTCAGCCAGGTGCTGGTGGCTCATGCCTATAATCCTAGCTATTCAGCAAGCTGAGCTCTGAGGATAGTGGTTCCAGCAGAAAAGTCAGCGAGACTCTTATCTCCAACAAACTACTCAGAAAAAGTCAGATGTGGTGCTGTGGCTCAATTGGTAGAGTGCTAGCCTTGAGCACAAAGAGGCTCAGGGACAGTGCCCAAATGCTGAGTTCAAGCCCCAGGACCAGCAAAAAAATAAAAAAAAAGGAAGAAATACAGTGGTTTCTGTGCTTTACCGTCATTCAGTGATGACAAAGATAAGGGGAGAGATAGGTTAGCTTTTTTATTTTTATTTTTTGGAAATGGAAGCTTATAAAAAACAGCTATAGAATCACCATAGCCTATTTAAGATATTATGCAAAGGCCAGAGTCTTCTCTGTAGGTTCTGTAGGTATTCTTTTGGCATGATATCTATTATGGATAAAATTATATATCTTCAAAAATGAGTTAAATTCCTAACCTCAAAGAATGTCACTTTATTTGGAAAGTTCATGGCAGAGCTTTCTCTGAAGCAGTATGGTTAGTTTCTTTAAAGGAGAAGAGATGGGTCAGAAAGATAAATACTCAGAGGGAAGTGCTAAGTTGTGACAAAAGTAGAGATTATAGTGATACATCTTCAAATTAAGAACTGTCAGGGATAGCTGGTGAATACTAGAAACTAGGAAGAGGGAAGGAATCATTTATTCAGAATTTTCAGCAGTATAATGGTCCTATGAATACCATTATCCAAGGCTTTTTGCATCTGGAACCGTAAAACAATGTATATTTCTGTTCATTTAAGCCATCTAGTTTTGCCACTTTGCTAGAACAAACCTAGGCAAGCTGTGCAGAATTGTTTTACAACATTAACTTGTGAATGGTTTCATTTTATGGCAAAGGAATTATAATAATGGGCACATGCCATGAGCCCACCATATTACAAGTACCTCCATCTAAGCATCATCTGTTAGAATTATAGATAGCTTTCACTAAATAATGGAACATTTTTAGTTCACATTATGGAACATTATCCCCAAAATCGATGCCAGAATTTTTGTGTGTTAATGTAAAAAGAGTGTCAAATAGAAAGATGGCGTAGAATTTGTAAGAGGTATCTTCAATAGAAAGTTACTTAGGGGGGTTTCTTTTTTAAAAATCCCCAAAGGGAATGGATAGTAGATCATAGAAGTAAGCTAAAGTTTCTAAGGGATTTAAAGGAATGAGCTAGAGTTTAGCTGCTAATTGTTAAATGAATATATATACAAGAAGAATATTATTAGGATTAATTTATAGCCTCTTTTCTACTATTCAAAAATAGAAAAGTCTTTATTTTTCAGCACAAATCTCAAAGTAGATGAAAATGTTTTCTAAAAATCAACTTAAAAATTGCATTATTGATTTTTTACCATGTCAAAAGACATTATTTACTGCAAGTTTATTCAAAGTGAATTAAATTTATAACCTAACTATAAAGCATGTACAGGTACCAATTTCAGGAAATTGAAAAATTTTCTTAAAAGGTAGTATACTTTAATAGCAATATTATCCAGAGATTCTTCCATTGATGGAGATATTTGTAATATTATGCTAAATTTGTGTGTAATTGCTTTTTTTCTTTTGACAAGATAAAAATGTTTCATTTTTCATTCTTACTGCAGATGTTTTCAAAAATGTATTCAGAGTCTTCACTGTCACAGTAAATATGAAAAGTGCATCCATCTTTCTTTGGCCGATAAAAATTTCCAGGCTCTGAGACATTGATTTTTCTGAATGTCAATAATCACTGCACCATCATAGATTGGGATGAATGTGTATGACTTCAGCACCTAAGTAGGGAATTGATTATCTGAGTAAATCTTGGACAAAAGCTTTCTTTGTTGAGATTAGCTTTGTTTCCTAGCCCACAAAATAGGGTTCTAGTCATGGTTTGGGATTGGAGTCGTTTACTCAGACTTGTGCATAGTTACCCTCGTTGACATAAAATCATCCTGTAATCTTGCTGGGATTATAGTGAGAGTAGAAGACTGTTGAGGCCTGGTCCATCAGCCTGCAGCAATCAACCTCACAGGGCATAGCTCAAGGTTGGGAATGGATAGGAAGAAGTAACTTGGATCTGGAGATAGCACTGATAAGTCTAGTATATTTAGCAGCCTGCCTGCTCTGTCTCAATCTGCCCTGATTTTGGAAGTAGAAGTTCAAATAATGTGATAGGGCTGCTAGAGTCAATCAGACAGACGGTGGATTGGTTTTGGTTTTAGGAGACTGTGTATAGAGCTGCAAGTGATCAAGGGATTCAATCTGAAGGAGGAAAGAAACATTAGATGGCTATATTTAGGGAAGACTTCCGATCTTAAAGGGAGAGAGGGAAATCTAAACAGAATCCATGAGTAAGAAATAAACTATACAGGAGAATCAAGACAGAAACTTCTGTCAGCACAGTAAAAGATGATGGGAGAACCATTGAGTACTTGTTTCAATACAGAAATATTGAAAAATATAGCATTTTAAAAGCAGGTAACAAAGCTTAAAAAAAAGAGAGTAAAGGTCTTTAGTAACAAATATGAAGTCAGAACATGAAGACAAATCTCCAAGAAGTAGGGGAAGTGATGGGACGTATAAGAGCTTCCCAACCGGATTGAGATTTGCTTGTCAAAACTTGTAGTTCAGATCTGAGACAGGCTCCATACCAATGTGAGAGATGCTGGAACAGAGTTTACAAACTCTGTTTGTGAGGTCATGTATGAAATGTGAATACAGAAATACTAGCCTCTGGGGTAGGCTAGGAGAGTCTGGATCAAGATACCTGCAAAGAATTGTAAACCTAAATTGGCACTGAGCAGATGTGAGACCTGAACTTACACCACGCCTAGAGAACAGGAATCCCACATTGAGAAATTAACACTGGTACGTCACTGGAATCTGTGGTCCTCCCAGGTTTTTGGGAAGAAACCTGAGTGGAAACAACCCTGAAAGGATTGCCTCTTAGCACAGAGCACAATGGAATTTTTTTTAAATTAGAAAACAAAACTTCATGAGGCAGAGAAAGCAGCTGCAACCATAAGGAAAATTTGTACTCCAAGAAAAGAAGATTATAGAATAATCTGAAACATAATAAGTACATTAAGAAGCTTAAAGAGATAATAAGAAAAAATAGGAGATGAATAGTCATGGGGAAAGAAAAAGAAGGCATTTTAATAGAGCGTATATTTTAAGTGATTTGAGAACTCAACAAATTAAATAACAGATTAGGCTCCGCATGAGAGAGGACAAGTGGACTGCAACGTATTCTGAAGTGTAAAACTATAACAATCCAAACAAAGAGATATAAAAGGCTGATGAAGAAAAGTTACTAGAACAAGACGGTCTAGGACAGGAATTCCAGAAGCATAAGGCTGAGCGGTTATATGATTGCAAACTTCCTCAGCCTGCAGCAAACAAAAGCCTTAATTTGACAATATGCTATGATCTTAGGGGAAATAATAGCCATAAATCCAAGTCCAGGTTCTTCCAAAACAAATATAGAAATTATTTCAGAAATAAGAGATAACCAAAAGAAAATGACAATTAGAACTGAGGGCAATTTTCTCACAGAAAAACTAGGTGTCCGGAAACAATGGAATGCATTCCTCAATATTGAAGCAAAACAATCATCAATTTAGGCTTCTATAGCTAAAGTATTCTACAATTGTCAGAAGGTGCTGAAAGATTAGATTTTTAAAGTTTTTCACACCAAAGCAACTGTTAAGTATGTGAGGAGACGGATTTATGAACTAGCCTGATTAAATCATCCCACATTGTAAACACACAGAGATGCGTACCCCTGACCAAATATTTGAAAGAACAACTTAAAGGAGTAATAACTTACTTTGCCTTAAATTTCAGAGGGTTCAATTCATAGTTGCTTGGCTCCATGTGCTTAGGCAAAACATCGTGTGGTAGTGGGTCTTATTTTCCTCATGGTGGATAGCAAGAAGGCAAGAGAGGAAACAGAGTTTAATTAGAACTTTCCAAGTCATGTCCACAGGGACTCATTTCCTCCAGCGAGGCTTCACTTCTCAAAGTTTCCACAAGCTCCCCAAACAACCTCACCAACTAGGGGTCAAGGTGTAACACAGGAACCAAGACAGTTACATATTCAGACTATAACAGGTTGGTTTAAAGATGGAGGTATATGCATACAATAGAATTCTATAAAGAAGTTAATATGAATGAACTAAATCTGTTTGTAAAATACGTAGATCTTGAGTTGAGTGAAAAAAAGAGTTGAAAAGGGTATGTATAAATGCAATCATATGTGCATATTAGCAGCCAAATTGAAGAAACTGTGTATGGGTATTTTTCCATAGTATGCAGTTAAGATATTAAAGTGTGGATGCATCTTGGTTGCTGGTGGCTCATGCCTCAGGAGGCTATGATGTAGCTAAGACCATGGTTCAAAGCCAGCCTGGGCAGTAAAGTCTGAGAGAGACTCTTGTCTTCAATTAACCAGCAAAAAGCCAGTAGTAATCCCATGGCTTGACTGGTATAGCACTACTCATGAGCAAAAAAGCCAAGCAAGAGTATAGAGTACAAGGCTGTGAGTTCAAGTCCCAGTACCCTCACACACAAAAGAATGTGGATCTATACTGTCTTCATTAGTGTAGGAAGTAAATTAAGAAGGATATAATAAGGATTCTGGTATATCTGTGATGTTTTGTCCAATGTGGAACAATGGAACATGTTTGAGTGAATTGATGACATTTTACAAAGTTGTCCTCTTATATTTTCAGAGACATCATAATATTTTATGTAAAAGAAAGGCAATTCAAGGAAGGTGACACGATCTCTAGGTTGGCCCAATATGGAAAGAGACTGAGAAGGTCTAAGTGATATCCTTACATGTGACTAAGTCTGGCTCTTGGCATCCAAGTCAAGGACATTGTGAACATTAGACAGTTATGTATGCTCCAATCATATTTTGACTCTGTAGGCATTGATGGTGGAACTAGAATGTTCTAACTTAAACCATTAGTGGAGGTAGGTTGAAGATGGTAACATTAGGAAAAACAGTAAGAGGAAAACAAAACCATAACTTAGCAGTAAGTCTCTAATAGAGAAGTTCAGGAAATATTTAGTCTTCAAAATTTATCAAGTAATGATCTTAAGGAGTCAAGTATAAATAACAGCATCCCAATTGAGTTGAACATTGAAGGGAATTCTATGAGCTCAGAGAAGCTAAGGTATTTGCAGGAATCTTAGAATCCAGCAAATATATTTATGACAACAGTCTCTTCTTTTTGATTCCAAAGTCCTCAAGTGACTTCTGTAGAACTCAAATCTTCCAAGATGTTCTGTGAACAAGGGCTTTTATAGTAAAGCATGTTAGGAGATGCTTTCTGCCATATTCCATTCTTAGAAATTCACAGGCAATTAATAGATGAAAATTAGCAACATAAGTTGTAGAAAAGAAATCTTTGAGGCAGCTTCACATCTCTCCAGATTATTTGATACCAAAGTAAGTTTGGGAAGAGAGGGGGAGGACTAGATTAAGGGCTATTATAGAATAGACTTTAAGTGTTTCGTGACATTCATTTCTATTCCTCTGTATTTTTTACACTATTATTTTTCTCTTTTGAAGTATTGTATCTATGGAAGTTTTTGAAATTTGTCTTTTAAGAATTGAATTGATCTAATCCTATATTTTGCTCAAAATGTCAACATGGGTTTGGTAATTATATTTGACTTTATAGGATGAATTAATGAGGTCATATGCAAGTTATTTTAGTGTTTCAGAATAACAAGCAGAGCATTTGTAATGGGCATACAGACCATAATAGTTTTGCAATCTTTTTTTATGACAATCCTCCCTTTTTATGTCTAGCATAATGCTCAGTCTTCAGGCTTTTGAGAAAACTTGTCAGTGGCCTTAAATCAAACTACCATGTTAAAATATATTACTGTGTTAAAGCCATTTGCAGTGAGCTATCCATTTAATTGCAACCTATAAAATGAACCAGGCGGTTTAAGTTTACAAACATAACATCTGAGGTGGTATTAAGATTAGAGCTAAATAACACATGTAGTTTAAATTTGAAAGGCTATCAGTTTAATCTACTGCTGAACATCTGATGCTGGCCATCTGAACAATAAATATTTTTCAGCTTTTAAAAACATGATACCTTCAATTTTATATCAGGTTCATCCTCACACATTTATTTTTGCATCTTTATTGGAACATGGGAGTACTCAACTCGAATTGTCTCAATTAAAAAATAATAAAAATATTTTACTCCTTGGGATAATTCTTAGCATAAGTAGTTGCTCCAGGACTATGTAGTATGTGGTTGAAGTTTTTGTTTGATTATTATAATTCCTTCACTTTATAAGTCCCAATGAAGAGAATAAGATATAGAATGGTTAATTAAATATGCTTACATTTAATAAAATTTGTTATTATTTCATTTTTGAGTCTTACAGTTTTCCTTCAAGTTAATGAAATTCTCTTAGGCACATGATCTTGGGTCTGCTGCTTATGAATGGTATGACTTTGAGAAGTTGCTTAACTTTCAGTGTCTCTGTTTCCTTTTCTGTAAAACAGAGAGGTTAATATAACTGTGTGGTTACTCATTTAATAGCTGTAAAGTGTTTAGAATATATGCAAGTGCATACCATATAGAAGCATGATAGCATGCTTATTAGCCATCATTAGTAGTTTGGAATACTCTAAATGATTAATAATACACAACTTCCAGTAAGATTTGCAATCTCAGTTAAGCACAATTAGCTTAAGTAGCCTAGAATAAAAACAACTAACCTAGGTTAGATCTTATTTGTACTTGCTTATATAGCTCTTTTTAATGGAAAAATTTGTATGAAAGAAATTTAGTACATGTTTTATGTTCAGAGGCAAAAGAAGATAGAAATGGATAGAGAATACTAAGAAAAGAGATGCTAAGAAATTCTCCTATTTACTGACCTGCTTTAAAGTGTGGGATTCCTTTTAATTGAATCTGTGAATAACAGTCCACTTGTTTATACTTTGTTTACTATTTCCTTTTTATAAAAATCTTAGCTTTGTTTCCATCATATCGTTAATAACCATCTTCAAGTTCTCTTTTATTTCCCCACTGACAGGTAGATGAGTTGGCAGAATCAACAGGCATGGGAGGTAAATGGAGGTGTTGGTATGGGCAAGGGCAAGGAATTATGCTATTTAAGATTGTTCTTGAATCTATCATATTTCAGCTAATTCATTTGCATATACTTGTATACCACCCAAGGTATTATGAATTTGAAAGCTAAATGTGGCGTATACATATAATCCTTTGTCTCCCTTGGCATGAGAGACTTCACTTAATATACTTTTTCTAAAGTCTTTCTATTTTTTTTTTACAAATGGTACAATATCATTCTTTCTAATTGATAAGTAAAATTTCATTGTGTATGTATACCACGTTTTCTTGACCTATTTGTCCATTAAGGGGCATCTGGGCTGATTCTCTACTTTAGCTATGGTGAGTATTTTTTAAAAATAGAATCTTAGAATACTATATCTTAACCATTGATACTATATCTTTAGTATATAGAATACTATATCTTTACCTTATATAAAGTGAAATAGTGACTTTATATTAAAAAAAGACATGGTTTAGAAAACTCCTTGGATTAGGAAATGAGTTGCAATATCCAAAAAATGTAAAAAGAACCATGAAAGAATTCCTTTCATATATTAACTCTTTTGTTCTTTAATCTGGGAAAGACAAGATAAGACTACCAGAGTCCATAAGATAAGACTAGCAGAGTTCATAGTAATATCTATCCGGCCGCATTATGTATCAAATTGTGCCTCTATGGATACACACACACACACACACACACACACACACACACACACACACACATATATATACATACATACATACACACTGAGGTGTTAAAGACACTAGATGAATAGAAAAGAGCTTGGAACAAGAATTGGAAGGGAAGAAAAGATAAACTGTTCCAATTCTTATACTTCGTTCCCAACTTCCAATTTAAACATATGGAAGCAACAAGAATAGGGGAGGAATTCTAGTCATTTCTTCATATCCATGGAGAGTTTGATCCAGGACACTCCATGGATATCAATCTATGGATGCTCAAATAGAATGCATAGTGTTCTATTCTGTACACATCCTCCCATTTGCCAAGTCACCTCTGAGTTACTTGTAATAGTTAATAAGGTATATATATATATGTATATATATCTATCTTATTGTCATGCTGAATTGTTTAGGAAACAATAAGAAATATATATATATATATATATATATATATATATATATATACATTTGGTATAACCAGTTGTTCTCACCAGATCTTTTCTGTCTGTGGTTGTTTGAAATCATAGATGTAGGCCTTATGGCCAAGAAGTGTGAGCTGCAGACATATTGCAAAGTAGAAACTCAAGAACCTGGGCTGGGAAGGTGGCTCAGTGGTAGAGCGCTTGCCTTGTATGCCTGAGGCCCTGGGTTCGATTCCTCAGCACCACATAAACAAAAAGAAAAAAGCCGGAAGTGGCGCTGTGGCTCCAGTGGTAGAGCACTAGCCTTGAGCTGAAGAGCTGAAGGTCAGAGCCCAGGCCCAGAGTTCAGGCCCCACGACTGGACCCCCCCCCCAAAAAAAAGAAACTCAAGAACCTGCCCCTAAACTATACACAGAATAAAATAAAGGAAGCATCTAAACTCTTTAGCACTTAATCAATTAACTAAGTCTTTACAGTGACATAAGTTGCCAATTTTGAAACCAAAGGATGGGGAGATTATTAAAAGTGTGTGTGTGTGTGTGTGAGAGAGAGAGAGAGAGATTAGAGACTTTTTTTGGGGTCCCGTTGTGGGGCCTGAACTCTGGGCTTGGGCGCTGTCCCTCAGCTCTTCAGCTCAAGGCTAGCTAGCGCTCTACCCCTTGAGCCACAGCGCCACTTCTGGATTTTTTCTTTTTGCTTATGTGGTGCTGAGGAATCGAACCCAGGGCCTCATGCATGCAAGGCAAGTGCTCTACCACTGAGCCACCTTCCCAGCCCCTAGAGACATATTTTTTAGATAAGAAAGAAATAAAAGTCATGGGGAAATGCACATGATGACTTTGTGGTATATTGCTAACACAATCAATCCTGACTTGGATTTTTGTTTTATTCTTAATAACCAAACAGCTGACATTTACATAAAGTCCTATTGAAGCCCATTAGAAACTTGGACATTGGATTAACTTGAGGAGTACAGTGGAAAAGGCAGTGATTTCCCCTTGACTTCTGAAGCACTAGCAAGATTAAAAACTTTTAAGTATTTTTAAAAATAGAAACTCAAGTTAATATACCCTACCACTGAAACATTCCAAAATTTCACTTTGTATAAACTGAAATAGTTACTTTACAAAAAGGACATGGTTCAAAGAGACCGTAAGTCCAAGTTCGCTCTTTAAAACACTGGAAGCTAATTTCCATGTCCAAGATAATGTTTCAAAGAGATTTCTGTTCAGCATGTTGTTTTTTTTTTTTTTTAAGAGGGCAAGATTTCAAAGAGGAATAATTAGCAAAGCAAGGTAACTGCGATGCTGCCATCTGGAGTTTTCAATTAACATTTCTGACTAATTCTTTGGCGAACTTCCTCATAAATATTTCCCGAATTGAGAAATAATCCTTTGGCACTTTCTGCTCTTATTTTAAGCTCATCAGGGCATGCAAAGAAATATAAGGAGGTTTGCAACTTCCAGATTGAGGAAGTTAGGGTGCTCTGTTTTTACTATCATGGATAGTTGCTCATGTTTCTTATATGTCAAACAACATTTAGAAATGGGAAAGGAAATAATTGGCCTCAAAATTCTCATAATTCAATGACTAGAGGATGATTAATATATATAAATAATTGTGTAAAAATGAATGCATTAGACCAAGAAATTCATTCATTAAAACAAATTAGTATTGGGCATTTAAAAAACATAGTTTATTAACATGAACTAGAGGAAGATCTGGAAAGAACCTTACAAAATATTTGTCTACCAGTCTCTTCTCATTTTACAAAAAGGAAACTTGAGGACCAGAGAAGCCAAGTGACCTTCCTGGGGTCACATGGAAAGTCAACTGCAGAGCTGTGACCAGTGCTCAGGACCCCTAACCTCTCAGCTATGCTTATTCACCCCAAGAGCTTCCAAGAGTGTTTACAACACTTAGTCACAGTTTGTCTTTTGATTGATTCTATGTTAGCTTTTGTTTTTGTGGGTTCAAAAATCACCCATATAGCCCATAGAACTGATTTCTACAAAGCCACCAACACTTGTTTCAGGTCAAACAGATATTAAGAATAATGACAAAGCTTTTACTATTTATAACTTGTGCTTATGCATTGGTACATGTACACCATCCTTTTATTTACCGTTCCCCAATCCAAGACGCTCTGAAAGTTACGTTCTTCTTCCATAAAGTTTTGACAAAATCCATTGATGAAATATTGGTGTGAACTGATGTAAGGCTATCCAGATTTTAGATGCATCAGCAACAGTGGCCCCTCCATGCGTTTGTTCTAGTAAAGTAGTATGTTTACGTCCAGGTGCTGTCCTAGCCTCTATGGAGATAATGTCATTTTCTAGGGCTTATAAAATTAAAGTGAAAGTTTCAGGAATAGCTTCTCTCCTACCTCCCCTTGTTCTCTTAGCTATCACTCCTTAGCCTTCCCTGAAGGCAAGCCACAGAAACTAGAATTCTACTTCCCTAAATCAGCTAATATTAGCCAGAACAGCTAGAAAAGCAAAAAAAAAAAGTTATTATTTTTCCTTACTTTTCTGTGTATGTGCTGGCCATATTAAATTCTCTGGCTTACCTGTTTGGTTACAAGTCATGAGAGTTCCACTCCAGAAAGGAAGACATGCTATAAGTCAAGTAGTCAGGAAGAATATGAAGAGACAGAATTTGTTGTGTTTTCTCCACTTAGTCTATTTCCATAGTTCATATCTTCTGCACAGATATCCATTGAAGTAAGCACAAAATTGGATAGTTTGTCTTGAGTGTATTGTTAATCATGCTATATAAACTATGGTGAAGTAAATTTACAATGCATTTTTCTTGTTAACCTATTTTTTGTTGTTTATAGCAGTGTTGGCTGAGACCCTTTTTGATGAGAGGAAAGGACTCCTCTCTGTCTCTGTCTCTGCCTCTGTCTCTGTCCCTCTCTCTTCCTTCCTACAAATGATATATAAAATGGCTCCATGTCATTGATTACATTTTCAAACCCTTAGTAATACTTAATTCGATTCCCAGTAGTTTTGAATAAGCAATTGTGGATCTTTAATGTAATTTTATTACATTAGAGTAGATAGTTTTTGCTTACAAGCGTGCAACTCAGGAAACAATTTACATATGCAGTTTTGGTCAAAACATATAAACCAAAGGGAATTAAATGAGATAAGTGAAGCATGATCTTTTCAATAGGAAATCTATAAAAATAGGGAGCTTAGCTTTCTCAGTATCGTTTGTACTCATGAAACCCCAGGATACGTTCTATATTCAGTTGTGGCAACTGCCTTATCTCAAGTTTCAAGTGCAATCCTCTGCCTCCTTTTCCCTTCTCTCTCATTTTCTGCAACTTCTATTTTATAGCCATCTTTTATGTTTAGTCTAAGCAGTATCAAATGTTAGCACATCTGTAGAAAATGAGTTAAAGATTTTCCACCACAAATCTCCCAGTAACTCTGTGTCCTATTATTTAATCAGAAGTGAAATTAATCAATCACCCAATGATTGAAGTTTACAACTTACAATGAGTATGCTGAGTATGCTAGAGTATACAGAAGTTTGACTATCCACCATATCTTCCTCCCTATTATAACCCTTATATTTAACCGTAGTTCAGATGTGTACAATGTAGTGATAATTTATACTCAGATCTAACTGATGGTTGAGGCTTCAAGTCTGGAGTTAGTCCTAGTGTGATGGAGAGGAAGGAGCAACCATTGGAGAAAAGTCATGCTTCTTTCATGCATGAAGCTTCACTAGCTGAAAATTTTGATTTTTTTGTAATCTAACTGTCAGGTGAGCACATACCCAGACACCCCTCTACCCTCCAGATGAGTGATTACTGAACATTTTGCATTTTACCTGGTCCTTATTTAGGGTTGTAAAAGTAAACTTAGTAGATTAAAAAGTCCTAGTTTATGGTATGCATCAATCCCATCATAGTTCTGGATTTTTTCCCACTTATATAAACAAAGTTTATAGACAATCAAGTTAAATGTGAGATTCTTATCACAATAGATGCAGATCTTGCTGGAAGACAGTGTTCTTTTTCTGTTGACAGCCTCTGGCACCAGCTTGGATTATATTCTATAAAATGGCAAGCAAGAAAAAACCCAACACTCTTTCACTCCTGGTCAAACAGGAAGGAAATCTTTAAGTCTATTGAAAAGACAAAGGATTAGGAATGAGTTCCTAGCTGCACCTTGATCTGGCTTCAGACAAGCCATTTGGGCCAAATTTCCTCTCCCATGAGGAAGTTTTCTGGGACCTCTGAATATATTATGATTTTGAGGGTGATCATTACCAGTCGTATTTTCTGTTTTGAATCTCTACCAAGAGACATCAAGATTAACAAATTTCTGCCCTGTGCAGGAAGCTTTGTGCTGCCTAGGAAGAAAAATTCAAGCATAAAACTGCTGACATAGAAGAAATAAGCTTAATAATAATCCCAGTTCATGACAGGCTTTTCCCGCCTAGTGGCTAGCTATGGTCTTGTGACTGTGAATGACGCATGGAGAGGGGCACAGCATATCAGCTGAGCCTTTGACTCTGACTTAGCCAGCTGACTCACTGGCTGACTTGATTCTGAACCTCAGAGGACCCATGAGAGCAGGAATGCTGACTCCAGGCTAGAGAGGAGCTGACAGTGAGTGGGTACCACCTCCTTATGGCACAGCAAGCTCAGGTCTAGGACAAGAAGGCATGGAGGCAGAAGATGTAGAAGGAAGAGTGTAGAAAGGGTGGAACAAATGATAATGATGACTGGAAAATGAAGTTCAAATAATTATAAGACAGAATAAATTTCCTAGTAGGGAAAATCTCATATGGATTACAGCAGATGTAATGGATATCCTTTAACTAACATGTAAGATGAACTGTTAGAGGTATTTATTTATTTTTATAATAATGGCATTGAGTATCACCATGTCACGTGAAATTCCACACAAAAGGACATTTCATGCATGAAACTCCATTTCATACTATAAAATATTTTTATGAAATTAACTTCAGGATCAGTGTATAAATTAGCGCTTAGCTGTAATTATAGTTACTCTAGTTACTCAGGAGACTGAGACCTGAAAGATCATTATTTGAAATCAGTCTGGGCAGAAAGATCTTCAAGACTTCATCTCTGAATAGCCAGCAAAAAGCTCAGCTAGTAGGCATTGTTCAACTGGAAGAGGACCAGCCAAGCAAGCTGAGCTTGGATGAGGGTCTTATCCAAACCCTAATGAAAGAAAAAACACACAAATAAATATATAAATAAATTCTGCATTTAGAATTGGGTCTCACCCAAAATTTTTCAGTATGTAGATATAAATATATCCACATACTTCTTGTCTCAAGCATTACAGATAATGAATAGTCAATCGCATTGTCATATAGTCTGGAAAGTGCTTTGTGTTTATTAGATATTTAAATCATCATTACAACCACAGGAAATAGAAGTCATTATTTTCATTTTACAGATAAAGATGCTGAGGCTCAGGGGACTCAATCAATGAGTAGTTTCATACAGCTAATAAACTAATATTCAATTTTAATTTCATACAGCTAATAAATGGAAAGATCTGAGCTTTGAATCTAGATAATATACTTCTATATTTCTATTTCCTGTGTTTTGAGAGTACATGATAGAATCTGTGCAATCTACTCTTTCCTTAAGTCTTTATGTTCTCCTCTCCTGTCTATTTTCACCCATCCTCTTTTTCTTATTTATTTCATTCTTTACCTTCCCTTTGTTCCGTTCTTTAACAGTACATCATAGAGAAGGTTGAATGTTGTTGCAGAATAATTTCTCACATTTATTGGAGAAGACAATGATAAGAAGTTGACTTTTATGGGCATTTTTAATGAATGATTCTATTCATTTCTCTGGAAAATGTAAAATTGAGAGGTAAAATTGACTCCAGGTTTTCTGGAGTCAACTAATGGGCTGGGAAGGTGGCTCAGTGGTAGAGCGCTTGCCTTGCATGCCTGAGGCCCTGGGTTTGATTCCTCAGCACCACATAAGCAAAAAGAAAAAAGCTGGAAGTGGCACTGTGGCTCAAGTGGTTGAGCACTAGCCTTGAGCTAAAGAGCTGAAGGACAGCGCCCAGGCCCAGAGTTCAGACCCCCACGACTGACAAAAAAAAAAAAAAGAAAAAAAAGAATAAGTTTATCTTGCATAAACTCCTTTCCACTGTACTCTATTAGAGATATATCTGTCATTATTACCTGAAAGATTTTCAGAGCTATAGGCCCGAGCTGACCATGATAATTATAGTATTGTTAACTCATACTCCTCATGAATAAAACTGAGATTTATGCTGCCATTTATATATGAACTTACAGTAGTTTCTTTTCTTCTTTCCTTCAGAAGAGAATGAGAATAATACCCCCTCTGGAGGGTCCTGGAACATCTCTGTCATCACTATTGTGGCATACCCAGTAATGATTAAGGATACCTACACTCCACTCTGGAATCAGGCCATTTTGGTAAGGTAGCTGAACTATCAGGCCAGACACCTGAGGTCACAGCTACTGATCAAAAAGTGAGTCAGATCACCAGCCACAGTCTTGTCTGAGATGACAGATTAGCGTACCATTTAAGATTTTGTAGGCTTCATTGCTACTGGTGTTGCTTTCAATCTTTTCTAGAACAATGTAGTTTTTCAACTTAACCAGGAAAATCATTTCTATCCTCTGCTTCCTTTTCTCTCCATTCCCAGTCACTTACATTCATTTATAGAACTATTACTTTGTGAGACATGAAGACTTGAACACACTTGTAATTTGGAGCAAGACCAATTGGATCTCAGCCTGAAGCATAGTCATTCAGCGTGGCCAGCATATATCAGTCAGACCACAATTTAACTATATAGTCTCTAAGAGGATGGGAGGAAGCTCTTCTTGCTGTAGGGTACTGAGATTTAAGGTGATTTGTTATTCACATTAATGTAAATATTCCCCAAACACTTCTGGTTTCATGCACTTCAGATAATGTATACTCAGTAGTATTGCTGTATGGTCTGGAAAGTGCTTTATATTTTCAGGCCATTTAATCATCACTATAACCACATGAAGCAGTTATTATAATGCGAATGTTATTTGTGTTAATGTGCTAATTAGTGTGGAATTAATGAGGATGTTAATGTGGCAATAGCGGACAGATATACAACAATAGCCAGTATTCCCTTAATTCTTGTTCTGAAGCACCTTCCTTTGGCTTAGTGAAACCAAAGGTAAAAGTCAGTCAAATTTGGTCTTGTTATGTAAGTAAGAATTTGGGTCTTTTTTTTTTTTGGGTCCGGTTGTGGGGCCTGAACTCTGGGCCTGAGCGCTGTCCCTCAGCTCTTCAGCTCAAGGTTAGCGCTCTACACTTGAGCCACCACTTCCAGCTTTTTTCTTTTTGCTTATGTGGTGCTGAGGAATCAAACCCAGGGCCTCAGGCATGCAAGGCAAGCGCTCTACCACTGAGCCAACTTCTCAGCCCGAATTTGGGTCTTTTTTAAAGAAGCTTAACTGTCTTAGACTTCAATTTGCTTCAGCAAAATGTTAAAAAATTGTTTTGGGCTGGGATTCGGTGGCTCATACCTATAATCTGAGCTACTTAGGAGGCTGAGATCTGAAAGCCAGCCCAGGCAGGAAAGTTCCTGAGACTCTTATCTCTAATTAACCACCAGAAACCACAAGTGACACTGTGGCTCAAGTGGCAGAGCACTTGTCTTGAGCTGAAGAGCTCAGGGGCAGCGCCCAGTTCAAGCCCACAACCACCACCACCAATAACAACAACAAAAATTTATTTTGGTAGTTAAATATACATCCTTGTTCCCAGCTCTTAATCCCATCTTCATTTCTGCTAAAAAAAAAAATCCCATTATATCTCCAAAACAAATGGATACCTTTGACTATCCAAGCAGAAAGTCAAATAAAATGAAAGGGGAGATAAAGAAACATACAAATATATTTGAAAAGGAAATGCAAAGTTAGAACCTCTACTGCTGCCAATCTTTACTTTTGTCTGCTTTTGAGCTTTTCTGTGTCACCACTGAATAGTTCCTTAGTCACCAACTATGGTCTGCAGTTAAATCAGGCCATCTGGTTTTATATGATCCTTGAGTTGAGAATGGCTTTTACAGATGAATATATGTAATTTGATGATTGGGAAATCTAACTTTGAACTGTTACATGCATTGTTATCCCCTAAAAAAGATTTATACTCTCCTTATGTAGACCTGCATTCCAAAAAAAGTTATACCCAATTATTATTATCACTGTTCTTTGATATTTGCTAATAATTATTCAGTGAAATCGTGTTCCCTTTTTATACAATTATTCATGTATTCTTCTCATTTTTTCCTTTTGGTTCACAAATCCTAAAACATGAACTACCTGGCCTTTTAAAGAAAAGGCAGATGCTTCCTCTAGTCAATGTCCAATTAGTATACTAAAACATAACTCTGGGGGCTGGGAAGGTGGCTCGGTGGTAGAGTGCTTGTCTTGCATACATGAGGCCCTGGGTTCAATTCCTCATCACCACATAAGCAGAAAAAGCCAGACGTGGCACTGTGGCTCAAGTGGTAGAGCACTAGCCTTGAGCTGAAGAGCTGAAGGACAGTGCCCAGGCCCAGAGTTCAGGCTCCACAACCGGCAAAAAAACACCCACAAAACAAACAAAGCAAAACAAAACCACATAACTCTGTACTACATGTTAAGAAGAGGAAAACTGTAAAGTGAGAGGTTATTTACATCTTTCATTCACCTCATCTATCACCTCATTGGCAAGCAAAAGTCTCTGTTCTCAGAAAAAATTTAGAGAAACATCAATGCCAATTTTCTTAAATCTCTATGTTCCTTTTATTATTCACATAATAGCTTTCTTCTAAAAGCCCTGAGCAGGACTGTATGAACAGTAACCAGGTGCTCATATTGTTGTGCTAAGAAAATTAATGGGGACCCAGGTTAAATCAGGGAAACATATGCAGACAGCCAAGTCAGGCGTGATTCATACCACTCAAGTATAAATAGCTTACAGAGCATCTGAGCTAATCTGCAAGCAATTAAATTTCCTTACTTATATTTCTCATCATCTTAATGTATCTGTAGGTAAGGTCTTTTAAGGCTGTGATATTTTTCTAAACGCTATTAATATTTTTACTTCAATTAGTAATGATAATTACTAGATGCCTTCAACTTTATTTTTTATGAATGACTCAAATTTCCTTTGAGCACTCCAAACTATGCAATAAGTTTTGTTTTTATTTTTCAAAGCCTATATCAATACATTAAATGTATGGATGAATCTGTAATTGTGATAATAGTTTTACTAGGATGAAAGTAAAATATTTTTGCTTATTTTTCTTGTAAATGGCATAATTAACACTGTTTGAGTTGGTACATGAATAACCATAGACTTGCATCGCATTCAAATTTGCAAGATGTTTACTTAGTCAATATTTTGAAAATTTTTGTTTATTTAACTTTTCTGAGAAGAACCTTAAAAATCACTGTGGATTATATTTTAGTTTTGATATTTTTCTTCTTGGAAATTATTATTATTAATAATGTAAATATTGTATTTAACTAGTTATACAAAAGAGTTGCCATTTAACAAAGCAGTTTATTAAATACAATGCATCTTAATCAATATTACACTTTTCAAATTCTTACCCATACCTAACCAACCCACCCCTTCCTTCACTCTTCTTAATTTTATAGTACATATATTGAATTCTTTTTTTTATTATGAAAATACCGTACAGAGGGATTACAATTACATGGGCAAGATAATGAGTACATTTCTTATCAAGCATTGTTGCCTCCTCCTTTGTTTCCCCTTCCCATCCCTTCCCATCTCCCACCTATCCCCCTTATATTGAATTCTTGACTTCATTCTCTTCCTCTTCTTCTCTTCTTTCATCTACACCTTTCCCCTTGATGCCATCCTACTCCTCTCAAGTATCTGTTTTCTGTTGTTTACTTTGTTGAACATTGACTTTGCCTTTATAAGGCAAATTATACTATTTGAGTTCTCTTTAAATCCACTATATTTCAGATAATACATTGATATTCACTTGCAAGCCACTTAACATATTTACTTATAAGTTTATAAGGTAATTCTAGCTTCCATGCATAAGGGAAAACATGTATCCTTTTTTTCTCAGGGCCTAATTTACTCCACTAACATATTATTTTTTTCAAGCCTTTTCACTTTTTTACAAATGATACAAAATCATTCTTTCTAATGGATGAGTAAAAATGCATTGTGTATATTCTTGATCCATTCATCCCTGGAGGGGTTACTAGGCTGATTCCATACCTTGGCTATAGTTAATAGTGCTGCAGTAAACATGGTTGTGCTGGTGGCTTTACTGTACACTGGTTTGTAATCTTTTGGAAATGTGTTTTGGACTTTTTATTCTTAAGAATTTTCAATTTTTTTTAGTACTGGGCTTCAACTCAGGTCCTGGTGCTTGTGAGACAGCTGCTCTAGAGTCATGCATACAGGCTTCCCTTAAAAAATGTTTTTTCAGATAAAGCCTCACATTTTTGCCCAGGGCCAGCCTCAAACCATGATTATCCTCCCTTTGCTTCCTATGTAGCTGAACATCTGTTTGATAATAATAATAATCATACTTACATAATATTATTTCTGTCAGCCCCCCCCTCCACTACCCAGAGCTCTGACACAGACTCTACAAATGATGCAGCGATATCTGTTTAGAGGACAGTAGATGCAGTTGTTAAGCCTGCTGTGATATTTCCCAAGGGCTCTAATCTAATTTAACTCCTACATTTACATTTTTATGGTTATGTATTTAAAACTTAGGACATCAGTAATACTTCCCATAGTCTCAAAGCCAGCACAATGCCTGTATTTTGTAATCAAATTTCACCTCTTAGAAGCTTACCATTTTTCATGAATTTCTGAAGTGTTCTGCATTAGGTGAAGATTATGAATGCACAGTATGGGACATGGAGCCTGACATGCAATAAGTACTCATTATAGAGTAGCTGTTATGAATTTTATTTTGTTTAAAATCCTTGTGTTCTTTTACAGAAATTCATTGAGGCAATATTTACAGTGATATTCAAACATCTGGATAAAAGCCTAAAGATGTATTGTTTATAAAATGCCATATTTTACAACAAAACACTTTACTGGAAAATCCATTAATATCACTCTACACATGAAAGAGAATTTTTTCTGATAATTTTATTATTTGAGGCGATATTCTTGTCTGTGTCTGTTCTATAATAAAAATAAGTTATTTTCTGAAAGCTACTTTATTTTAGAATACTTATTTGTTGCTCTCACTGGTTAGCTGAAATGTTACTATTTTTTCTGATATTTTTCATTAGCATCAATTAGTTGTAAAAGGAGGTGTTGAGGGGGCGAGTATTAAGTTTAGAGGATCTCTGTGGTATTCCTGAAAGCTAAATAGAAAAGTCTAGAAATCACTTATATAATTCATAAATGATAGAATCTTGCCCCTTAAATTTCCCAACTACTGTGAAGTCAGGGCTGGAACCCTAGCAACTCTGAACTTTGCTTCATAAACATGAGTTTATGTTGTCTTTAATGAATACTCTAAACTGTGGTTATAATTTTTAAAAATCAAAATGAACATACATTTTCAAAATAAAATACCCATTATTGAATTACAAGTTCAAACAATAACTTATTTTCAAGGAGTAAAACATGTTAGTTATCTCATTGCTATCATTTATGGTGTCATAATGCTCTGTCTGATCAAAGGCACAGTATTTGTTTTAATCTGTCATGATGAATGACTCTCACTGCTACCTGTCTTTCATAGAGGGAGATGTGGCTAGGTTTGAGTGCAATGTTCAGTGTGCAGCAGGGCAGTATTCAGCAAAGATATCTTACAGGACTAGTCTTCTCTAAGTCTATAAGAAAATAATTTCTCTACCAATCAGACCAATTTACCTGGAGATAAAAAGGAACACGTGGCTCATAAGCTCCATAAGGATACCTTCCCTGGAAATTGCCTTTGAGATAGAATTTTCATTATCTTATCAATGACTAAAATATTCCTCTGCCTCCTTTTGGCTAGTAGTTCACTATTGCAAGGAGAGAGCTAGTGCATGTGTGGTTTAGCAACCACCTCTGTCACTTTATTGAATGCAATTTTGTTCAAGTCTCACAAATTTCATGAATCTCTCAAAGTGGTTTCTTTTTATTTTACCTCTAGGAGGCAATTTTGTTCATTCTAAATTTAATATAGGACATTTATTAATTTAACAAGTATTTAATTATATTGCAGTAGCGTTAGAAACATAGCAGCAAAACAAAATCTTTGCATTATGGAGCTTTAAGTCTAGTGTTAGAATGAGCCAGTTGTGTGCAAAGTGCTGGGAATGAGGAGGCAGAGGTTAGCCCTTGATGGCTTTTAAAAAACAGTTCTTCCTGGTTACTGACTAGATCCCAGTGTTACATGGCTGGAGCCCTGGCCAGCTGGCTCATTGAATTTTCTTAGCACTATGATTCATCAAAACTTTGGTGAAAAATAAGTGAGTGGACTGGTAGATGAGAAAAACCAAGAAAGTTAGCAAAATGCTACTACAAGTCTCCTGGGAGCGGGGTAGGCTCTCCCATTGACTGTATCTTCCAGTTCACTTAGAGAGGCTGTGGCTGGGAGGTGGAAGGATGTTTCATGAGGAGGCCAGTGAACTTTGGAAAGAACCATGGAAAGAAGTTCCAGAGGGCTCCCACAGATGTAATAGGAGAAGAGCAGTAGACAGTGAAGAAGAGGAGAACAGTATTTCATGGGTAAATAAATGTTCTAGTTGATGAAGAGAGATGACAAGCATAATTAATATGCTGGCTTGCAACTCAGGTTTGTAAGAATGTGAGGCACAAGAACATGCCAACCCCTTTGGATACCCTGGGAAGTCAGTTGAACTGTCCTTTTTTTTTTTTTTTTAGACACCAGGTGATGGAACCCAGAGCCCAGCGTTTTAGCAAGTATTCTACCAGTTGAGCAAAAACAAGTATGCTACCAGTTAAGCAAGTATTCTACCAGTTGAGGTATGTGCCTCTGATCCTTATCTTTTCATTTTCAGATTGATTTTCAGATGGGCTTCACACTAACTTCTTCCAGGCTGGCCTCAGGCCATTATCCTTCTACTCTGCTTCCTTAGTAGCTGGGCTAGAAGGCATGAACCATGACACTTGGCAGTTAAATGAGGAATACTCAGCCTCGTTTGGGAAACTTGAGTCTTGGAAGGGTCCATTGAAGTTTGAATGATTGTATAAGTCCAATGAATGGTTAGTGGCCTCCTCCATCTAGCTTGTGTATCAAGGAGCTCAGAAGCAGAGAGTGTCCTTTCCAACAGTATGCAGGGTAGGAAGGAGGGTCAGCAGATGTACCTAAATCTTACTGATAAAGTGTATCTCAACATAGAGCTTATTCTTCACCATATATGGGCTTCCTCAAAAGGATTCTTGCAGTATCATTTTAATAAGGTATGTAAGATTATTATTTATAGATAAGTAATTAGGGGCTTCTTGGGGAAAGGAATGAAGAAGCACAAGAAAGGGGGAGGAATGATAAACCTAGCAAAGTTAGTATAAAGGGGGCACTGGCCAGGATGGCTCAAATGGTAAGGGTCTGACTAGCAAGCCTGAGGCCTGGAGTTAAAACCCTACTGCCATTAAAGGTAAAAGATAAAATAAGCAAACAAAAATAAAAGCCAAAGAAACAACAACAATAACAACCACCACCACCAAACTTCCAAACCTAGAACAGATTAAGATAGTAACAAGCAGCCAGAGGGTTACCTGCATCAGTCATTCTCTGTGCAAACTTCCTGGATGCTCGAATGGTTACTCAGCTCTGAGGGAAATACAGAATCATAATAGATTTGTGTGGCCCCAAGGCCTCCACACCCCTACTGACACTGTGTGTCTTTCAGGTTCATGCAGCACATGTCGCCCTACTATTAGAACATCCCTGGAAGTGCTGTTGGCAAAAGTGGAAACTCTCAGCATTGATTCAGTCTCCATGTTCTAAGTTGAGGTTTAAATGTTTCTGTCTTTTCTTCCTTTAGCCTTCTGGCAAAGGAAAAAGTACCCCCCCCCCGTGCTCCTCAATACCAAACATGATGCATGGTGAAGTAGATAAAACCCTTCTTTCTTTCTCCCTCCTTCCCTCTTGGGTCTCCAGGGTACTTGGCTCAGCAGTGATCTACAGTAGCTTTGGCATGGAAGGCTGCAGAGAAGTAATTTGAGTTCCTGAACTGTTGGCTAACGAATATGCATACTTACCAGTTAGCACAGAAATTCTAATAATAATAATAATAATATTGCTTATAACCCACCATATTCTTAATGTTCAAGGTACAATTCTAAAGCATTTAAACTAGGATCTAAGTCCGGTAGAGTTTTTATTTGCTTATTGTTGTATCTCAAGTACTTAAAACTGTACCCATAACACAGAAAGCAATCATATCTATCAATCAATCTATCATCTATCTTCTATAATCTATCCTGTTTTTCGAGACAGAGTTTCGGTAAATAGCTCAGATGGCCTTGAACTAATGATTCCTTTGCCTCAGTCTCCCAAGTCCTAGGATTGTAGGAACACTTTACCAATTCTCCTAAATCTTTTTTTTTAGGATCTTTATTTTTATTGTGAAAATACTGAACAGAGGGGTTACAATTACATGGGCAAGATAATGAGTACATTTCTTATCAAGCATTGTAGCCTCCTCCTTTGTTTAAAGGTAATTATTGACTAAATATCACCCCAACCATCTGCAATAGAATTAGTGCCTATTACTGTGCTTACTTTACAGTGAGAAAACTGGGATACAAGGAGGATAAGCAGATGGGTGATGTTGCACGGCCAGAAAGCGGCGGAGGTAGGTTTTGAACCTGGCAAAACTGCTGCTTTGCCCAGATGTGAAAGCAGTTTACACAGTAATAACCAACGAAAATTCTGCTGTATCAAGATGGAATGTACTTGGATAACCTCAGTTTTGGATGATCTAGCATTGATTTTTTATTTTATTTTTTTACCATATTCTTCTCCATGCTGAGTTGACTTAATAGCCTTAGTTGATGTTGTTTTTTCTTTCAAAGTAACTGACAAGTTCCACACTAACATCTTTTGAATTATGAGCTATTTTTTGGCCCATAAGAATATACCTCATTTTGTTGATCCAGATGGTATTTTTTGAGACTGACAAAATACACAAAATCATAATAATTTTAACATCTCATTTTAAAGAGAAAAATATTTCTCTTTTTTGAAATGTCAGTAACTCAAATTGAAGAAGCTTAAACATGGAAGTCTTTAGCAACTTCATCCTTTGGTCATCAGATGAGCATATTCCTACTAAAGTATACTATTCCAAAACATGTTTGATTTCCAAAAATGTGGAGAATAAGAAATTCCATGCTATTTCATATTTAGAAGATTCAACGAGTATACCACAACAACTGTTGTAAGTAGTTTCAAATGAGGTAATAATTAAGTGGCCCTTCTTCTTAGCTAAAATTAAAGATTGAGTTTAGCTTGTTCTTGAAAGGACAACTCTGTTCTTACATTTCTGATAACAATATATCTTTCATTTATTTATTTATTTATTATTGTGAGAATACCGTACAGAGGAGTTACAATTACATGGGCAAGATAAGGAGTATATTTCTTATCAAGCATTGTTGCCTCCTCATTGTTTCCCCTTCCCTTCCCTTCCCATACTCCTCCCCTTCCCCCACCGGATCCTCCTCCCACCCTCCACCAAAGTTGTTAAGTTCGTTTTTCGACATAACAACTTGTAAGTCTCATTGTTGCAATGGGTCCACCTGTATCCCTAGTTAAACGATTTGTTTTTTTTTCCCTTCCCCTCCACAAATTATACCAACATCAAATACAGTGAAAGTATGGGTTATACTGTGGGGGAGGGATATACAAAGCAAAATAGAAATCATCTTATAAATATGCTAGAAACAACTGCATGAAAGGAAAAAAAACAAACAAAAAACATTTGAATACTTATTTTGGGGTTCATTCTCCTAACATAAACTTATCTGACCTTTCCTGCTTGACTCAGACATATAATAGTTATTGCAAATAAGAGAAACCATGGGACCTATGTTTCTTTGGGCCTGGCTTACAGTATGGAGGTTCCTAAAAAGACTCCACATGGAGCTCCCCTATGACCTGGCAACGCCACTTTTGGGCATTTACCCAAATAATCACAAACAAGACCATACTAAAGCTACCAGCACGACTATGTTTATTGCAGCAGTATTTACCATAGTTAAGATATGGAACCAACTCAGATGCCGCTCAGTAGATGAATGGATCAAGAAAATGTGGTATATATACACAATGGAATTCTATGCCTCCATCAGAAAGAATGACATTGCCCCATTCATAAGGAAATGGAAAGACTTGGAAAACAATATATCTTTCAGGTCAATCCTGCCATCATATTTATTTGTAGCAACTCAAAGGATTTAGTAAAATAATTTCATCAGCCATGAAATTATTTGAAGAACTAAGGGTAGTTCCTACCTCTATATGCAGATAAGAGAAATAGTGCCTTATGCACTCACATAGTTAATGATCATCTGAAGGGGGAAACAGGAAAAAAGTGAAAAAAAGGTAGAATATAAGTAATAACAGATATCAAGCAGGTGTTGCGGTTGTGGTATACCAAGCATAGGAACAGTGAGTGGCTTAGGGTGGGGCCTGTCTAATTTTGAAAGAGAAATCTAGACGTTTCCAAGAGAGAACACTTAGTAAAAATTACCAGGTCATGGAGAGGCAAGTGACCTCAGAGCCTGGAGCCATATGAATGTTTTATTTTCCCCCTGACGTTTCTTCTTTCTCTCCCAAATTCATAGCTACTGCATAGTATGTGATAATCTCTTCAGTATATTGAAAAAGAAATACTAGAAAATGTCTAAACTTTAAGTGGGCAATCAAATGGGAAGCATATACCAAAATCCAAACAATTACTAAGATTTTTAACTCAGGCAGGGACTCTTTAAACTGGAGTGGATTTGATGGATCTAGCTGATGCTCAGGAGATGGAACTGAAATGGAGAGATTAATCAGAGTATAGTCAAGAAAGAGAAACCACAAAATGATTTGAACAGGGAAATTTAATATGAAGAATTATGAACTGGCAACATGGCTAATGGGAAAAGAAAAGTCCAAAGAATATAGAAAGAGCAGAGCAAGCAGGAACTTCCGTAGAACTCAGTGGTGAGGATGGTTCTATAGTCCAGCCATGGTGAAGATTGCTGAGGTGCTACAGCCTAACGCTAGAAACAGAAAATTGTGTGGTAGGGTGCTGATACAACTTTCTATAAGGGCAAAGAAGGGTAGATTTGGAGCTTGGAGACTGTACATTGATAATTAGTGTGGGATTAGTGGAACCTTTTAGAATGATCACTACAGTCTGACTGTTCGCTCCCAAATTCAAGTGTTGAAACTGTAACTCCTTAGGCAGTGATATTGGGGTGATTAGGTGGCTAGGTCATGAAGGAGGGATTATTTTCTTTGGAAAAGAGTCCTCTATGGGCTATTTTGTCTCTTTCTGTCATGTGAGCATACCACAAGAAGTTCTCTCTATGAAGTAAGTAATGGCCTTTTTCCGGACACTGAATCTGCCATTGCCTTGATTATAGACTTTGCAGCCCATTTCTTTGTTTTAAGAAATGGGCTAAGAATTATTTACCATAGCTAAGATATGGAACCAACCCAGATGCCCCTCAGTAGATGAATGGATCAAGAAAATGTGGTATATATACACAATGGAATTCT